>NC_041391.1:616002817-616101465 GCF_002162155.2 Triticum dicoccoides
CTATCAGTTTCCAACACACGTTCATTCTTTCTCTCCATGTTTCGATCTCTAAGTCTGTCAACTACACAACCCCTGTACCTCACACACCCGCCATTACACCCCATGCCGAGCTCTCTCTCCCTCTCCCTCTCACCCTCTCGCGCTAAATACATGCATTGCCTATCTAGCCCCCCAACCTCTCATGCGCATGCATGCACGTTGTCTATCTAGGTCACTCCCTCGAGACTGTCTCACTCTTTCTTCCGCACGGCAGGCCACACTCACTCAATCTTGCTCTCTTTATCCGAGTCTCATTTAACCTCATTTTCTTTCACACACAAATGATATATCTCCCTGTTCAGGCCTTGATCGACACACTCTATACTATCCCACGCAGATTGTCTATCTAGGTCAGTCCATCCAAGCCACCCCCACTCTTTCAACCTCATGGCGGGCCACGCTCACTCAATCTCTCTCTCTCTCTCTCTCTCTCTCTCTTTGTATGTCTCGATTGACCTCGCTCTTTCTCGGAAAAAAGCGATATATCACCATGTTTGAGCCCAATTCGACCTATTCACATTGTATACTCTCTCACGCACATTGTCTATCTAGGTCACTCTCTCCAACCCGTCTCACTCTTTCGATCGCACAGGAACCCTATGTGACCGATTGACCTTGCTTCCTCCCACGCACAAAATATATCTACACGTCTGTGACTGGATCATCTCTCAAGCTCTATCTTACAGCCCTCACCCTTGCCAAAAGCTCAATCAGACAATATCTCTCTAGAGCATATATATCTGTTTAATGAATGTCGGACCACACTCACTTTGTCTCTCTATCTATATGTCTCTCGATTGACCTCACTTTCTCACACCGTATCTTCCACGCATTGAAGGTACCTCTCCATACCTTGCAAAGTCGGAGCTATTTACATTGCGAGGGGCACTCCAACCTTGGATTAATTTGTGTAGGCATTTATTCCGGTTGGTTTAGATTATATTTTCATAGCATTCGGCCCACAACTACTCCAAACACTGTTGCAGCCCCCACAACTCCCCTAGTTGATTTCCCTCTGCCTCGGTCATCACTCTCTCGCACGTCCTTTCTCTCCTTCAATGTCGCACCATGGTATTATTGCAAAAAACTCTGTTGTTCTCTTTAAATATTATAAATAAGCTACAAAACTACACACCGATAGTCCACTTGGAATGGAACAAATTTTGACCCACAAATTAAAGTGCTACAAACTACACACCGAGGGGCCCACATGTCATGAAACAAATTTGGACCCATATACAAATTAAAAAAAATAAAGGACGAGGATCGAACATGCGACCGGGCCTTCAAGCCCCGCGTCAATAGGCAACATACGTAGAACAAGAATGTTTGTTGTACCCCCCTTTGTTCACATAATGTTTTTATATTACCACAGCCTATTTAATGGATAACATGTAATATTATTTTTAGTATTATCCGCCTTCACTTAATGGTGGGTTCCATGTGTGCTCTCTCTCTCTCCTCCCCTTCTGCGTTTAGACGCACGGGCAAACACGATGAACTCGCGAGCGATGTTGCCATTGGCCATATCTAGACGCGTTCACAAGTTACGGCACCAGTTTCACGTACTAGCAGCACTAGTCAGTGTGTACGTGCAATGCACATTAATTTGGAAGTACATTAAGTGCATGCGGATATTAAGTAGGATATTATTTGCATGTTATTATGTGATTAGCACTATTTTTGGCATGAAATTAACTGCACGCTAAACGTGTTGAGCGCTCGACATTGAAGCAGTCTAGGTCGTTGGACGACAAGGAATACATGTGGCTTGATGACGTTTTATATTTAATTTGATATGGCTCTAGCAAAACATTCAATCGATCAAACTATAGATTTCGTTCAGTCTAACTCTGACTTTAAATTATACGATGATCGATATAAAATAAATGGAAATGATAAACGTTCGGATTTTAAGCATGGCAATCCGAATGTTTTTCATGGCAAATTTAGATTACGCGGCAGCGGCGGGGGCGTCTTGCGGTTGGAAGCAGCTCCTCTGCCATGCTGTGTGTGTTGCCGGGCCACTGACCGACAGCGACAGCAGTGTCTTGCGCTGTTGTTGGCATACTCCTGGATGTTGGCCTAGCTTCAAGGAAGGCCAAAATGTTCTGGACTTCGGAACGAGTCAACTGGCGGGAGGAGGTGACTGGCATTGGTGCAAGGAAGCAGTCGACAACGGCCATCCATGTCGCTGAGGGGGGCACTGGCACCCGCACGGGGACATGCGCTGTCAACGGCGTGGCAGAGACATTCGTGTGCACGGGCATCGGCACGGGCGCGCACGTCAGTGCACGCGCAGGCACTTGCGCTGGCAGGTGCACGGGCACCGGAACAGGCGTGCACGTCAGTGCACGCGCAGGCGCATGTGCTGGCAGGTGCACGGGCGCGTGAAAGTTGGCAGGGACCTCGTGGAACCCTGTGGGGTCAAGCTCGGCGACAATGTGCGGCTCCCAGCCCATCAATGCCATGGGGATGGGCGCTGGCTCAGTCGGGGCGATGGGAGCCGGAACGGGAGCGGGGACAGGCGCGACGTCTTCCCGCAAGGCCAGTTCAAGCTCGTCCCAAAGCGCCTTATGTTCTTGAGACTCCAGCTGGGTGTCTTCCTCAGGAAATTGGAAGACTAGGGGCAGACCATCGTGATGCGGCATGGCATATGTTTAGGTCAGGCTAGTTGGAGGTAGACGACAGGAGAATCGGAGAGGAAGAGAGATGATTGTAGCAATACTAGGTAGTGCTAGTTTGATTTTAAATTGTGGCGCCGGCGACATTAAAAGTGGGAGCAGTTGGGACGAAGGTGGGCGGCGGAGCCTGGTCAAAGGGCTCGCCTCCCGGTGAGCCTGCACAGCAGTCTGCTCGCATGCCTCCCTGTCAGCCGGCGCAACGGTCTACTCGCATGCCTCCTGTCGACTCACACGCTTGCTCGGACAGCACCTGCGGATGAGAAGTGGGGACTCGTGGCGGCACCTAAACGCCCACGGTTTCAATAGTCAAAGCATTCACCTTAACGTGACAGGTCTTTGTTCCAAAATACCTTGGCTCTTCATTTGTGCAACTTGTCATAAGCAGCTTGTCTCAAATTGAAGAAAAAACTTACAAAGTAATATTTGTTCCATATCACGTGACCATGCTCAGTTTCAAGAATTTATGCCCACTTTTGGATTTTTTGAAATTTAAGATCCAGGATTCGAAACAATATGATAACCTGCATTATGCAATAAATTTTCAAGCCGTACATCTGTCCTGTTGTATTTCTTAAGAAAGGATTTGGTCAAACATTTTGCTTAGTTAGACTTCAGACAAGTTATATATGCAGAGTAAAAGGATAATCCCTCCGTACTAGTGCATTGCCTGATATATTAACTCAAGTACTAGGCACGAATAAACGGGTTCCATTTTGTGCTCATCCTGGTGTAGTACTAGGCAATGCAGTTGACAGGTGACCTTGACGAGCTGCGACCGAGGGAATTGAACCATGCTCGGCATGGTAGGTAACGTTGTCTAGTTACTAAAGCATCCCTCCGTTGTTCATCGTAGTCATTATGGACCGGGGACATGAGGGGAATTTCCTAGGGCTGGAATTCTGGCCGCCAGATATTTCGACTTGAAAAGCTGAGGCTCGACTGGTTGGAGTTGCCTAATGTGCGTACCACGCACGCCACCAAAGGACACGAGCTCGGTTTTATTTTTATTTTTATTTTTTTAGGATCAACATGAGCCAAGGTCTGGCTGGTACGCCGTTGGGTCCTACCATTCGAGAATACGAAAGGAACCTTTTAAATTGCTGAACGAATCTATGTGTATTACAATGCTCGTATTTTCCTTGCAAATCCTAATCTCAACATGGTAATTGATTTATGACGAGTTGTTGAATTACAGTGAGTTTGTGATATAGTGATCTCAACATGGATTTCACATTTCATGGTATTCCTAGTAAGTTTTCCAATGCAAATTCAAATTTAAAAGATGAACAATATGGAGGTGAGAAAACTTTGTATGTATCAAGCATAGACCACACACACACACAGACACACACGCACGAACACAACAACAATCCAATAAGTATAATGGATCTATTTTTCCAAACCATGCATGTATGACATGAATTCAAAAATACTCCTTCTACTCCTAAATATTAGTCTTTTAGAGAGTTCAACAAGTGACTACATACGGAGCAAAATGAGTGAATCTAGACTCTAAAATATATCTATATACATCCGTATGTGTGAGTCCATTTGAAATCTCTAAAAAGACTAATATTTAGGAACGAAGGGAGTAAAATGTAAGACATGCATGGTCCTCAGTTCAATATTTAAAATGAACATGAAACTGAAACATGAATATTAAGTCTAGTACTACAGTACATGCAAATGTTGTGTTTAGGCAGAGCTATGATTGTCGGGGGTCAACCCCTCGACCTTAGATAAAATTGTGGAGCTCTGTTTAGGGTTGTTTAGATTATATTTGTCCCCACCCTCCCAACCACCGATTGGTTGTGCACCCCCACCCCTGCTCCCCGGGAGAATATCATGTGGCCCCATACCTTAGATGCTATATGCCGATACGAGTTGCTTGGAGCTTGTAGATCTGAGATATAGCATCTCACATGATGTGTCTTAATATTTTTACAGGAAACCTTGCTGAGTTTGAGAATTGCACACAATTTGTACAAAAACTACTCAAATGCCCTTGGATCCCATATCCAATGACCTCGAAGCTCGTATCACCGTAGCATCTAAGATGAAGGAGGACATCATATTCTCCTGTATGTAAGAATATCATGTGGTACCACACCTTAGATGCTTTGGTGATACAAGCTCTTTGGAGCCATTGGATTTGTGACCCAACACCTCCTTGGTGGTTCGAATGGTTTTTTGAAGAAAATCCCCAAAAGAGTTCGACCACTGCTTACAAGCACAAAGACTGCTCAGATGCCATTGGATCTCAGATCAGACGACCTTGAAGCTCGTATCACCGTAGCATCCAAGCTGCGATAGCACCTTATGTTTTCTCGCACGGGAGAATATGAGGTGCCCCCGCACCATAGATTCTATGGTGATACGAGTTCACTGAGATCTAACGGCCCACAGTAGGAGGTTTAAATGTTTTTGCAATATACGGCTAAGAGAGTTTGGGAAATACACAGAAAGTACAAGTACTATGCATGTGCCATTTGATCACTGATCATACGACCTAGATGCTCATATCACTGTAGCGGGTAATTAAGCTACGAGGAGCACCTAATATGAGCAATGGGGAGCCGTTGGATCGAAGATGCAGCGGCACACACGAGGCCTGAATGTTTTATTTGCAAAAAAACCTTTGGAGAGTTTGGAAATTACGCACAAAGACTACTCCCAAGCCATTGGATCTCACTTCCAACGGTGTAAAAACTCGTATCACCATAGCATCTAAGCTGCGGGGTGGATGTGATATTCTATGCCACTGTCACTTTTGTTCGCAAACTTGCAAATTATGTGTAAGTCGTGCCGTTACTTGTCTAACCGCGCAAAGTGTTTTTTCAAAAAAACCATCCTACACTGAAATATCGGAACAACACACGGGGTCCCACTTGTCATTAATCAAATTTGGACCTAAAACTAACAAATCTGAAAGACGAGATTCGAACTGGCAACCTGGACTACAAAGCGTAAGTCGATAGCCTGAAACAACAACGGTTGTTGGCTTTGTCCCATAACTTGATTTTATAAAGTATTACGTTGAGTAGAGTAGAGGGAGTGCCTCGTCAACACGTGCATGACCGTTGACTCACTTACTGGTGGGTCCCAGGTCTGCGATCTCAATCTCTCTTCTCTCCATTGTCTAACCTTTGCACGGGCACACACGAAGAGCGGCGCTAGCTTGCCGTGGTGTTATTACAACTAAAAAAAAGCTTGGAAAATAGAAGAATCGCCTAGAACAAGAGACGTTGTGGCTGGACGAGACGGAGCTAACCACATCTATCCTCCGTGCCATGTTTGCATGATGAAGCTGTGTGGCTAGTGGGGTGTTTTTGACTGACTGGCTGGGTCCCGAGGTCGAACCATAGGTACTACGTCTGATACAATATATTTTCACACGCACATTTTTCCTCCGTGCCGAGACATGGCACACCCTACCGCGCAGTTTCAGGGTCCTCCCGGGTGGTGCACGCATATATTCTTCCTGGCATGGGACGCCCTACCGCGCATTTTCTGGGTCCTCCTTGGTCATAGCACCGAAGTAAGTAAATGAGTCGTCAAATCACGAAAGACCACCCTTCCCGCCGAGTACATCAGTGAAGCACGGTGGCTAGCTAGTTGGGCTAGTTTGACCGATTAGCTAGGCCGCCGCCACATTTGTTTTTTCACCCCTTTTTTATCTACTTGCTGGTAGGTAAATTTAAATATCCACCACGACGTTGCTCTGGTGTTTGGGTGGGGCAGGATTTTTAGTTTTTGATTCACGGGAGCAGGCGCGGCAGGATTTTTAATTTTTTAATTGACGGAAGCAGGCGCGACAGATTAGTCACGATGACTCCGCCTGTAAAAACCACTGCTCCTTGATGTGAGAAGTCGTCGGCTGGTGTTTTACCTTGGTGAAAACCAAAAGATTCCCCGCTCCTCGGCTCGCTCCCTCCGCCTTCCCGTAGATTGCATTGCCTTTCAGCCGTTTCGCCCCCTTTGCTTCCTCTCCCCATTGCTTCTACCTGGTGCCATGGCGGCGTAGCAGATCACGGAGTCCGAGGTGAGGCTCCTGACATAGGAGCTCCATGGCAAGGATGCAAAGCTCAGGGCCAAGGACGTGGAGCTCCGTTAGCTCAAGGAGGAGAGGAGTGCCATGCTCCTCCGTTATGTGCGGGAGTTCACGGAGGTTCAAAAGAGGCAGGCGTCCACCACAAAGATGCTCGAGGCATCGGCGGTGTTGCTGTAGAAAGCAGGAGATACGATAGGCCATCAGGGGAGCCGGCTGGAGCGCGAGCGGGCCGATTGTGATGAGGTCCAGGATCGCCTCAGCCACTTGGTGAACCAAGTTGCCACACATGTGTTGCGGCTGCACGATGCCTACCGTCGTGCCAGCGCAACGATGCCAGCAGTCGGGCTAAACCCGTTCGACCACCCGGTCGACTTCAATGAGCTGAGGCTTCCTGACCTGGTCTCCTTCTTCACCTATATCTCTGAGGAGCTGAGCCGTCTCCATGCGATGGTGGGGGCTGAGCTGGACAAGGAGGGGTTGCGGGCTGCGTCGCCATTGCCGGGCGAATCCTTTCAGGGCTCCGTCGCCGGAATCCATTCGTGCCATTGGACGTCGTCTTTGACGAGCTAGCTCCCCTTGACCGGGAGCGGGCTCTGTGGGCGGTTGCACCCTGCATCACCAACATCATGCGCCTGAAGAAGCAGAGGGACTTCGATGGTGTTTAGGCGCCCTCTGCATGGGCATGTCCATGTCTCGGCGCAACATGACCGTTGGATCAAACTCAGACGGTGCAGATGAGTCACTATAGCACAAAGCATGTGGGTGTGTTTGGTTGCATTCTCATCTCAATATAGTTGTTTCCTCTTTGTGTATTTTTGTTAACCTACTAGTGTGGACTCATGCACCCTTCATGCACTCTGCCAAACACCCAAAAGTGGGTCGAGAAGGGAACTTTTGCTCCCATCCCATGCACCCTTCATACACCCTGCCTAACACTATTCGTGCTTCATATGGTTCATGTTTCGTGGAGTACTGTAACACCGTACTCTCCGTGCGCTGTAGACCTAGTTCTGTTAACATTGATCTCACCGTTCATTCTCGACCCGACAGTCGAAAAAGCAGTACATATAGGAGTAGTTGACATGCACAGAACATCATTTGTTATCGTCATATCTTACTACACTAGCAAAAAGATTGTGTAGTACTGACGTATGAACCACTGCACATGCCTTGTAGTAGGAGCACTGTGTATGTTCAAGTGGCTGTCGTGTTTTGCACTCCTCCGTCGTAAGAGTGGAAACGCTTGTTGTAATCATTTTTTTCTTTAGAAAAACAGTGGACACGCTCTACCGTGCGGATCCTCCTCATGCACTAAATTACTCACTTTCGCCGACTTGTGGGACAACCAACACCTGGGTCCACCAGCCATGCACTAAATTACTCCGCAGTAGAGTGACGGTAGACTACCCCGATCGAAGCGCCGTAGTAATGCCCAATGAGTCGTCAAATCACAAAACCCCCTCCTTTCCAGTAGTAAGTTGGACGGACGAAGCAACCATCATTTCACTCTTCTCTCTCAGCTTCCTCTCTTGAAGAAAACCCCCACTCACTTCGCTTCTCCCTCATCTCGTTCCTCTTTTCACTCTTCTCTCTCAGCTTCCTCTCTTGGATGGACGCTGGAGCACCGGCCGATGTGATGTCTATGGCTCTGGCCAAAACCGTCGAGGCTCATGGTACGAAGAAGCGCAAGCACCCCATCGAGACTATCACAGACAAGCTCAAAGCCATCGCCCTGTCCAAGCCCCCCTCTCCGGGATCCCTCATTAAGCAAGTCCAGGTAATGTCTCTTGTTGACGATCTTTTTCTCGATCTTGATCGTGTTTTTTCATCTAACACATAGTACTAGTACTGGTAGTACAACTTTCTGGGTGATCTTGCATGTGCTTTTAGTGTGCCAAATGACGGTTCTAAATTCCTCTTTTGACCAAAACATGCGAGAGGTTGACACTGATTTCTTATAGATTACTTTCAACTACTCCCTCTATCCCAAATTTCTTGTCTTAGATTTGTCTAGATACGGATGTATCAATGACAAGAATTTTGGGACGGAGGGATTACTTTATGAACATCAATGCTACCTTTGAAGAGGGTATATTTGCCTCAGTAACATGTGTTATGGATATTGCAAGTAATCCCTCTGCTCTCATGCCTTTGAAGACATGTTCTAGTGTCTTTGTTCACTCATTTCTGTGCATATATGTACTCATATATGGAGTATAATATCGAAAATCATCTTATATTTCTAAACGGAGGTAGTAATAAAATATGGTTTTTGTTTGAATTAGAACCAGGTCAGCGATGGAGATGAAGTTCTCAAAGTCATGCCGTGTGAACAAGAAGACCTGGGGATGAGTTCTACCGCTAAACTATCCAGCTGTTGTGTCCTTGTTGCCACGTGTCTTGAACTAGTGTTTTCTTGTAGCATTGCTGTCAGGCGTCTTCTTGAGGCTGTACTTGACCACAACAATTTCCTGGCTGTGCCTTCGATTACGAAGGGTGTGGTTGTTGTAAAGCTTCCCAACAAATCTGATGCGGCCTGTCTTCATCATCATGTTTATGAGTGGAAAGACCACTCTGTTAGGTTCTCCAAGGTTGACGTGATGGTGATGGTGCATGTAGACATCTCTCACGAAGTCCATGGCCTAGTCAGTTATGCAGGGTTCATCCCGTAGGTCGGTGGCAAGAAATAGTCTGCAGAGTTTAATTAGTGCAACTTTGCTTGTTTGTAGTAAGTACTATTGTTCATTACTTGATTTGTGTTTGTGAACCCTGTATTGTTTATTAGTACTGCCGCTTTTGGTATGTGGTCAGTCCTGAGAATGGTCTATGTTAATGTCTGTCCACTCAATTCAGACTGTGTATTTTAAAGTATCCAGATCATCTTTTTTCTAAGGAAGGTTTATCAATTATGGTTACTGTCGGTGTCAAAACCGGCGGATCTCGGGTAGGGGGTCCCGAACTGTGCGTCTAGGCAGATGGTAACAGGAGACGAGGGACACGATATTTTTACCTAGGTTCGGGCCCTCTTGATGGAGGTAAAACCCTACGTCCTGCTTGATTAATATTGATGATGTGGGTTACAAGAGTAGATCTACCACGAGATCAAGGAGGCTAAACCCTAGAAGCTAGCCTATGCTATGATTGTTGTTCGTCCTATGGACTAAAGCCATCTGGTTTATATAGACACCGGAGAGGGCTAGGGTTACACAGAGTCGGTTACAAAGGTAGGAGATCTACATATCCGTATCGCCAAGCTTGCCTTCCACGCCAAGGAAAGTCCCATCCGGACACGAGACGAAGTCTTCAATCTTGTATCTTCATAGTCTTGGAGTCCGGCCGATGATGATAGTTCGGCTATCCGGACACCCCCTAGTCCGGGACTCCCTCAGTAGCCCCCGAACTAGGCTTCAATAATGACGAATCCGGCGCGTATGTTGTCTTCGGCGTTTGCAAGGCGGGTTCTTCTTCATGCTCCATGTGTTTGCCGGATAGTGTCCGGTTGCTTCATAAATGCTGCGCTCCTTGGCTTCCGCGTCCAATAATGGTCTTCTTCCACGCGTCGCACGAATGCGAAAAGCCAGGGTATTTTTATGTTTTACCCCCTAGCTGCGCAAATAAGCTGCCTATAAGAGAGGCGAGGATCCAGATCCAAATCACATCATCCTCCTTTCGCAAGCACTCATCGAGGCGCATCTGACACCAAACCCATTCCAACATGGACAGTCGACGCGGCTCCTCTTCTCGCGCTCCCAGCCCTATGCCAGGAGATTGGAGGAGATTCTTAGTCCCGCACAGCGAGTTAGTGACGCTCCAAGCAGAGGGATATCTTCCCTGGCCTTCATGGTTCCGGTTCGAGCCGGACTAGCCACCTACAAAGGTGGGAAGCAGGCGGAGAGCGCCCCCAATCCCTCCAAAGGAGAGCGGGTGTGCTTTGTCTCCTACTTAATAAGGGGACTCGGATTTCCTATACATCCGTTTCTCCAGGGGCTCCTGGAGTTCTACGGACTCCAGCTTCATCACCTTACACCTGCCTCCATTTTGCACATCGCGGGCTTCGTAGCTCTGTGTGAGCTGTTCTTGGGTATTGAGCCCCATTTTGCGCTGTGGAAGAGGCTGTTTTGTCTCGTACCCCGCTCTCACGAGGGGTCGATATATCAAGTGGGCGGAGCCGAAATATGGCGCATCACCGGGACCGGATACCTGTCCGGGACCCCGAAGAAGGCGTCCGAAGATTGGCCTTCGGAGTGGTTTTATATGGAGGACGCTCCGCTGCCGGATCCAGTTCGGATCGGCCTTCCGGAGTTCAGCAACGCTCCCTTGAAGAAACGCCTAAGTTGGCGCCCACGGAGCCCTCAACGAGAAGATGATAGTAGCGTCCATTACTTGATGGGCTGGATACGGCTGCTAGCCCATTCCGGATTATCCATGATCGGAGTCATGGCCACATGCATTATGCGTGGGGTGCAGCCGCTCCAATATAGGGGCCACCCCATGTGGGACTTCAACGGAGGCGACGACGCCACCCGTCACGGCCGCAAGGGACCTGGCTCGACCGACGATCTGGTGAAGATCCTGTCCGGCTTGTACAAGGGGGAGAAGGAGGACTTCCTCCACACGAATCCTATGAACGGATTTTCCATGAACAACCCTTAGAGCTGGGTAAGCGGTCGCATGCATATCTGAACCGTGCCTTTAAAGGCAATTGTCTTATTGTATGATTTTGACACAGGAACTGCGTCGGGATGTGGAGGGCATAAAAAGCCCAGCCCCACAACCTGAAGACCCAGAAAGGTTCCTTGATCCGGCCTCCGAAGAGGATCCGGACTTAGCGGTGGAACTGATCGACGGGGTGTACCACCAGCTCAGCATAGATAATGCTTTAGTCGCCATTATGGCTGACTACCCCGGTTTGTGTCCGGCTTCCCCGGTGTGTACGACCGAAGTCCTGGCGCCGTTACTTCTTTAATGCTTAGTTCTGACTACCATGCACCAATGGTGTTCGACAGGAAGCACCTTTATGGCAGGAAGTCAAGCCCGCGGCGACCGGCCAACAATGGTCAGTCCGGCCCAGCAGGCGGAAGAGGAGTGCGACGCGAACTGAAACATCGCTGCAACGGTACGGAGCACTGCTATTTTTTAAGGGAAGGATTCCCAGGAGGTATATTAATGCTCATAACTTTTCCAGAAAGAGCGCTCGCCGGACAGTGTCCGGAGAGGTTGCCAATCAAGCCTCCGCCAGCCATGCTCCAACGCATGGCCCGGAAGGGGAGGTGAATATAAGGCATGAGTCGGACGCTCCTCCGACAGAGGATACCGACAGGCTGTCCGCCACCCAGTCTGAGGTGGAGAGCGCCATGAATCACAGGCGTCGCCGGACAGTTCTTCGTGACGCGTGTTTCTCCCTGGAGGTGTTAAATGCCTTTGATGCGGGAAACGCGCACCTCCGTGCCGCTCAAGATGGGTTAACCAGAGCCACGGAGCAGTATGTGAAAGACATACGTGCAAGTAAATTTAATAGTTATATATGCCAGTAGCCCCCGAGACTTAAAATGGTTAAAATAACTGATTTAAGGATCAATTTTTATGCAGGATCTTACGGAGAAGAATACCCATCTGTCCCAGGAGCTCCAAGAGTGCAAGGCCCAACTTGAGGCCGCACTGGCTGCCACAGGGGGAGCCACAGAGACCCCCGCTGGTAAGACGTACTTTGAAAAGATAATTAATTAACAAAGTGCGGCGTGAATCTGACAATAATATTGCAGAGGGCGCCGGACTAGATCCGGACAAGCAACAGCTACTGCGTCAGCTAAAGGCTGGCGAGAGGGTGCTTATGAAGGTGCAGCAGGAGAGAAACAAGCTCCAAGATGCCCACACCCAGCTAGGAGAAGAGCTGAAAGGTGTTCGGGCCCAGCTGTCTGGCTCCTTGAAGGAGAATCAGCGACTTCGTCGCGGCATTTATAGTAAGTGCTTGAGCAAATTCCTTTGAAAAGAAGAATTCGGCGAGGAAGTCATTTGACAGAAATATGTCTTTAGGTGTGCTCACAGGTCGCCCTGCGGAGGAAATGCCTGGGTCAACAGGTGACCAACTTCCCGAGCTGGTGCAATTGTTCGAACGTGTTCGGCAGGCGATGAGTGGCGTCGTTCAGGCTTTATGGCCATCCGTCTCCCTACCTGGGGGCCTTGGTGAGCTTGCTGAGAAGCTCCAGGGAGCACGGCGACGCCTCCGTTTGTAGAAGATATCGGCCTATCATCAGGGCGCCAGGGAGGCCTGGGCCATGGTGAAGACGCGCTACCCGAAGGCTGACCCAAACCACATGGCCGAGGTCGGACCTGCGGGGCCTGATGGGAAGGAGATCCCTATGAGCTTGATGTATGGCCAAGTAGAACTGGCCGTGAAATATTCCCAACAGGACTGTAAATTAGACAACCTGTTAGATGGGATTGAGGAGGAGTACAATCAGTCGGTTTGACGATGTAATTTGAAATGACATGTAAGATGCCTTCTAGCCGGATTGTAGATCGTTTGTCTTTGTGGACCGTTTCGCTTCAACCTCGGGACCCAACAGTCCGGAGTGTGTCCGAATACCCCTACGGTTATAAAAGAACCGGGGCATGCATGGAGACAAGGCGTCGGGGTCATAATTGCTTTATCAGACAAGTGCCCAACTAGTTATGCTATATTACATGGTTAGTAAGAAACATCTTCCAGGGAGAATAGTTCCATTAAGGGTTCCTTTCCCTGGGAGGCATGCCCTAAGGTGCAATGCCGGACTGCGAAAATAGCAGAAAAAGCATCTGGGGGCTTATAAATAAGTAAGTAATAAATCATCTTTCAAGTCACCGACCGAATATTCTCTTAAGAACGCTAGCTTTCGGCTTCACCCAGTCTGAGGTACACATCTGGCTGACCCGGCAGTAACAATCGCAGAGGTGCTCCCTTTACCTCCTAGCCGAACAATCGGGAACGTAGGGGTAAGCACAAGAGCTAGGCAACCCAGCTTGGCCAAAACTTAAGTCATATCGATGCATATAATGGTGAATAAAAGGTACATGCGGAAGTATGACACATGTATTGGGCGTGAAGCCCATATTAATAAGCTTCTGGTAAAGAAGCCCCCAGGTATAATGAGTGCTAGGAGCACATCAAGTGTGTGCAAACAAAGCGCAAGTCAGCCTATAATAGGTATTGAAAAAAAAGTGGGAAGAAGGAGGGGGACAAGAGACAGTAAAAATATAAAAAGGTGGACGGGGG
Source organism: Triticum dicoccoides (assembly GCF_002162155.2). Lineage (NCBI taxonomy): Eukaryota > Viridiplantae > Streptophyta > Magnoliopsida > Poales > Poaceae > Triticum > Triticum dicoccoides. Next base: position 616,016,844 of record NC_041391.1, read on the forward strand.
AGTGAGACGAACTCTGAGTCCGGTGTTTAGGCGTAGAATGTTCGGAGACGGGCTGCGTTCCATGGGTTCGGCTCGAGTCGGTTGTCAGATGCTTTACGTAGACGGTATGCTCCGCCGGTCAGGACTTGGTCGATGATGAAGGGACCTTCCCACTTGGGCTTAAGTTTGTCCTTTTTCTTGTCCGGCAGGCGTAGAACTAGTTCGCCGGCATTGTAAGTTTTGGCCCGTACTTCTCTGCTTTGATATCTTCGAGCCTACTACTGATAGAATGCGGAACGATCCTTTGCCATGTCCCGCTCCTCCTCTAAGGCGTCCAAACTGTCCTGCCGATCCAACTCGGCTTCTCTTTCTTCGTACATGCGCACACGAGGTGAGTCATGAATTATATCGCAAGGCAGAACTGCCTCTGCGCCGTACACCATGAAAAATGGTGTGAATCCAGTAGTTCGGTTTGGTGTGGTCTGCAGCCCCCAGAGTACGGAGTCGAGCTCCTCTACCCAGTGCGTGTTAGATTCCTTGAGGGACCGCACTAGTCTGGGTTTGATGCCGCTCATGATTAGACCATTTGCTCGCTCGACTTCACCGTTAGTTTGGGGATGATAGACTGAAGCGTAATCGAGCTTGATGCCCATGTTTTTGCACCAGAGTTTAACCTCGTTGGCAGTGAAGTTTGTGCCGCTATCAGTGATGATGCTGTGGGGGACGCCAAAATGGTGTACTACCCCGGATATGAAGTCTATCATCGGTCCGGATTCTGCCGTTTTAACCGGCTTGGCCTCAATCCATTTGGTGAATTTGTCCACCATGACCAATAAGTATTTGTGCTTGTGGGTTCCCCCTTTAAGGGGTCCAACCATGTCAAGCCCCCAGACTGCGAACGGCCAGGTAATGGATATAGTTTTGAGGGCGGTGGGTGGCATGTGGCTCTGATTAGCAAAGAGCTGGCAACCGACACATCGTTGGACTAAGTCCTGAGCATCTGCCCGGGCTGTCGGCCAATAAAATCCTGTACGGAAGGCCTTGCCTACGAGTGCCTGGGCTGCAGCGTGGTGCCCGCCGAGTCCGGCGTGAATTTCAGCCAGGAAATTCTGCCCCTCCTCTTCGGAGATACACCTTTGAAGGACTCCGGTTGTGCTTTTTTCATAAAGTTCTCCCTCATGGACCTTGTAGGCTTTAGATCGCCGAACTATGCAGCGGGCCTCATTTTGGTCTTCGGGAAGTTCCTGCCGAATTAAGTAGGCTAGGAATGGTTCTGTCCACAGGGCAATTACTGTCATTATTTCGTGAGCTGAAGGTGTTATTTCGTTGGCTGAGCCGCCGATTGTGTCAGAATGGTCCGAGTTAGGTGATGCAGCTGGCCCCGGATTGTTATTTCCGGACTCCTCTTCCCATAACACGGATGGCTTGAAGAGCCGTTCCAGGAAGATGTTTGGAGGGACGGCGTCTCGTTTCGCGCCGATGCGTGCTAACATGTCTGCTGCCTGGTTATTATCCTGGGCTACATGGTGGAATTCGAATCCTTCGAACCGAGTTGACATTTTTAGGACGGCGTTGCGGTAAGCTGCCATTTTTGGATCTTTGGCATCAAAGTCTCCATTTACTTGGGATATTGCGAGGTTTGAATCCCCACGCACCTCTAGGCATTGAATGCCCATGGAGATTGCCATCCGGAGGCCATGTAGAAGGGCCTCGTATTCGGCTGCGTTATTGGAGTCCATGTACATTATTTGAAGTACGTATTGGATTGTGTCTCCAGTTGGGGACGTCAGGACGACGCCAGCCCCCAAGCCAGCCAACATTTTGGATCCGTTGAAATGCATGATCCAATTGGAGTATGCGCCGTACTCTTTAGGGAGTTCGGCTTCGGTCCATTCGGCGACGAAGTCGGCCAGAACCTGCGACTTTATAGCTCGCCGTGGTTTATAGGTTATGTCAAATGGTAAGAGCTCAATAGCCCATTTTGTAATCCTGCCCGTTGCGTCGCGATTGTTTATAATATCGTTGAGAGGTACTTCGGAGGCCACCGTTATGGAACACTCTTGAAAGTAGTGTCGCAGCTTCTGGGATGCCATGAACACCGCATATGCTATCTTTTGATAATGTGGGTACCAGGACTTGCATGGAGTTAGAACAATGGATACGTAGTACACTGGTTTTTGAAGAGGGAATCTGTGCCCTTCTGTCTCTCGCTCGACGACGAGTACCGCGCTGACAACTTGATGTGTTGCTGCGATATATAATAACATAGGTTCGCCTAGGTTGGGCGCGGCCAGGACCGGATTTGTTGCCAGTATGGCCTTTATTTCTTCGAGTCCGGCTGTGGTAGCATCCGTCCATTCGAAATGTTCGGTGCGCCGGAGGAGGCGGTAGAGGGGCAGAGCCTTTTCTCCCAAACGGGAGATGAAGCGACTTAAGGACGCTACGCATCCAGTTAGCTTTTGTATTTGCTTGAGGTCTTTTGGAATATCCAATTGTGACAGAGCTCGGATTTTGGCCGGGTTTTCTTCAATTCCTCTACCGGATACGATGAAGCCCAAGAGCTTTCCGGCTGGTACGCCAAAGACGCATTTTTCCGGATTGAGCTTAATGTCATATGCACGGAGGTTGTTGAATGTCACCCTCAAGTCTTCTACTAGAGTTTTGACGTGTTTGGTCTTGACGACCACATCATCTACGTATGCCTCTACTGTTTTGCCTATCTGGGTAGCCAGACATGTTTGAATCATGCGCTGATATGTTGCGTCGGCGTTTTTGAGTCCGAAGGGCATTGTGTTGAAGCAGAATGGCCCATATGGAGTAATGAATGCCGTTGCGGCCTGGTCTCTCTCCGTCATCTTGATTTGATGGTATCCGGAGTATGCGTCGAGGAAGCACAATGAATCGTTCCCTGCGGTAGCATCGATGATTTGGTCGATGCGAGGGAGGGGGAAAGGGTCCTTTGGACAGGCCTTGTTAAGGTCTTTAAAATCGACGCAGAGGCGCCATGATTTGTCCTTTTTTGGTACCATTACTAGATTGGCTAGCCAGTCCGGATGTTTTATATCTCTGATGAATCCGACTTCTAAGAGTTTGGCTACCTCTTCTCCCATTGCTTGTCTTTTGGGTTCGGAAAATCGCTGAAGAGCTTGTTTGACCGGCTTGAATCCTTTTAGGATGTTTAGGCTGTGCTCTGCCAGCCTGCGTGGGATTCCTGGCATGTCTGAAGGGTGCCAGGCAAAAATGTCCCAATTTTCCCGAAGGAATTCTCGTCGTGAGGCTTCGACATCAGGACTTAATTGTGCCCCAATGGAGGCCGTCTTTGTGGGGTCCGTTGGATGGACCTGAAATTTGACTATTTCATCTGCTGGTTTAAAAGCGGTGGTCTTGGACCTCTTATCGAGTATCACATCGTCCCTATCCACCGTGGAGCGCAGCGTAGTTAGTTCCTCTGCCGCTAGGGCTTCGGACAATGTCTCTAGGGCCAGTGCGGCTGTCTTATTTTCAGCGCGGAGTGCTGTATCTGGATCACTGGCAAGAGTGATTATCCCATTGGGTCCGGGCATTTTGAGCTTCATGTACCCGTAGTGGGGTATAGCTTGGAAGATTGTGAATGCCTCTTGCCGTAACAAAGCGTGATATCCGCTGCCGAATGGGGCCACTTGGAACGTGACCCCCTCGGACCTGTAATTGTCCGGTGAGCCGAACACGACATCTAGTGTGATTTTTCCTGTGCAGCGTACTTCTCGACTAGGGATTATTCCTCTGAAGGTTGTGCTGCTTCGCTCGATGAGGCTCCAGTCAATATCCATTTTTTTAAGGGTTTCCTCGTAGATGAGGTTTAATCCGCTGCCGCCATCCATGTACCTTGGTAAGGCGAAAGCCGTCCACTATCGGACTGAGGACCAATGCGGCTGGTGCTCTAGCTGTTCGGAATTTAGGTTCGTCGCTGGCGTTGAAGGTGATAGCCGTGTCACTCCATGGATTTGCTGTTGCTACTTGCTAGACTTCGGCGAGGCCGCGGATTATTTGTTTTCGCATGTTATTTGATGCGAAAGTCTCGAAGACTATTAATACCGTACCGCTACTGCTGGGCTGTTTGCCCGGGGCTAAAAAGCCTTCGCCACTTTTGGCCACCTGCCGTAGTATCCAACATGCTCGAAGGCTGTGTGTTGGAGTGGCGCCCTCCGTACTGTGGATTTTGCAGGGTCAGTTGAGCCAGCCCTCCAGTACGGTTCTATGCCCTTTAGGGGGTCTTTGCTTTTTGGTTTTTAACCCGGGTGCTTGAGTATGGCGCACCCTTTTACTTCGGACTAGGGTTGTGGTCAAGGCCGGACTGTCCCAAAACCTAGTTTCGGTGTTCCTGGCACTCTCTACCGCACAGTATTTTTGTACGATAGTCGCTAGGTCGATGAAGCGTGTAACTTCGCGACGACTTATGGCGTTCATGATTCCCTTGTCCGTGCAATTGTTGCAGAAAATTGAAATCGCGCTTTCTTCACAGCAGTCCTTTATCCCGTTCATAACCAGGAGGAATCTGGCCCAGTAATGATGTACTGTTTCATCGGGCTCTTGCCGTATTCGAGATAGATCACTTATGTTTGGGTGGGCGGGTGGAATCAAGTTTGGAACCCCGCCAGATCTGAGGCTCAAAGGCCAAGAAGTTTCCGGATTTGGAAGCTTGACTTGCTGGATGCTTTCCAACGAATCTAGTCTGATGCCTGACTCTAATTTCAGTATTTGATTAGCGTCCGTCCCTTCACAGGAATCCGGCTTGGAGGGATCGGGAATCCGGACATAGTTGGTTTTCAACGTAGAAGAAGGGTTGCCGCATTGTTCCTCTACCACGACAACGTGGTGGGTGGCCTGAGGAGAGTTAATCTCTCTCAGACCGGGTTTAAGCCCAATCTGATCGTAGTCTGTGGCGACTCCCAGGCCGGCGATGCGACCCAAGAGCTCATTTATAGAGGAGAGCTCAATCGGATCTAACTGCTCGGCGAATTCCGGGCTGACGTGAAGATCGCTTTTGATGACCTGAGAGGTCATCGTCGGAGCGGTGGCCGAACAGGCGGTCATAAGAAAACCACCTAGCCGGACAGTTTGGCCGGCGGCCAAAGCTCTCTTGACGATGGTGCCGTCTTTAAAGACGGGAGAAGGCATCCTTCCTGATCGCCACGGCACAGAGGAACTCTCAATGAAAGCACCAATGTCGGTGTCAAAACCGGCGGATCTCGGGTAGGGGGTCCCGAACTGTGCGTCTAGGCGGATGGTAACAGGAGACGAGGGACACGATGTTTTTACCCAGGTTCGGGCCCTCTTGATGGAGGTAAAACCCTACGTCCTGCTTGATTAATATTGATGATGTGGGTTACAAGAGTAGATCTACCACGAGATCAAGGAGGCTAAACCCTAGAAGCTAGCCTATGGTATGATTGTTGTTCGTCCTATGGACTAAAGTCATCCGGTTTATATAGACACCGGAGAGGGCTAGGGTTACATAGAGTCGGTTACAAAGGTAGGAGATCTACATATCCGTATCGCCAAGCTTGCCTTCCACGCCAAGGAAAGTCCCATCCGGACACGGGACAAAGTCTTCAATCTTGTATCTTCATAGTCTTGGAGTCCGGCAGATGATGATAGTTCGGCTATCCGGACACCCCCTAGTCCGGGACTCCCTCAGTTACACTCCAATATCTGTATGCATTGCAGGGTTTATCGCACCCACCAGGATTTCCAGTGCCATGGATGTTTGGTCCATACGATTTGTCACGACCTTTGGACTGTCCTGCTTGTGGGAGTAGGCGGGGCCCCTGCATGCCACCCGTAGTTGGACGATCAATCTTCTGTTTAGTACTTCAACATAGTGATTTCCTGGTAAGGATTCACTCGTGTCACATCAAGTAAATCTTATTGATTTACTGTCTAAATCTTATTGATTTAATTTCATGTTTTCTTTCTTTTCCTACAATTTTATGATGCAGGTTTTGCCATGTGACATTCATCACAGAATAAACCGTTTGGTTTTCTCTACGATGGCTATTTTTGCAGGTTTCACTTCTTATGTCGTGTCAGTAACGAAGGCACTGTCCATCACTTATATTACTAGAAAAAAATGGATCAGTCTGTTGTTTGAGTGCAAGCTGAATCCCTATGATGAACTGTAGTTTGGTTTAACAAAAACGCCACAATTAGTCCTTCTCGCGTTTAAGAAATGAAGAAAAAAACTGGATCACGGTCACGGATCCTAGTCAAGTTAGAAAGCTGATAATAACAGACCAGACACAATCGCCGCTATATCGCACATCGGTACCACCTTCAGCAACGGATCGAGCACCGACAGTTGCTCTAACACTGACAACGGCAGCAGCTCACTTTGATCCAGCTGAGAATTGGGCACCGACCGCGTCAGCGGATCAGTCTGATCTACCGGTGGATCGGGCATCGACACTGGCACCTGCTCCGACGCCGGCACCAACTCTACAAGGAGCACCATCTCCGGCAGCAGCAGCGGCTTCGGCACCTGCACCAACACTTGCACTTGCATCTGCTCTGGCCCGTGCAGCGGCAACCGAATGAGTAGTTGCACCGGCAACAGATTGGGCTGCAGTTTGCACTTCATATACCAAAGTCCTTACAAAAACCGACATGTCCACCTTCTTGGTAAGCATTGGCCGCCCAAGTGCTTCGTTCTTTTTTCTTTCCATGTTGTTTCACATTATTCACTGTATTGATCTAACTGTTTTGGTATGTCTTCTTGTTTGCAAATAGAGAATTCCTAGAGCAACAAGGGAGTCGTTCAACAATCCGGGCGACCGCGGCCAAGTTTCTCTTACCATGCACAGCCTTGGTGTGAATGAACCTGCTCAATATACCGTAAGTACAAAGGATGGTCGCATGATGATTGATGCTAAAGAATGGTCAAGGTTCAAATCTAAATCACATCTTGCGGGGATGATGTCAAAATCGAACTTTCTCGGCAAGGAGAGATGGTCCAAATCAACTTTGAAATTCTTCAGTAGCAGCACGCAACTGCCAAACTGGTCTATCCTCTGAGAGATTTTGATGTAATAATCTGGCATGGTGAAAGAAGTGTCCTGTGTGTATAAGTAGTATGACAGTATTATTTATCACATGGTATATCATTGATAGAATTGTAACTCTCATTGCTGGTTAGGAACTGTCATTCGATTTCATTCCAACAGCTGCCGTGCTTTATTCAATTTTGTGTATTCGCCTTGCGACAACATCTAAAACCAGCGCCATACCGATCGTTTGCAATATGAAAAGCGCTGAGGTAGAACACATGGGCCCCCAAACAAACAGGGTGGGCCTGCAGCCCAAAGTCCAGAACCGTGAGCCTGTTTGAGTATTATATTCTCAGCTGAACCCCCATAAAAAAAGCTGAACCACCATAATGCTCGTGCGTTGCACGTAACATCAAGATGCATTTGTATGAGTATTTTATCTTGTGAGAGAAAAGGATGAATGAGGGAAGTCCTTATTTGCAAATGTGGAGAGGTGTGTGGGTACCTTTTTGCAAAATTGCCATAGTTTCCTTCCTATCCGTCAGATATAAATCGGACGGCCTATATTGTAGGATGGCAGGCACACCATCATCACCAACTCGTCTATACTGTGTTAAAAACAACTCTGTTTTTTTATAATTATATATGTTATATATATTCCCCTTGATTTTTCTTATGTATAAAGTTGTGATATAAAAGATTTGTATATTTCTATACAGAGGGAGTATCTCTCTGTCAAAAATATATTTTTGTGTAACTAGTTACTCCTGTCTTTCTACTTCCTTTCGCTGATATGTGCGGCAACCGGCAACGGGGTCCACGTGCCATATGCACAAATTAGAGTGCACAACTGCACGGTAGACACACCCCGGTCGTAACACCGCAGTAATGCCCAATGAGCCGTCAAATCACACCCCCCTTTCCAGCTTTAGTAGTAAGCTGGACGGGCGAAACGACAATATTTCACTGGCCTGAATCCCCTTCTCCCTCGTCTGCTTGTTCAGAGAAAAACCCCTCTCGGCGATTGCATAGGATTTTCTCATGGAGAACCAAGTATGAATTCTTCATCCATCCCCGATAAATCCAAGTCCCTTGGTCGCAGGTAATCCTAGGATGGCAGCCGCCGCCGTTGATGCATATTTCTTCCTACTTAATCTAGTGTGTTTCCTTTGCAGTGCTCAAAGTACGAGGACCCTATAGGTTTCTGCACCCTCGGCGAGACGCCACACTTGTTCCTTCTCATCCTAACACAGGATTTTAAAACGCGCATAGTATGTTCCTAGAATCCTCTTTTCTATCCAGGAGGGTGTTTTTTTTAACATGCTGTCGACTAATTTGGAAATTTGAATTGCTATATTTGGATAAAAGATACTACTAGTACGATGGTCAACACTAACGTGAAGGAGGAAGTTTTTCTAGATTTGGATAGGGAATACATTGTGTTCTCATATTATTTTTCCTACAGTGCATTATTTGCTCTGCCAGAACACATGTACTCAAGATGCTCGGCCTTGCCATAACTGAATACACTAGTATAATGGTCACAGTGAAGACAAGCCATGGATATAAGTTCCGAGTTGGGTTCATGAACCAAGAAGATCGCTGCTTTTTTTATGGCCGAACTTGGATAAACTTTCTCAAGTGTTACAGACTGAAAGTTGGCGCACGAATGTTGATGGAAATAGCAGAACCTGGTCTCATCTTCACTGCAATCTTCCACCCCGAATTCATTCCGATTGTTCATCCATGTTAGTTTTGTATCTGGTTCTTGCTTGTTGCCTCGATTACTTCTTAATCCGCCTATTCTGTCTAACTAATCACAATTTAACTTTAGAAGAAGCAACAAATCTCTCACGAAGATGCTACTTCTAACTAATATTTTCTTATAATTGGTGGCACGTGTAGGTTTTTTCAGAGTTAAGCAGGCTGCTCGTTTGTTATTCTATTGTAACTCGGCTATTATTGATGGCACTGAAGTTGACTGGGACGACATCCACAAGTTCCTACACTTTATTGATCGTCTTGAGGTCCTTGTGGGGCGTTCCAATGGTGGAAGGCCACTGGGATATGTGTGCCACTGCTGCACTCGTTGAATAGGTCCAACTGTGTCGAGAAACTTATGGTACTAGCTGTTTTCTATTATATATGTTGTTCATAAACTATTGCTTATACACAGTTTTACAGTTGTGATCTTCTTGGAACAGAAACTGCCCAGTTCTATTGTTCCTATACAGATGCCTGACCATGGTCGGGTCAGACTTGCGCTTGGTTACAACATGATGTTTATGTCGACCTACTCCATTCCCCTTGGAGGTGAAAAGATACTTATTCATGGGTGGTCTCAAATAATGAAGGCCCGTCCATCTTGGAGAATAGGACAGAAGATTATGTTCATGCTTTTCCATGGCTCTAAAGTGAATATCATGTTTATTGACCACATTGCGAGATGAAGCCGCTTTCAGAAGGTTGTGGATGCGCGGGGTGGCGCCTGGGCTTGTCCTGGGGCTTGGCGGCCTCACCCTTGGTTAACTGTAGGCAAAGTAGCACTATTTAAGGCGTGCTTTGTATGGTTGAACCTGTATAAGTACTCATACTGCTTTCAGCTTTGGTTGTTAAGTGCCCCTAATGGTTCCAGTTAAGGTTGTTAAATACTCCTGCTGCTTTTACAGTCTGTCATGTTTCTTCAGTCTTGTCTTCCTCCAGCCGCCAAAACCAAACTAGCGCCGGCGGGGCCGCTTGCTTCCGCCTCCCATGGCTGGCTGCGCCTCAGCGCATGCATCGCCACCCCATGGTCTCCTAAATCATTAACACTGACGTCCTTCGCGCGCTTTGGTGCGCTCGCTTCGGTGCCGCCCTCTCGCATTGTCGACATGGTCAACAAACAACAGGAATCGGCAGAAGTATGTGGAGAGATGACAGTAGGGGTCCACCATGTCAGCGTATGGAAAAATAAAATGCTTCCTCCTAGTGTTTTCCTGACATCTGGGACCCACGACATTGTGAGCGTATATAGTCAATAGACAAGAGAACAACACAAGATCGGCTGACACCTAGGACGTAGCTGCTCGAGCTGTATTTTTTTGTTATTGTTGAGACGGAGCATGACTTGAACTGGGTTGTGGCCCGTCTAGCCCAGACTTATATTTTATGTTCACCATGTGACCAGCCCAGCTATTTTTTCTTTGTGAAAATGAGCCCAATTTATTTTTCCTAAAGAATACCCAATCTAGGCCTACTTCTTTTTCTATGCCCTGATGGGCTGCAACTCTTTCAAGACGCCTGCAAATCTTGAAAGTAATATGAAATGGGTTGTAAATATAAAAACAGATGACAAATTCACAATTACTTTATAATTTTGGATTTTTTTTCATATTTTCAGATTCCTATTTCACTTGGCATTAACCTAATTTAAATATATCTTCAAAGTACTTTAAATCTGGCTCGACATTTCGGTATTAAAAATTGTTTGGAACCCACAGAAATATGCGAAATTGGCCCTGGCCAACCATAAAAAAACGGTTGCAATAAATAGCATAAGAAGTTGCAATGAGCTATATATAAATTATTAAAAAAAAGAGGAAGTGGTCTGACTTGTGGGCCTGTTAAGTTGACGCGTATGCAAGATTTTTTTTAGTTATTATATACGTCAACAAACGATTCTAGCAGATGTAACCGTTGGATGTCAATCCAACGGCCGTCGTGTTTCTTCAATCTCTAACTTCTTGCTCCAGCCGCCAAAGCAGCACCCGCGGGACCGCCTGCTCCCGCCTCCCGTGGTCGGCTGTGCTGCCGCGCAGGCCTTAGCGCCCCCTACTACTCCCACCGCTGGCCAGGGCATCCCTCTACTCACCCACACCCCCTGTTATTCTGCGACGACGGCAGCCTCACACTGCAGCCGAACCAGTGAACCCTCGTACTCCTCTCCGCGCGGGCTTCCACTGCCGCGTCTTCCCCGGCTCCGTGTTGTCCCCTTCCTAGGCCTCGCCGTCGTCCACCGCCGTGGTGCTCTCGGCGCGGCGTGGTCAATGTGGTCAACGACCGACTTCCATCGGAAGAGTACTGTACGTGGAGAGGCTAACAGCTAGGTCCACGGCAGCCGCAAGGAAGTGCCTCCTTATTATGCACAAAATAATTATTCCTCCACCTGACAGTAGGGACCCACCGGACGGGCCACCAGTATTTCGCGAAAAAACTTTTCCCCCTGACTGCTGGGACCCATCGGACGGGCCGCCGTATTTCACGAAAAAAATATTCCCCCCGCTGTCAACTCGGACCCACCGGAAGTGCCTCCTTATTACAAAAAAAAGAATACCCCCTACTAGCTGGGACCCACCTTGGTGGGAGGCTGACTTGTGGGCCTACTAAGTTGACTGGGACGGAGGCCTTTGTCAACTTCAGTCAATATGAACGATTCTAGCTCCAGTGGCCGTATGATGTCCATCCAACGGCCGTAGTGGTTCTTCAACCTCTGGTCTTCTTACTCCAGCTGCCCAAAGCAGCGCCGGTCGTGCCGCCTGCTCCTACCTCCCGTGGCCAGCTGTGATGCCGCGGAGGCCTCACAGCTGGCCAGGCCATCCCTCTACTCACCCACACCCCCTGTTACTCTGCAGCGACGGCAGCCTCACACCGCAACCGAACCAGTGAACCCTTATACTCCTCTACGCGTGGGCATCCACTGCCGCGTCTTGACGGCTCCGCGTCGTCCCCTTTCTAGGCCTCTCCGTCATCCACTGCCCTGGTGCTCTCGGCGCGGTGTGGTCAACATGGTCCAGGAGCGACTTCCATCGGACGTGGACTATACGTGGAGAGGCTGACAGCTGGGTCCACGGCCGCAGCAAGGAAGTGCCTCCTTATTGCGCGGAAAATAATGATTCCTCCACCTGACAGCAGGGACCCACCGGACGGGCCACCATATTTCGTGAGAAAAACGTTTCCCCCTTGACTGCTGGGACCCACCAGCTACATCTTCGCACGCAAGGAAGTGCCTGATAGTCAGGACCCACCTGGTCGAAGCGTACGTAGTGTTGTCATTCTGGTCGTGAACGTGTACGTACATACTAGTGGATGTAGAGGCGCACACGTGTCGTAGTAGAGGCACGCACGTAGCATGTACACGTATGTACAACGGCTAGTGTGCAAGAAAGAAAATACGACCACGTATGTACATATGGGCAGGGTCTCGAATGCCTACTCGCGCATACGTACGGCCAGGGCTCGTGTACATGGCTGGGTCGGAACGGAGAAACATCGTCGTCGTCATGTTCATGGGGAGCCAACCGGCTGGGTCAGAATGGAATGTGTCATCTGTTCATTGGGAAGGCTGGCGTACCACAGAACGGAGGAAACGGCCTTGTGTTCGACCGGCCACGTTTGAAACGGGATCCTGTTCATCGGGAGGGGTCTGGCGTACTGCAAAACGGAGGAAACGGACCTCCTACGGTCGAAACGGGGGTCCTGTTGATCGGGAGGGGTGTGGCGTACCGCAAAACGGACGAAACGGACTTGTGTTGGAATGCTACGGTCGAAACGGGGGTCGTGTTCATCTGGAGGGGTGTAGCGTACCGCAAAATGGGACTCCATGGGATACTGTTCATCTCCACCGTCGACCTCCTCTAGCCTCCATGGGCTACTGTTCATCCACCGTCGACCTCCTCTAGACTCCACGGGATCCTGTTCATCCAGCCTCCACCATGCTCTACTCCACCGGCTACTGTTCAACCACCCCTCCACGGGCTCCTGTTCAACCACCCCTGCACGGGCTACTGTTCATCCACCCGTCCACCGTCTATTGTTCAAACAGCCCCCCACGGGGTCGTCCTGTTCATCCAGCCCTCCAAGGGGTCCTGTTTATCCAGCCCCAACCGGCTCGATTGATCGGGGTCCTATTCGTCCAGAGGCAACACCACGGGGTCCTGTTCATCCACCCCCACCGCGCACTGTTCATCCAAACCCCCCTGCAACGCTCACTGTTCATCCAGAGGCAGCATCGATCGGCTTCAGTTAGCAGCAATAGCGAAGGAATCGCTCGATCAGGTTCAGTTAACAGCCATGGATCGATCGCTCGGGTCCAGTAACGCGTAGCCTACAGTGCAATCACTCGGGTTCAGTTAGAGCCCAACGCCTCGCTCGGGTTCAGTTAAAGCCAACGCCTCGCACACACGCGCTTATGTGTATGAGAGAAATGCGCATCACTTGGCCCCTGACCTCCCACCATAACCGGGAACTCCCTGAAATTTCCCCCGCCCTCGCTTCTACCCCTCCACGGGCTCCTGTTCAACCACCCCTCCACGGGCTAGGAGGGGTGGTTGAAATTGTCCTCGGCCTCGCTTCTATGATGACATATTTTTTTTTCATTCGGCCCAAAAAGTCACAGATGTGTCTTTTTTTGTAGTGCCATTATGTAGAAATAGACCCCATCTTGTTTGTCATTCTATCACTGGGATACATACGTGTCGTTTGTCCTTCTATCACTGGGATCAAGCACCGTAAGATCGAACCCATCACAAAGCACCTCTTCCCATTGCAACATAAATAGATCAACTTGGCCAAACAAAACCCAAATATCAGAGAAGAAATACGAGGCTATAATCAATCATGCATATAAGAGATCAAATACTCAAATAAATTTCATGGATAAAAACATAGATCTGATCATAAACTCAAAGTTCATCGAATCCCAACAAACAAACCGCAAAAATACTTACATCATATGGATCTCCAAGAGACCATTGTATTGAGAACCAAGAGAGAGAGAGAGAGAGGAAGCCATGTAGCTACTAACTACGGACCCGTAGGTCTACAAAGAACTAATCACGCATCATCAAAGAGGCACCAATGGACATGATGAACCCCTCCGTGATGGTGTCTAGATTGGATCTGGTGTTTCTGGAACTTGTGGCGGCTGGAATTGATTTTCTTGACCCCCTAAGGTTTCTGGAATATTGGGGTATTTATAGAGCAAAGAGGCAATATGGGAGGCTACCGAGGTGGGCACAACCCACATGGGCGCGCCTGGACCCCCAGGCGCGCCCTGATGGGTTGTGCTCCCCTCAGAGCCCCCCCCAGGTACTTTCTTGGCCCACTGGATGTCTTTCATTCCAAAAAAATCCGCAAAAAGTTTTGCTGCATTTGGACTCCATTTTATATTGATTTTCTGCAATGTAAAAGACAAGCAGAAAACAACAAGTGACACTAGGCACTATGTCAATAGGTTAGTACCAAAAAATGATGTAAAATGACTATAAAATGATTGTAAAACATCCAATAATGATAATATAATAGCATGGACCAATCAAAAATTATAGATACGTTGGAGACGTATCAGATGCCTATATACATTATCATTGCCTTGGATATCGTCAAAACTATGCGCCTTTTCTATCAATTGCTTGCTACCTCTTGAGCTTGCGTTGGTTTTCCCTTGAATAGGAAAGGGTGATGCAGCAAAGTACCATAAGTATTTCCCCTCAATTTTGAGAACCAAGGTATCAATCCAGTAGGAGATAACACACAAGTCACCGCATGCCTGCACAAACAATCAACAACTTGCACCCACCACGATAAAGGGGTTGTCAATCCCTTCGTGGTCACTTGCAAAAGTGAGATCTGATAGAGATAGATAAACGGTAAAGTAAATAATTTTTTTTTGGTTTATAGATTGGAAAGTAAAGATTGCAGAATAGTAGATCGAAAACTAGCAAGATGTAAACGAGATTCAATATAATGGAAAAGAGACCCGGGGGCCATAGGTTTCACTAGTGGCTTATCTCAAGATAGCAAATATCACGGTGGGTGAAAAAATTACTGCCGAGCAATTGATAGAAAAGCGCATAATTATGATGATATCTAAGGCAATGATCATGAACATAGGCATCACGTCCGTGTCAAGTAGACCGACTCCTGCCTGCATCTACTACTATTACTCCACACACCGACCGCTATCCAGCATGCATCTAGAGTATTAAGTTCATAAAGACGGAGTAATGCATTGCATTAAGAAAGATGACAAGATGTAGAGGAATTAACTCAAGCAATATGATGAAAAACCCATCTTTTTATCCTCGATGGCAACAATACAATACGTGCCTTGCAACCCCTACTGTCACTAGGAAAGGACACCGCAAGATTTAACCCAAAGCTAAGGACTTCTCCTATTGCAAGAAAGATCAATCTAGTAGGCCAAACTAGACCGATGATTCAAAGAGACTTGCAAAGATATCAAATCATGCATATAAGAATTCAGAGAAGAACCAAATAATATTCATAGATAATCTTGATCATAAATACACAATTCATCGGATCTCGGCAAACACACCACAAAAGAATATTACATCGAATAGATCTCCAAGAACATCGAGGAGAAGATGGTATTGAGAATCAAAGAGAGAGAAGAAGCCATCTAGCTAATAACTATGGACCCGAAGGTCTGTGGTAAACTACTCACGCTTCATCAGAGAGGTAATGGTGTTGATGTAGAAGCCCTCCATGATCAAATCCCCCTCCGGCAGGATGCCGAAAAAGGTCCCTAGATGGGATCTCACGGGTACAGAAGGTTGCAGTGGTGGAAAAGTGGCTTCATGCTCTCCTGGATGCTTTCAGGGTATAAGAGTATATATATAGGCGAAGGAACTAGGTCAAGGGAGCCACGATGGGCCCACGAGGGTGGGGGGGGGGCACCCTACCCCCATGGCTTCCTCGTTGCATCTCCGACTTCATCTCCAAGTCTTCAGGTTTGCTTTCGGTCCAAGAAAGATCATCGCGAAGGTTTCATTCCATTTGCACTCCGTTTGGTATTCCTTTTCTGCGAAACTCTAAAATAGGCAAAAAAAAAGAAACTGGCATTGGCCCCTCGGTTAATAGGTTAGTCCCAAAAATAATATAAAATAGCATATAAATGCCTATTAAACATCCAAAACAGATAATATAATAGCATGGAACAATCAAAAATTATAGATACATTGGAGACGTATCATTGTTCAACAGTAATTTGTTTAGCCACCATATGCTTTCTTCGAAGAGAGAATCCTCTAGTGAAAACTATGGCCCCTGGATCTATCTTTTATCTATTTTCAGGTCTACCAAATCAAAGACACTAAAATACCTTGCTGCCATTTATTACTTTTATTTTTCGTGCACTTTTATTTATCTTTTATATCCATTACTATCAGATCTCAACTTTGCAAGTAACCGTGAAGGGATTGAAAACCCCTTTATCGCGTTGGGTGTAAGTATTTGTTTGTTTGTGCAGATGCAATTATTGGAGACTTGTGTGTTCCTCCTACTGTATTGATACCTTGGTTCTTAACTGAGGGAAATACTTATCTCTACTGTGCTGCATCACTCTTTCCTCTTCAAGGGAAAAACCAACGCAAGCTCAAGAAGTATCACGTGCACACAAAACGAAAAATTATTTAAAAAAATTAGAGTTGGCACATGCAAATTTACTTAGAACGACATGGAAATACCGTATATAGGTAGGTATGGTGGACTCATTTGGCACAACTTTGGGTTTAAGGAGTTGGATGCACAAGAAGCAATCCCGCTTAGTACAAATGAAGTCTAGCAAATAGATTGAGAAGTGACCAAGCAAAAAAATGAAAACGGTCATAAACACGCATTGAACATAACTATCACTGAATAATGCACCAGAAGTAGGATATAACTACATTGCATAAATATTGACTTTAGGTTCTTGCATAGGGAATCACAAACCTTAACACCAATATTCTTAATGAACCACAATTACTCACCAACATGACTCACATATTATCATCTCCATATCACAAAATTATTGTAAGGAATCATACTTATCATATCCAATGATCTTTTCATGAAAGTTTTTATTATATCCCTCTTGGATATTCATCACTTTGGGACCAAATACATATCTTGCGCAAATTACTATTACTATTATCAACTCTCAAAAAGATATAAGTGAAGCATGAGAGTGCAAATATTTCTCCAAAATTTAGCAACTCTCAAAATAATATAAGTGAAGCATGAGAGTACATTTCTTCAAAACTTATCAACTCTCAAAATAATATAAGTGAATCATGAAAGTGCATTTCTTCAAAATTTATCAACTATCAAAATAATATATGTGAAGCATGAGAGTGCATTTCTTTAAAATATAACCACCACCGTGCTCAAAAATATTTAAGTGAAGTACTAGAGCAACTGCCTAGCTCAAAAAATTCAAGTGAAGCACTTACGACATTCTAACAAATCATGATAAATGTGTGGCTCTCTCAAATAGGTGTGTCCATCAATGATGATTGTGATAGGCTAAAACGAAAACAAAGCAAAGACTCATATAATACATGATGCTCCAAGCAAAACTCATATCACGTGACGAATAAAAATATAGCTCCAAGTAAAATTACTGATGGTCGTTAGAAGAAAGAGGGGATGCCTTCCGGGGCATCCCCAAGCTTAGTTTCTTGGGAGTCCTTGAATATCACCTTGGGGTGCCTCGGGCATCCCCAATCTCAGGTTGTTGCCACTCCTTATTCCTTCATCCATCGTGGTATCACCCAAAACTTGAAAACTTCAATCACATAAAACTTAATGTAACCTTCTTGAGATCCGTTAGTATAATAAAGCAAATCACCACTTTAAGTACTGTTGCAAACCCATTCATACCTTTTTATTTCATTATACCTACTACATTCTAACTTTACATGGCTTATAATCGCCCCGATACAATCCATAGATTCATCAAAATAAGCACGCAATGCAACAAAAATAGAATCTATCAAAAACAGAACAGTCTATAGTAATTTGAACATTGACCATACTTCTGTAACTCCAAAAATTTCTAAAAATTAGGACAACGTGGGAAATTTGTATATCAATGTGTAAAAAATTCAGAGCAAAAGCAAATTTCTGTAAATTTAAAAAATTCCAGAACTAGGCACAAAAGTTTCTGTTTTTTCACAGAAACGAGTCAACTATCATCCAAACCATCCTAAAGGATTTACTTGGCACAAACACTAACTAAAACATAAAAACAAAATAATAACGAGAGCATAATTGTTCACACACAAGAAAACAGAAAAAAATATTGGGTTGTCTCCCAACAAGCTCTTTCTTTATAGCCATTAAGATAGGTTTGGAATTTTTACGACGCTCACATGAAAGACGAGAATTGAAGTACAAAGAGAGCATCATAAAACCTATGACAAACAAATTTAAGTCTAACATACTTCCTACGAATAGGCATTTTGTAGGAAAACAATATCTAGCATATGCAAGGATGAAGAAACAAACAATAGCAATCTCAACAAAACGCGAGGTAATTTAGTAACATGACAATTTCTACAACCATATTTTCCTCTCTCATTATAGTTACATGTAAGATCATGATCAAATTCAACAATATAGCTATCATGTAAAATTTTCTCTTCATGATCCACATGCATAGGAGTTTTGTAATCTTCCAAGAAAGTGGGATTAACATCAACTAACATCATGACCTCGCCAAACTAACTTTCATAAAAAAATTCATAAGATTAAACACTCTCCAAATATGTGGGATTATTTTTAGCTGAAGTTGCCACTTTTCCAAACCCACTTTCATTATCATTGCGAACATATTCATTGTGAGGCTTAAATAAATTTTCAAGATCATAAGAAGCACTATCACCCCAATCATGATCATTGCAATAAGCAGTAGACATAGCAAAATAATCGTCCCCAAGCTTGGGGTTTTGCATATCATTAACACAACTGACGGTAATAGAATTGATAATAATATCATTGCAACCATGCTTTTCATTCAAGGAGCTATTCGTGAATCACCTTATAAATTTCTTCTTTTAACACTTCATCACAATTTTCAGATTCACGAATTTCAAGCAAACCTTCATAAACATAATCTAGTGCACTCAACTCACTAGCAGTTGGTTCACCATAATTGAATCTTTTAAAAACATTAGTAAGAGGATGAGGATACATTTTAACATTCTTATTTATTTTTTCTATTTTTGAGTGTTGACATGAAGGCAAAAAGCAAGCAAACGAGCAAACAATCAAAAGGCAAACGTAAAATGTTTTTGTGTTTTTGTGAAAACGTTTTAGAAGTGGGGGAGATGAAAATTAGAGGAAATGGAAAATAATGTATATTCAAGGAGATGAAAGTATATGCGATAGTACTTGATAGACATCATCAACATCTATCAAGTACTTGTGAACTGCGTTGGGATTTCCCCGAAGAGGAGAGGATGATACAGTATAGTAGAGATAAGTATTTCCCTTACTTAATAACTGAGGTTATAAATCCAGTAGGAAAACCAAGAAACACCTCATTAGCAGCACCTACACACAAACAACCAATCCTTGCAACCCAACGCGCAAAGGGGTTGTCAATCCCACGATGGTTACAAGCAAGATTAAATTGTATGGTGATAGATAGATAGATAGATCAAACAAAAACACAAGGGTTAATTAGATAAATGCCACTCCAATTATGGCGATTTATAAAAATGCCACTGCAATATCCAAACTTTGAAAATGCCACTGCAATTTTGGCAAACTTTGAAAAATGCCACTGCAGACTTCGAAAATGCCACTGAAAATGGCATGAAATGGCAATTTTCAAAATTTGAAAAATGAAGTGGCATTTCTCGGAATTGCTAGATTTGGAGTGGCATTTATCTAATTAACCCAAAATAGAAAATAAAATAAATAAAAACATGGCAAGGTATTTTTTGTTTTAATATATGATAAAAGATAGACCTGGGGCCATAGTTTTCACTAGAGGCTTCTCTCAGAAAAATAGTATACGCTGGGTAAACAAATTACTATTGGGCAATTGATAGAAATGAAAATAATCATGACAATATCCAAGGCAATGATCATATATAGGCATCACGTCCGAGACAAGTAGACCAAAACGATTATGCATCTACTACTATTACTCCACACATCAACCACTATCCAGCATGCATCTAGTGTATTAAGTTCATGGGAAAACGGAGTAATGCCTTAAGCAAGATGACATGATGTAGACAAGATAAACTCATGTATGAATAAACCCCATCTTTTTCCCCTTAATAGAAACGATACATACGTGTCATGTCCCCTTCTGTCACTGGGATTGAGCACCATAAAGTCAAACCTATTACATAGCACCTCTCCCATTGCAAGATAAATCAATCTAGTTTGCCAAACAATCAATAGATCAAAGAGAAATATGAAGCTATATTAATCATGCATAAAATAGTTCAAAGAAAACTCAAATAATATTCATGGATAGATCTGATCATAAACTCACAATTCATTGGATCCCAACAAACACACCGCGAAACACATCCCAATAAACACTTCAAGAACATCAAGGAGAAAATTGTATTGAAGATCAAATAGAGAGAAGAAGCCATCTAGATACTAACTAAGGACCCATAGGTCTGTGGTAAACTACTCACGCATCATCTAAAGGGCATCAAGGATCATGTAGAGCCCCTCCGTGATCGAATCCCCCTCTAGCAGAGTGCCGAAAAAGGCCCCCAGATGGGATCTCGTGGTTCTCGAACTTGAGGTGGCCAAAAAAGTATTTCATGGACTCCTCTGTTGGTTACACGATTTTAGAGAATTTATAGAGGCGGAGTTAGGTCAAATGAAGCTAGGTGGGCCCCACAAGCCACCAGGGCGTGCCCTGAAGGAAATATGCTCTAGAGGTAATAATAAAGTTGTTATTTTTATGTTCCCTTATTCATGATAAAGGTTTATTATTCATGCTGGAATTGTACTGATCAGAAACTTAAATACATGTGTGAATGCATAAACAAATACCGTGTCCCTAGTAATACTCTACTAGACTAGCTCATTGATCAAAGATGGTTAAGGTTTCCTAACCATAGACATGTGTTGTCATTTGATAACGGGATTACATCATTACACGAATGATGTGGTCAAAAAGACCCATCCATTAGCTTAGCATATTGATTGTTCAGTTTATTGCTATTTCTTTCTTAATGTCCTATACACATTCCTTCGACTTTGAGATTATGCAACTCGAATACCTTGTGTGCTATCGAACGTCACAACATAACTGGGTGATCATAAAGATGCTCTACATGTATCTTCGAAGGTGTTTGTTGAGTTGGCATAGATCGAGATTAGGATTTGTCACTCTGAGTATCGGAAAGGTATATGTGAGCCCTCTTGGTAATACACATCATAAGAATCCTTGAAAGCAAAGTGACTAATGAGTTAGTTGCAAGATGATGTATTATAGAATGAGTAGAGAGACTTGCCGGTAACGAGATTGAACTAGGTAAGAAGATACTGACGATCGGATCTCGGGCAAGTAACATACCGATGGACAAGGGGAATTACATATGTTGTCATAAGGTTCGACCGATAAAGATCTTCATAGAATATGTAAGAACCAATATGGACATCCAGGTTCTGCTATTGGTTGTTGACCGGAGAGGTGTCTCGGTCATGTATGCATAGTTCTCGAACCCGTAGGGTCCGCACGCTTAACATTCGTTGACGATATAGTATTATATGAGTTATATGATTTGGTCACTGAATGTTGTTCTATGTCCCGGATGAGACCACAGACATGACGAGGAGCTCCGGAATGGCCCAGAGGTAAATATTGATATATAGGACGATGGTATTCGGACACAGGAAGTGTTTCAGAGTGTACCGGGTAGTCATGGGAATACCGGAGGGGGTTCCGGACACCCCCGGGAGGGAGATGGGCCTATTGGGCCATTAGAGGGGAGCACACCAACCCACAAGGAGTTGGCGCCCCCCTAAGGTAGCCGACCCATGGGGGAATGGAAGGAGGGGGATTCGGCCTCCCCCTTCCTTCCCTCTCCCCCCTTTCCTTTCCCACTCCGGCAAATATGTAAAGGGGGGCGTGATGACCCTCAAGTATAGGGGATCTATCGTAGTTCTTTTGATAAGTAAGAGTGTCGAACCCAACGAGGACCAGAAGGAAATGACAAGCGGATTTCAGCAAGGTATTCTCTGCAAGCACTGAAATTATCCATGAAAGACAGTTTTGTGATAAGATAATTCGTAACAGGTAACAAGTAACAAAAGTAAGTAAGTTGCAAGGTGGCCCAATCCTTTTTGTAGCAAAGGACAAGCCTGGATGAACTCCTATATAAAGCAAAGCGCTCCCAAGGACACATGGGAATTATTGTTAAGTTAGTTTTCATCATGCTCATATAATTCACGTTTGTTACTTTGATAATTTGATATGTGGGTGGACCGGTGCTTGGGTGCTTCCCTTCCTTGGACAAGCCTCCCAATAATGATTAACCCCTCTCGCAAGCATCCGCAACTACGAAAGAACAATTAAGGTAAACCTAACCATAGCATGAAACATATGGATCCAAATCAGCCCCTTACAAAGCAGCACATATAAACTAGGGTTTAAGCTTCTGTCATTCTAGCAACCCATCATCTACTTATTACTTCCCAATGCCTTCTCATAGGCCCAAATCATGGTAAAGTGTCATGTAGTATCTAACACCACTGGAGGAAAAACAACATACATCTCATCAAAATATCGGACGAATACCAAATTCACATGATTACTTATAACAAGACTTCTCCCATGTCCTCAGGAACAAACTTAACTACTCACAAATCATATTCATGTTCATAATCAGAGGAGTATTAATTATCATTAAGGATCTGAACATATGATCTTCCACCGAATAAACCACCTAGCATCAACTACAAGGAGTAATCAACACTACTAGCAACCCACAGGTACCAATCTGAGCTTTTGAGACAAAGATCAGATACAAGAGATGAACTAGGGTTTGAGAGGAGATGGTGCTGGTGAAGATGTTGATGGAGATTGACCCCCTCTCGATGAGAGGATTGATGGTGATGACGATGGCGATGATTTCCCCCTCCCGAAGGGATGTTTCCCTGGTAGAACAGCTCTGCCGGAGCCCTAGATTGGTTCTGCCCAGGTTCCGCCTTGAGATGGCAGCTCTTCGTCCCGAAAGCTTCCTTCTGATTTTTTCCATGTCAAAAGACACCATATAGCAGAAGATGGATGTCGGGGGCCTGCCAGGGGGCCCACAAGACTGGACGGTGTGCCCTCCACCCTTGTGGATGGCAGGTGCCCCCCCTTTGGTGCTTTCTTTGCCCAATATTTCTTATATATTCCAAAAGTATTCTCCATGAAGTTTCAGGACTTTTGAAGTTGTGCAAATAGGTCTCTAATATTTGCTCCTTTTCCAGTCCAAAATTCCAGCTGCCGACATTCTCCCTCTTCATGTAAACCTCATGAAATAAGAGAGAATAGGCATAAGTATTGTGATATAACGTGTAATAACAGCCCATAATGCAATAAATATCAATATAAGAGCATGATGCAAAATGGATGTATCAACTCCCCCAAGCTTAGACCTCGCTTGTCCTCAAGCAAAAGCCGATATCAAAAAATATGTCCACATGTTTAGAGATAGAGGTGTCGATAAAATAAAATACTGACATGAGGGCATCATGATCATCTTTAGAACAACATCATATCTTGTCATATAATTTCTTATGTTAAAGTAACAATTCATTCACAAGGTAAAGTATGAATCTGAAACTTCATTTAAAACTAACAAATTATGATCTCAGCCATTGAAGCGATTGCAATATATCATAACATCAGAAAGAGTCAATGTAAGAGCTTTTCAGCAAGTCCACATACTCAATTATCATTTAGTCTTTCACAATTGCTAACACTCATGTGATACTTATGGGTTCGAAGTTTCAATCGGACACAGAGAAAGATAGGGGCTTATAGTTTCGCCTCCCAACCTTTTACCTCAAGGGTAATGTCAACAATAGTGCTTGATGAAAACCTACATCTGAGTGTATATATATGTTCGGATCTCTCCAACACATAGTGCTTTCCAAAGGAAAAAGTGTAAAAAGGAAAGGTGAAGATCACCATGACTCTTGTATAAGGGTAGAAGGTAAAAAATAAAAGATAGGCCCTTCGGAGAGGGAAGCAGAGGTTGTCATGCACTTTTATGGTTGGATGCACAAAATCTTAATGCAAAAGAACGTCACTTTATATTGTCTCTTGTGATAAAGAACTTTTTTATGCAGTCTGTTGCTTTTATTTCTTCCATATCATAAGTTCGTATAAAGCTTATTTTCTTCACACTAATAGATCATACATATTTAGAGAGCAATTTTTATTCCTTGCACCGATGACAACTTACTTGAAGGATCTTACTCAATCCATAGGTAGGTATGGTGGACTCCCATGGCAAAACCGGTTTAAGGGGTGTTTGGAAGCACACGTAGTATCTCTACTTGGTGCAAATAATTTGGCTAGCATATGAGGGAAAGGCAACCTCAACACGTTGGATCCATGACAATATAACTTCTATTTGGATATAAGAAAACATAACCCATTATGTTGTCTTGTCCAACATCAACTTTTTATCATGTCATATTTTAATGAGTGCTCAAAATCACAAAAGATGTCCAAGATAGTATATTTATATGTAAAACCTCTCTTTCTTTATTACTTCCTATTAATTGCAACAATGACGAAAACTATGTTTGTCAACTCCCAAGAACTTCTATTCGTCATACTCTTTATATGTGAAGTCATTACTCTCCATAAGATCAATATATGATCTTTTTATTTCTATTTATTCTTTCTTTAATTCCCTCAAGATCGTAGCAAGATAGCAAAGCCCTCAACTCAAAACTACTCTTTATTATATATAACTCACGAACTCGATACATTGATAAAGATCAAAACAAAACTCAAAGCTAGATCATACTAAAACTTCATTCTACTTGATCAAGAGATAACCAAAAGGATCGAACTAAGAAAAATGATAAAGATAGAGGTGTGATGGTGATACGATATCGGGGCTCCTCCCCCAAGCTTGGCAATTGCCAAGGGGAGTGCCCATATCCATGTATTTATGTCTCTTCCTTCGAAGGTGGTGATGATGGAGTTGTTGATGGTGTAGGCTTGTCGTCCATCTTCCAGGGCATAGGCTCACCATTGTAGAAGGATGAACGAGTCTCCAGGATCCTCAAATCTGCAGCCAAACTGTCTATATTCGTACTCACATTTTTGGTTTTGCAGGTCATATATTTGGGCTTGGTGATGCTCGATTTTCTCATGAAGCTTGAAGATGGCCTCCCCGATGTTCTTGGCATCCAGCTTGTGATTGTTGGTGAACTCCGCGATCATCATGTGATTGGCGTTGAGTCTATGTTCCACCATCCCTTGGAACTTGAAAACTTGCTGGTCCATTCCTTCGAGTCTTGTCTCCATGCTTCCGGTCTTCTTCGGCCCCTCAACATCGCAGATGTGCAGCACCCCCTCACACATCTAAATGGTTTGAGAGTATTGCAGCACCTCCGCGAGGTAAGGGTTGATGACCTTCTTGAAAAACTTGTCCTTGGGGGCGCTTGGAGATGTCATGGTGATCTAGATCTGTCAGAAAAACAGCTCAAAAAATAGAGGATTTTGTCGTGGTACGGTAGTCAAAACCTTCGGGGGATTATATAATGATTTTTACCGACCCAAAGAAGTATTGTGCAAGAAGACGGAGTACGCAGGGCACACACTTGGTGGCCACAAGGCAGGGGGCGCACCCTCCACCCTTGTGGTCTCCTCATGACTCTTTCGGACTACTTTTAATTTTCCTAATTTTTTAAATATTCCAGAATGGGGAAAAATTGCTATTAGAACAGTTTTGGAGTCGGTTTGCTTACTATACCACATACCTATTCCTTTTTGGAGTCTGAAACGTTCTGGAAAGTGTCCCTTATGTACTCCTCCGGTGTTACGGTGTGAATTATATTGGTCTCAACGTTTACAGGATTACCTGAGATATAATGTTTGATTCTTTGACCGTTTACCACCTTCGGATTTGTGCCTTTGGCGTTCTTGATTTTTATGGCACTGGAACGATAGACCTCCTTGATAATGTAAGGACATTCCCAGTTAGAGAGAAGTTTTCCTGCAAAAAATCTTAAATGATAGTTGTATAGGAAAACATTATCACCTCCATTAAACTCGCGCTTTTGTATCCTCTTGTCATGCCATCTTTTAACCTTTTTTAAATAACTTGGCATTCTCATAGGCTTGGGTTCTCCATTCATCAAGCGAGCTAATGTCAAATAACCTCTTCTCACCGGCAAGTTTGAAATCATAATTGAGCTCTTTAATAGCCCAATATGCCTTATGTTCTAGTTCAAGAGGTAAGTGACATGCTTTTCCATAAACCATTTTATACGGATACATACCCATAGGATTTTTATAAGCAGTTCTATAAGACCATAATGTGTCATCAAGTTTCTTGGATCAATTCTTTCTAGATCTATTAAAAGTCTTTTGCAAAATCAATTTAATCTCTCTATTACTCAATTCTACTTGACCACTAGACTGAGGATGATATGGAGATGCAATTCTATGGTTAACATCATACTTAGCAAGCATTTTTCGAAAAGCACCATGAATAAAATGTGAACCACCATCAGTCATTAAATATCTAGGGAATCCAAAACTTAGAAAAATAACCTCTTTAAGCATCTTAATAGAAGTGTTATCATCAACACTACTAGTTGGAATAGTTTCTACCCACTTAGTAACATAATCAACAACAACTAGAATATGTGTATACCCATTAGAGGAAGGAAAAGGTCCCATATAATCAAAGCCCCAAACATCAAATGGTTCAATAACAAGTGAATAATCCATAGGCTTTTCCTAACGTCTACTAATATTATCAATTCTTTGGCATTCATAACCGGATTGCAATACCTTATGTGCAGTTCTATCTCCAGTGTGGTGTCCTCCGTAAGCCTCGGAGTGACACTTGCGTAGGATCCGTTCCTATTGATGCTAAGGTACACAATGTCTAATAACACCATCTACTCCTTCTTTATAAAGGTGTGGGTCATCCCAAAAGTAATGCCTTAAATCATAGAAAAACCTTTTCTTTTGCTGGTATGTGAAACTAGGTGGTATAACTATGGTAACAATGTAATTAGCATAATCAACATACCATGGAGTATTACGAGAAGCATTTATGATAGCTAATTGTTCATTAGGAAAGCTATCATCAATAGGAAGTGGGTCATCAAGAACATTTTCTAACCTAGACAAGTTGTCTGCAACGGGGTTCTCAGCTCCCTTTCTATCAATAATATGCAAATCAAATTCTTCTAACAAGAGAACCCATCTAATAAGTCTAGATTTAGCATCTTTATTTTCCATAAGATATTTAATAGCAGCATAATTAGTGTGAACAGTTACTTTGGAATCAACAATATAAGATCAAAACTTATCACAAGCGAAAACAACTGCTAAAAATTCCTTTTCAGTAGTAGCATAATTTCGCTGGGCACTGTCTAGAGTTTTACTAGCACAATGAATAATATTTAGTTACTTATCAACTCTTTTTCCTAGGACATCACCAACAGCATAATCACTAGCATCACACATAATTTCAAAGGGTAATTCCAATCAGGCGGTTGAACAATAGGTGCAAAAATCAAGGTTTTCTTAAGTATTTCAAATACTTCTACACAATCATCATCAAAAACAAAAGGACCATCTTTTTGCAAGAGATTAGTGAGAGGCCTAGAAATTTTGGAGAAGCATTTAAGAAACCTCCTATAGAAGCCAACATGACCAAGGAAACTTCTTATACCTTTGATGTCTTTAGGACACGACATCTTTTCAATAGCATCTACTTTAGCTTTATCAACTTCAATACCTCTTTCAGAAATTTTATGCCCTAATACAATACCTTCATTAACCATAAAGTGCCACCTCTCCCAATATAAGACAAGATTAGTTTCTTCACACCTCTGCAAAACTCGATCAAGGTTGCTTAAGCAATCATAAAAAAAAGTTCTGTAAATTGAGAAATCATACATGAAAACCCAACAATCTTTTCACCGAAGTCAAAGAATATAGCAGTCATACATCTTTGAAAGGTAGCAGGTGCATTACATAAACCAAAAGGCATACACCTATAAGAAAAGGTACCGAAAGGGCAAGTAAAAGTGGTATTTTCGCGATCATCTTTTGACATAGGTATTTGAGAAAAAACAGAATAACCATCTAGAAAGGAAAAAATGTGTATGCTTGGATAGTCTTTCTAGCATTCGGTCAATAAAAGGTAGAGGGTAATGATCTTTTCTAGTAGCTTTGTTTAATTTGCAAAATCAATTACCATTCTATAACCTATAACAATTCTTTGTGGAATCACTTCATTCTTATCATTAGGAACAACAGTAATACCTCGCTTCTTAGGGAGACAATGAACAAGACTTACCCATCTACTATCAGCAATAGGATAAATTATAACTGCCTCCAGAAGCTTTAGTATTTCATTTCTTAACACTTCCTTCATCTTAGGATTTAACCGTCATTGGTGATAAAAAACTGGTTTGGCATCAGGTTCCAAATTAATTTTGTGCTGACATAGAGTGGGACTAATTTCCTTAAGATCATCAAGAACACATCCAATAGCTGCATGGTGCTTCTTTAGAGTTTTCAATAGCTTCTTTTCCTTCATGCTCTGAAAGGTTAGCACTAATAATAACAAGATATATCTTATTTTTATCAAGATAAGCATATTTCAAAGTATCAGGTAACTATTTAAGCTCAAACACGGGATCACCCTTGGGTGGAGGAGGATCCCCAAGGATTTCAATAGGCAAATTGTGTTTCAAAACAGACCCTTGATTAAAGAATATTTCATCTATTTCCCTTCTTTCATTCATAAACATATCATTTTCATGGTCTAGCAAATATTGTTCTAAAGGATCAGTAGGAGGCACGGCAACAGAAGCAAGACCAATAATTGCATCCTTACTAGGCAATTAAATTAAAATCATGGGACATATAGCCTAAACCAACAGAAACAACATCTTTCTCGTATTCTATCTTAGCATTAACAGTATTCAAGAAAGGTCCACCAAATATAATGGGACAAAAATCATCTTGTGGGTAATTTATTTTCCCACACAAGACTTCAACATCTCTAACTATCCCAATTGGAGAAACAATATCTCTATTGGCAAGCTTAATAGTAACATCAATATCTTCTATCTCAGTAGGTGCAATATCATTCATAATTTCTTGTTATAAGGTAAAAGGAATTGCACTCACACTATGATAACCCACAAGTATAGGGGATCGCAACAGTTTTTGAGGGTAGAGTATTCAACCCAAATTTGTTGATTCGACACAAGGGGAGCCAAAGAATATTCTCAAGTATTAGCAGCTGAGTTGTCAATTCAACCACACCTGGAAACTTAGTATCTGCAGCAAAGTGTTTAGTAGCAAAGTAATATGATAGTGGTGGTAATGGTAACAAAAGTAAAGACAACAAAAGTAACATTTTTGGTATTTTGTAGTGATTGTAACAGTAGCAACGGAAAAGTAAATAAGCGAGAACCAGTATATGGAAAACTCGTAGGCACCAGATTAATGATGGATAATTATGCTGGATGTGGTTCATCATGTAATAGTCATAACATAGGGTGACACAGAACTAGCTCCAGTTCATTAATGTAATGTAGGCATGTATTCCGATTTAGTCATACGTGCTTATGGAAAAAACTTGCATGGCATCTTTTCTCCTACCCTCCCATGGCAGCGGGGTCCTATTGGAAACTAAAGGATATTAGGGCCTCCTTTTAATAGAGAACCGGAACAAAGCATTAGCACATAGTGAATACATGAACTCCTCAAACTATGGTCATCACCGGGAGTGGTCCCGATTATTGTCACTTCGGGGTTGGCGGATCATAACACATAGTAGGTGACTATAGACTTGCAAGATAGGATCAAGAACTCACATATATTCATGAAAACATAATAGGTTCAGATCTGAAATCATGGCACTCGGGCCCTAGTGACAAGCATTAAGCATAGCAAAGTCATAGCAACATCAATCTCAGAACATAGTGGATACTAGGGATCAAACCCTAACAAAACTAACTCGATTACATGATAAATCTCATCCAACCCATCACCGTCCAGCAAGCCTACGATGGAATTACTCACGCACGACGGTGAGCATCATGAAATTGGTGATGGAGGATGGTTGATGATGACGACGACAACGAATCCCCCTCTCCGGAGCCCAGAACGGACTCCAGATCAGCCCTCCCGAGAGAGATTAGGGCTTGGCGGTGGCTCCGTATCGTAAAACGCGATGATTTCTTCTCTCTGATTTTTTTCTCCCTGAAGGCCAATATATGGAGTTGGAGTTGGCATCGGAGGGCCACCAGGGGGCCCACGAGGTAGGGGGGTGCGCCCAGGGGGGGGCGCGCCCCCCACCCTCGTGGACAGGGTGTGGGCCCCCTGGTCTTCATCTTTTGTGAGGATTTTTCTTTATTTTTTCTAAGGTGTTCTGTGGAGTTTCAGGACATTTCGAGAATCTTTATTTTCTGCACAAAAACAACACCATGGCAATTCTGCTGAAAACAACGTCAATCCGGGTTAGTTCCATTCAAATCAGACAAGTTAGAGTCCAAAACAAGGGCAAAAGTGTTTGGAAAAGTAGATACAACGGAGACATATCAACCCCCCAAGCTTAAACCCATGCTTGTCGTCAAGTGTCGGGGAAGGCTGATCCACGAACAGCTATGGGGACCGGCGAGCCGGGCCCCTTTCGGTTCGGCGGGAGGCGGAGATCGCACGAAGAGCAGATCGAGGCGAAGCACACAAGCGGTTTTACCCAGCTTCGGAGCTCTCCGGAGAGATAATACTCCTACTGCTGCATGTCTGAGTGTATTGAGTTCTTGCTCGGGAGCGCTGAGTGCTACAGTACACACTAGCTGCTAACGAGACCGAGCGTGAGTGTTTTTCTGTCTTCGAACCCCCCTCTACGTTGCACATGGGCCTCCTTTTATATGCTAAAGGGGTCACCGACAGGTGGCAACGTAGACAAGGGTAAAAATGGAAAAGGGGTTGTGGTTGGTACAGCTACCTGCACAGTGTATCCTACCCAACCCTGACGGCAGGGGACAAAGGCATTAAATGCCCGTCTACGTCGCCCAAATAATGCAAAAAAGGGACCGTCAGGGACGCCACCGCTCGCCACGATGGCATTCTTTTCAGCGCCGCTTGCCACCGCGCACCGCTGGCTGCACAGCCTCTTGCCACGCGCGCCTGGGAAGGCCCCAGGGCGACATGTTGATGGATGTGCTGGAGCGCGGGTACAGGGTGGTAGCTTTGCCACGGCAAGCGCCTTGCCACGGTCGTTGTCTTGTCGCGTCCGGAAGCTTGTCGCTCACCGGGCCTTGCCGGGACGCGTGGCGCGTCGCGGCAAGTTCCTTGAGATGCCTTGGTTGGCCTTCCCGGCAAGCTCCTCTTGCTGGGGTCTTGTCTCCTTGCACTACTAGAAAAACCCCTACTAATGGCGCACCTAGTATGGCCATTAATGGCGCATCTGTGGTGCGCCATTAACAGCACGCCATTAGTAATTTTTACTAATGGCGCACCACCTGGTGCGCCATTAGTATCTGGTATACTAATGGCGCACCGCGGGTGCGCCATTAGTATAGGCCAGGGTGCGCCATTAGTATGCCTCCCAGGGGCCATGTATATCCAGGTGCTTTGGCATACTAATGGCGCACCACCACTGGATGCGCCATTAGTAACCATGGCATACTAATGGCGCACTTACCAGTGATGCGCCATTAGTATGCTTTGTCATACTAACGGCGCACTGTCATGTGATGCGCCATTAGTATGACTATTAGGTTTTTTTTATTTTTTTATTTTCTGTTTTTTGCACAGGGTACAAAATGTATAATTTGACAAAATATAGACAACCCACATCAACAACAGATTCATCGAATACAATAGAAGATTAGTCTTTGAATACAATTCATCATATTAGTCTCCGAATACAATTCATCATATTAGTCTCCGAATTGAAAAGACCGAACAAAGATAGAACATTATATTACAAGTCTCGAGATCGCGAGTAGCGAGTTTGTCTTCACATTAAAAGGCGATGTCGATCATCTAAACTACCATCACATAGAAGAGAGCTGCGGTCATCACGATGAGCATCATCACGATGAAACTCGTCTTCATACGGTTCCTCCAACGCTCCCTCCCCTCTCCCGCTAGATAGCGGGCGTATCTAGATTCGGCCTCGGCCCTAGTGGTGTACCCTTTGTAACTGTTACCGCTGAATCGGTGAACCTGTCTCCGACACTCCTCCCAGTCATGTAGACTCCGGGAACCTTACCCTTGTACACGACATACATCGGCATCGCTATGCACTAGCCAAACGAAACGTTAGTACCAATTCACAGACAATACATAAGCAATATATAATTATGCAACAGAACGATCGGAAGAGAAAAGTAAGACATTAATAGCATCGATTACTTCTAAGTTGAACGACTCTTGAAACCAAAGAGACATACTACAAGTTCATTAAAGTTTAATTACAACATGAGCCAATCGATGTTTCAGAACTAGACACAGCATCACTGCTTTCGACTCGACTCAAGGGACCGGAGCATGGATGAAGCCGCCGTCTATCGTGGGAGTCATGAAATAACGGTCGTTGTCAGCCTGCATTTGTAGCATTGTGTCGATGTCACTGTTGGACGGTTGATTTCTGAGGTAGAACTGCCCCGAGGTACGAAGGACATCTTGATGGATGATTTCCGCAAACTCCGACTGGATGCGAAAGAATTCTTGTCGGAGGTCCGCGTCCTGGATTGCTGACACGCTCGCGGCCCAATCTTTGAGTTTACTCAGTAGCAGAAGTTGATGATGGTCCCGTACGATCGCCCGCATGTGATGGATGGCGTAGTAGGCACCCTTCTGACCGCCAGGCGGCTGCTTGACGCAGCAGAACGTCGTATTGTGGGAGAACACGTGCTTGCCGTACTTACGAATAGGCCTGGTGAAGGTGCCTCCAGATTTGGCGTAGCCGGGGAGAACATCATCAAGAACCTTCTTGACATTTGTGTAGTCTACGTTCGACTGACGGTCCGGGTCGAAATACGTGGCCATGGAATATTTGGGGCTTAGGAGGATGAGCGTGCAACGTGTGTCACTGCAGAAAACACGGAATGTTAAAAGAAAAACGATCGAAATGTAAGAATTCATATGTTACGGGCCGGTTGAGGGGAGGACTTACTCGGGAAAGTAAGGCACGAGGAAGTTATCCTTATCTTGGTTTGCCAGAATGACGCCTTCGAGGTAAGAACTCGCGACTTGCCGGTCCCCAGCGCTGCCCAAGATCTTGGCACACATGTAGAAGGGGTCGACTATCACGATGTCCGGGGTCTTGTCGCGAATGATCCACATCTCCATACTCAGCGAAAATAGCCGAACGAAGGTGTAGTGCAGCGGATGAAGGTTCAACATAGCGTGGATGTCATAAAAACGCAGGACGATCGTACGCCCGATGGAGTTATCCACAAAGCCCTTGCCCTCTGGCACCTTGGCCGCAAAAACTGGGTATGCCACATCCTTCTCCCTGAGACGCCGCTTCTCCAAAGAAAGAACACTGTCATGCAGACTCCGCATAGCACCGGTTGCAGCATTGAGCATATTTGTCGGTAGCATCGCCCTACCCGCCACATGCACCCTCCTCGAGATATCCTGCGGTGAAGGTGGCCCGTCCTGAGCACGAATCGTACTCGGTGCCGGCTGGCTCGCACCCTTCTTAGTCTTTCTTTTGCGTGCCTTCTTCTTCTCCTGTAATGGGACTGAGTTCTGCTCACAGACCGCCTTCTTGAGTGTGTTGGGGCTGATAATATTTCGCACCTCGCCTATCTGAGGCTCGGTGAAGTCGGCAGATGGAGGCGTCTCCTGAGAGCTGAACGCCAGACGGCGCCTGTTGCAACTTGGCTTCTCCGCGGTACCAGCTAGATCGCACACGTCTTTTGTTGGGTTTGGTTCTTGAGAAGGAGGCCCCATGAAGTCGCCATCGTACCCATGATCGGCAAAGTACTGATCGATGTTGCCAAATGTATCATCGTCGTCGTCGTCGTCGTTCTGATCCTGTGGACTACCTGCCCCGCAAGATATCCGTAACCGAGATAGTCGTGCACCGTCGTGAGCAGTGCGGCTCTCATAGGGAAATATTCTTTCTCTGCGGCGTCCCACGTATTGGTTGGCGTTTTCCACAGTGTGTCAATCTCCTCTTTCAGCAACCCCAGATACAGATTGATGTCCTTCCCTGGTTGTTTCGGCCCTTCAATTAGCATACTCATGTGAATGTACTTCCTCTTCATGCACAA
This sequence comes from Triticum dicoccoides, assembly GCF_002162155.2. Lineage (NCBI taxonomy): Eukaryota > Viridiplantae > Streptophyta > Magnoliopsida > Poales > Poaceae > Triticum > Triticum dicoccoides. The sequence continues at coordinate 616,051,091 of NC_041391.1, forward strand.
CCAGGGGGGAAGGTTGTACATCCACACGAACACAGGCCAGGTGCTATGTGTGCTTCTCTGGCTGCCAAACGGATTGACTCCATCGGTGCTCGCGCCCAGCACGATGTTCCTTGGATCATTCCCAAATTCTGGGTATTCGAAGTTCAACGCTTGCCACTGGCTCGCATCCTTAGGGTGACTCAGCATCTTGTCTTTTTTATCTATCTCCGGATCATTTGCGTCATCTTCTCGCTTCTTCTCCTCCCTATCCGCGTGCCAACGCAGGAGCTTTGCTACCTTAGGGTCCGCGAAATACCGCTGCAGACGAGGAGTGATCGGAAAGTACCACACCACTTTTCGAGGAGCTTTCTTCCTCTTCTTGTATCGAGTGACACCGCACACCGGACATATGCTAGACTCCGTGTGCTCGTCCCGATAAATGATGCAATTGTTCATGCACACATGGTATTTCACGTGCGGTAAATCCAGAGGACACACGATTTTCTTCGCCTCCTCCAAACTGGTCGGGCACTTGTTCCCCTTGGGAAGACGTTCGTGCCAGAATGACATGTTCTCGTCGAAGCATGCGTCGGTCATTTTGTGTTTTACCTTCATCTCCAGAGCCATGAGCGTTACTTTCAGGCGGGTATCCTCGGGCCTGCATCCTTCATACAATGGAGTAACCGCGTCTAACTCAAGTTGATCCATCTTGGCTTTCTCTCGGGCGGCAGCTCTTGCGTTATTCGTCTGCTTGAGAAGCAGCTCTTGAATATGAGGGTCCTGCACCCAGCCCATCGATGGTCCAGCGTCGTCTGCTCCGCCGGCATCATCATCATGTCCTGCATCTTCTACATGATGACTGTGTACAGCATCACCGTCGTGATCATCTCATGGGGATTCTTCGTCTTCTCGCCCCCCCGAGCCACGGTGGTTGTCTTGCTGCCCTTCCTCATTTCTTGCCCGGCCCCCATGGACGACTTCGTAGTCATCTTCATCACCTTGCCACCGATAGCCATCCATGAAACCATGCAAGAGCAGGTGGTCCCGCACCTGCCCGGAATCCGGGTCCGCAATAAGGCTATTCAGCTTGCATCTTCCACACGGACATCTTATCTCCGTCTCGTTCTTTTGAAGCATCTCGGCCTTCGTGGACCTCAAAAACCTATTCACGATGCCTTCGGTCATCGTGCGGACCATGGTCGCCTGTGGGGTAGAGCAAAACGATATTTTAGAACCACGGAAAAATTTGGCATGACTTTCCCTAAAAATAGGACCAAAAAGAATGCTTAATGCCAAAATTCTCGCCGAAACGGAAATGAATCAACATTCCGGCAAAATATTGGCAACTATCGCATTTCAAATACCGGTACACCTCCAAACACAAACACATATGCAACACCACAAACATATGCAACAGCACGAACATACATAGATCTAGCTAGGCCATAAAAAGTGCATGTGCACATTGTTGAGAACAACATAAATATAGCTTCCCCCCTTACTTACCTAGCAAAACAAGGTAACTTAACCACTTAATTTGAATGAATCTATGGTGGAAATGAGGTGAAAAAGAGGAGGCACCCGAGACAAGGAGGAGGCGGTGGAGAGAATGAAGTGGGGAGAAAGTGAGTGTGGGAGGAGAGGCTGTCCAAAATATCTTGTTGCTGCCCACTTACTAATGGCGCACCAGCAACAAATGCGCCATTAGTAATCCAGGTTACTAATGGCGCACCCCCTGGTGGTGCGCCATTAGTACTTTTGCAAAAAAGGAATAAAAACAATAATTAGAAAAATAACATTAGTGGCGCACCTTCTGGCTGGTGCGCCATTACTAGTTACAACTAGTAATGGCGCACCACCAGTGGATGCACCATTAGTATGTTTGGACATGCGCACTAGTTCAAATTTTTTTTGGTACTAATGGCGCACCGTGGGCAGGGTGCGCCATTAGTAGTTTCAACACTAATGGCGCATCAGAAGGTGGTGCGCCATTAGTATATACTAATGGCGCACCACATGTCTGGTGCGCCATTAGTGTCATTTCCATCTATAGCCCTTTTCCTAGTAGTGTTGGCTTGAATACTTTGTTCTTGAATGGCTCCACAGGAACCTCGGAGGACCTTGGCGATCACCCGACAAGCCTTGCCGTGGGGTGCTGCAACTGCCCGTGCACGAGTTCGGGATACTAGGGTACCCCTACTCTAGTACACCGACAGGAGCCCCTGGGCCTGGGCCACATACGGTGCCGAGCGCTGTTGGGCCAGGCCCAAAATAGGGCACGGGCACACGCGGCCTGGGTTACGCCGTATCTTTCTCCGTATCCACCGCGCCCTCCCCGAACGGCACGCGTTGAATGCGGCGTTGTGGGAGAGATCGTGGGTGGTTTCTTTATTCAGAAAGACGGAATGCCCGCCCCTCCCTCTTTATAAGCAGGGGAAACAGGGGCAGTTCGCCCATCTCGCCGGTTGCTACTCCAATCTCAGAAATCTCCGCCGCTCCCCCCTTCCTCCCAAAGCTAAGAGAGAGCAGCGCTCCGCCCCCCATCGCCACCAGCATCACCAACGCTGTCGATCTCCCCCACCACCTCCTCCATGGCTCCGAAAGCCGACAAGTGGAAGGTCGTGAAGTCGGCCGAGGCGCAGCAGCTCGCGGCGCTGCGAAAGGAGCGGGCAATCTTCCCCCCGCAGCTCGCCGCGAAGGAACTGAGGGAGTACTACTACCTCTTCTGGTCGACGGAGACGCGAGCGCACCCGCGCACGAAGGTACTCCCAGCTGCCGCTTCAGAACTAGCTCCGAACGGATATCCTTTCTTCGCGCTGTTATTCTACTGCGGGCTCTGCCCACCTTTCTCCGAATTCTTCTGCGATATCATGAACACCTACGGGTTCCGCCTCCTTGACTTCACCCCCAATGCTTTTCTGACCATGGCAGTTTTCGCACATCTCTGCGAAAACTTTGTCGGAGTCTATCCAAATGTAGCTCTTTTCCGCCACTTCTTTATGCCCCGAGTTGAGAGAGGGGAGCCCTTATCCGGCGGAATCGCCTGGATCTCAAGAGTCGGCAAGAAGGAAGCTTATCTGGAGGAACGGAGAGCTGACTGGTGTTGGATCGTCGAGGAGAACCCACAGCCCTTTACCGCCCAGCGCCAAGTCCCAATAGCGCGCGGCAACAATTGGAGCAACGTGGCCCTGGAAGACGATAGGCTGAGGATTGCCGTCACCCGGATCCTACGCCTCAGGTTTGCCGGGCTCACCGTAGGCGCCGTTGGCGCAGATTTTCTTCGCCGCCGCATCGCCCCCCTGCAGGAGAGGAGGAGACCCGCCTGGGAGTTCCAAAATGCAGCGGATATCATGAGGCTGCGCCCAGGCCTCAATTTCAACTTCACCGTCTTGGAACTAGATGCGATGATCCTGGAGTTGTTCAAGCGCGATCCTCAACATCCCGAAGCGTTTATGTTGCCGGCGGGTGTCGTTCCGCTGTGCAACAATTCCTCGCTCGACCGCATCCGTGCAATGATGCCGCTGTGCGATTCGCATGGAATCGTTCCAACTTGGCAAGAGCCTGCAGACAACGTCGTGCAGGAGTTCTTCGACAACTTGGTAGAAGTGGCGGTCCGCCCCGATGAACAGAAGAGCCTCACTCGCGAGACCACCGAAGCGGAGATGCAAAGCATCGCCACTAGGCTGGAAGAGGCGGCGGCAGCAGCTGCCGCGGGCGAGTTTGGATTCATCGTGGAGGAGGCAGAGGCGGCAGAGGCGGCAAGCCTTGTCGAGCGAGAGGTGTTTGCCTGCGAGGAAGAGCTTGTCGGGCCTGAAGCCGAGTCGAGCGAGCCCGCCGAGGGCGCGAGCGACTCGTTGAAGATCGGCTCCTCCTCCTCCCCACCTTCAGCTAGCTTGCCGCAAGCGGAGCCCCCAGCTCCACCAAGAAGGCGTCTCCGCAAGGCCGGGGACGTAGCGGGGCGGCAGGCGAGTCAACAGCCGCCGTGCCGTGCGACACGCTCTACCGCGGCAAGCAATGTTGCCGCGGGAGCGCCTCACGCCGCTGCGGCAACTGGAGCGGGGTCTTCCCGGTCCACCGCTACTGCTCCTGCCAAGCGGACAAGGGAACCTACTCCTCCGCCTCGTCGCACCGGAGGCGAGCCGGACTTCGATCTCTCCGCGCTCAGCTCCGACGAGGAAGAAGAAGAGTGAGACTCTTTACTGTACTTGTAATTCTTCAATTTTGTTGCTTTGTCTTGTATCTGACTTGCTTCACTCTGAACCCATTCCTTTACAGGACGCTGGCCCAGAGAGCGGCAAAGAGAGCCAAGGCCCCGGTGATTGTCATCGAGGATGATCCCACTGCGACGGCAGGGGACATGTCCGAGACCACCTTGCCGGACCCGGCAACCCTTCCTCCAAGCAGCCCCCAGCGCAGCCCCCAGCGTGAGTATATGGTTTATTTCCAGCTGTCAGGCGCGCATGGGTGCTCTTTCTTTGCTGATATCTGACTGTTGATTGGTGTAGGAGCAGAGCAGCTTCACCAAGGGTGCCCGGAAGCCGCTCCCGAAATGCCATCTGCTTCAACTACACCGCCAAGGGAGGATTCCCCGGCAAGGGAGCGTTCTCCGGCAAGGGACAGTTCTCCAGCAAGGGACGACACCAGCGACCCTCCGGTGGTTGAGACCACGACTGCAGGTCCCAGTACAGGTAATCATCTTGCTTGAAAACTTCCCTTTGGTTCTTCTTCTTCTGATCTTGTTTCTGGACATTCGCTTGATTTTCTTCTTGGATATTTGCTTGATTTTTCTCCTTTTTCCGTTCGTCAGATCCTTCTGCCACGGAGCCGATGGAAACCTAGGTCGCCAGTGAGGAGAACACGCGCAGCGATACCGACGACGCCGTTGCCACCGAAGGAGAAGCCGGCGCTGATGATCCCGCCGGCGAAGAGGCCGCCAAAGCTGTCGCCGCAGAAGCTGGCGAGGGATCTGGCGATCGCACTAATGGCCCCTCCGCCGCAGGAGCGTCAGGCGCTACGCCGACCGCCGATCCCTCTGTCGCTACTGCAGCGCCAGGCTCCAAAGAGCCCTAGCCCGACGCCTATTTGAAGGCCGGCGACGGTATCTTCATCAAGCTTCCCTGGGCGTCAGGTTCCAGGGCGCCGGTTGAAGGAGAGAGCTTGGATGGAGAAGTGCTTGCCTCCGCTGGGCTGACGCTGGTTGACGCCCAAGCAGCAGCAGCGACGAGCCTGAGGAGGAGCGGCTGCTGTGGAAGTTGTTGTCGCTCTACCGCGCTCAGTAGGCCAAGCTTGTGTCCCGAGAAGCGCTTGTCGCGAAGGCGGGGGTGGACATCGAGAAGCGGGCGGAGGAGCTCTGGGGCTTCAGGCAAGAAACTCTCCGGTCCCTGGCAGAGGAGCGGGAGCAAGTCACCGAGGAGCGGAAAGCCTTCCTCCTCGAGAAGGCCGAGGTTGAAGAGCAACAGCGGCTTGCTGCCGAGAAGCTGTCCGCGCAGGAAGGCGAGTTGGTGCAGCGCAAGGTCAACCTTGACAGCCACGAGGAGGAGCTTGCCGCGCACGAGCAAACATTTAGCGGGGCTCTCAAGGAAGCGAAGGATGCTGCCGCCGCTGCCGAGGCCGCCAAGAAGGAGCTGGAGACGAAGATGGCGCAGTTGGAGGCCGATCTTAAGGCGAGCTGCGAGGAGCTTGCCGCGCTCATGCGTGAGCGCGAGAAGGATGCCGCCGCTCATGGCAAGCTGCACGGTCGTCTCGCTGAGAGGAGCAAAGAGGTCAGCGCCGCCAAGGACTCCAACGCGGATCTCGAGTTGAAGTTGGCTACTTTGACTCAGACGCTGGACGGCGCCAGGGAGCGGGAGGTGGCCTTGTCGGAGAAGATCAAGGCCGATGAAGCGCTGATGGCGAATGCTGCTGCCGCCCATAACGCTTTTAGGGAGAATGTGGAGCACTGGACCGAGGGTCTTGTGGATGCTGCTGCAGCCATTGACAGGGAGCTGACGCAGCTGGGGATGGAGGATCTCGGGTACTCCTCCGACGAGCACCTCCAACCCAGCGCCAAGCTCAGCTTGTTCTTCAAAGGCGTGGCGACGGCCCTCCAGCGACTCTGGGAGAAGATCCCAAAGAAGCTGGCCGACGAGTCGCGCAAGATCTGAGCGGGGGCTCTTCAGAAGGTGCTGGTGAAGGTGGCCTTCCGCAACCCAGGCCTCAACCTCACCAACGTCCTTAGGACCTTGCCGCCGGATGCCGATCTGGAAGCGCTCAAGACCCTTGTCGCACCCATTGTGGACAAGGTGAGCGGGATCAAGAGGGTTGAGGGCGATCGCGTAGATTAGGCCGCTCGTTTTCTCTTTCTCTTGTCGCTGCTGGTCATGTCATGGGAACAATCAATTAGAGTTGCGACAAGCTATCTTGTAATATGACTCTACTTTGAGTAGCGATTGCTATGTTATTTCCTTTACTTGATTCCTTCCTTTGTATGTTTTTGCCCTTACGCTTTTAGGGAACTTGTTGGCGCAGGCACCTTAGCCGCGAGTGCTGAGTGCGGGACGTCAGCAGCCTGCTGGCGGTGCCGTTACCGACAAGAAACCTTGTCTCAACTAGTCGCAGCTCACTTAAGTTGTTGAGCGGACTCGAAACAAAATAAGGGCGCAACTAGCTACGAGTTGGTTCCTCCGCGCACAGGTTTTCCATACAAAGCACGGTCGTTCGAGGAAGATAACTTAAAAATTAAAAACTGATTGCTCAAACTTTGGCAACTTAGCTTTTCTGTCGTTTGCTTCCCGGTAAGGCGAGATTTCCTTGAACGATGCCTGGTCCACACCATTATCTTCTCCTTTCCCCCCAGCAAACTTGTGTGCGAGGGAACCTTCCTTCCTTTGAGAAAGAGAAAGAAGAGAAAATAAAGATACGGAGCCTTACGGCTCGTTATTGCTTACCGGGGGTAGGTGCTGCACAAAGTGTCAGATAACTCATGCAAAGAAAAGTAGAAAGCATGAAAATGACAAGATGTGCGGAGCACATGAGCTTTACTTATGCACGGGGTCTGCGCCCGGCTTTGTACAAAGGATTACATGCAACATCGGCAAGACTTGTGCAAAAGATGGTTGCCGGAACAGGTTCCGGCAACCGCGCCTTACGGGTAAAATTTACGAAGATGCTCAATGTTCCAGGAGTTGCTCACCGGAATGCCATCTCCGGTCTCAAGGCGGACAGCGCCAGGCCTAGTGACTCGTTTCACCCGGTAAGGGCCTTCCCACTTCGGCGTCAACTTGTTGGAATTCTTGGCGGACTGAACGCGCCGAAGAACAAGGTTGCCTTCCTCGAGACTTCTGGCATTAACTTTGCGGCTATGGTAGCGGCGCAAAGCTTGCTGGTATCGAGCAGCTCGTACAGCAGCCTGAAGACGGTCCTCCTCAAGGAGCAGCGCGTCATCTTGTCGCAACTGCTCTTGCTCAAGCTCATCATAAGCGAGCACTCGAGGTGACCCGTATACGAGTTCCGTGGGGAGAACTGCCTCTGCTCCATAGACTAGAGCGAAAGGTGTCTGGCCAGTGGTTCGATTTGGCGTCGTCCTGACCGACCAAAGAACCACCGGCAGCTCCTCAATCCAGTTCTTTCCGCACTTGCGCAGCCTGTCGAAAGTCCTGGTCTTGAGCCCGCGCAGCACTTCAGCATTCGCCCTCTCCGCTTGACCGTTGCTTCTTGGATGAGCAACAGAAGCGAAGCAGACCTTGACGCCAAGATCTTGGACGTACTGCATGAAGGTGTGGCTCGTGAATTGCGTGTCGTTGTCGGTGATGATCCTGTTAGGGATCCCGAAGCGACAAACAATCGACCTGAAGAACTTGACTGCTGACTGTGCTGTCACCTTCCTCACTGCTTCCACTTCCGGTCACTTTGTGAACTTGTCGATTGCAATGTACAAGTACTCAAAGCCCCCGACAGCTCGGGGAAAGGGGCCGAGGATGTCGATCCCCCAGACCGAAAATGGCCAGGATAAAGGGATCGTCTGGAGAGCTTGAGCTGGCTGGTGTATCTGCTTGGAATGGAACTGGCACGCTTCACACTTGGTTACTTGTGCAGTTGCATCCTGGAGGGCTGTCGGCCAAAAGAAACCTTGCCGGAACGCTTTGCCGGCAAGTGCTCTTGCGCCAATGTGGTGACCACATATGCCTCCATGTATCTCTGCCAACATCTTTTGTCCGTCTTCCCGGTGAATACACTTCAATTTCATGTCGTTGAGCCTTCTTCTGTACAGTGTGTTGTCGACAAACTGGTACATACTTGACTACCGGGCTACTCTTTCCGCTTCTTCTTGCTCTTCGGGAAGTTCTCCTGTCTGAAGGAAACGGACAATCTGCTGTGCCCATGCTGGAGCTTGCGGCTCGACAACAAGGACAAAAGGCACATCTGCTTCTGCGGGAACATCCGCTTCTACGGCGAGAACCTGCGGCTCAGCCGGAGCTTGACGTTCCCCGGCAAGCTTGCCGGAGCAAAACTTGTCGGGAGCGTCTGCTTCAACGGAACAAACCCTAAGGCTTGCCGGAGCAGACTGCTCCTTAGCACCCTTGGTGTTGATCTTGGGGACCTTCTTGGCGGCGGCTTCGGGGAGCTCTGCCGGAAAATAGTCACCAGAAATCAACTTCCTCTTCTTGCTCTGTCCAGTTGATGGCGTTACAGATGGTTGAGTCAGTCTGAGCACAAAGATCCCTGGTTCCACAGGTAACTTAAGTGCGGCGCACTTTGACAGGCCATCGACAATGTCGTTCTGAGCTCTTGGAACATGTTCCATCTGTAGGCCGTCAAAGTGCTCTTCTAGCTTCCTCACTTCATCAACGTAAGCTTCCATCAACGGACTCTGATAATTCTTGTTCACTTGGCGGACGACAAGCTGTGAGTCACCCCTGACAATGAGCTTCTTGATCCCAAGGTCTGCTGCGATCCTGAGACCGGCAAGCAAACCTTCATACTCTGCGGTATTGTTCGTTGCTTGCTCCTTGGGAAAGTGCATCTGGAGTACGTACTTGAGGTGCTCTCCGGTGGGTGCAACAAGTAGCACGCCTGCACCGGCGCCTTGCAGCGAAAAGGCACCATCAAAGTACATCAGCCACTCCTTGCTTGCTTCCTTGACGGGGATGCTCGTTTCTGGAATTTCTTCATCTTGTGTTGGCGTCCACTCTGCTATGAACTCCGCCAATGCTCTGCTTTGGATAGTTGAAGTGCTCTCAAACTTGAGGCCAAAGCTTGACAGTTCTAGTGCCCACTCGACAATCCTGCCTGTTGCTTCTGGATTCTGCAGTATCCTCTTCAGCGGAAAACGAGTGACGACCGTTATCTCATGTGCTTGGAAGTAATGGCGCAGCTTTCTCGAGGCCATGAGAAGGCCGAAAAGCAATTTCTCCACACCAGAGTACCTTGACCTAGCCCCCTGCAGAAGGGAACTGACAAAGTAAACTGGGCGCTGCACCATTCTTTTCTGCATTTTCTCATGCGACTGCGCGGACCCATCTTTGTCGGGACCAGAGCTTGCCGGTGAAGTCCTCTGCTTGTCGCTGGATGCATCTGCCGTGGTTGCTGGCTCATCATCCGCCTCCCTCTCCGCTACTAACGCAGCACTAACCACTTGATTGGTTGCCGCTATATATAGCAGCAACTTCTCTTGTGGCTTAGGTGCGACAAGTGTTGGAGTGGAGGACAGGTATCTCTTTAAGTCCTGCAGTGCAGCCTCCGCTTCCGGAGTCCATTTCATTGGACCTGCCTTTTTCAAAATTTTGAAAAATGCACGGCGCGCTCAGCAGACCTAGAGATAAACCTGCTGAGAGCAGCTATGCAACCGGCAAGTCTTCGTACATCCTTGACGTGCTTTGGTGCTTCAATCTGCTCAATGGCCTTGATCTTGTCGGGATTGGCCTCAATTCCCCGCTGAGACACGAAGAACCCAAGAAGCTTGCCGGAGGGGACTCCAAACACACACTTCTCGGGGTTAAGCTTGAGGTTGATCTTGCGTAGATTTGCAAAGGTTTCGCCTAAATCTTGAATCAGAGTCGCCTTGTCCTTGCTCTTGACCACTATGTCATCCATATAGGCTTCCAAATTTCTGTGCATTTGCGGCTCAAAAGCGTGATGGACTACCCTTGCAAATGTTGAACCAGCATTCTTTAAACTGAAAGGCATCCGTACGAAACAGTATGTGCCACATGGGGTGATGAATGCGGTCTTCTCCTCATCCTCTTATGCCATGAAGATCTGATGGTATCCTGAGTATGCATCAAGAAATGAAAGCAAGTCACATCCGGCCGTGGAGTCAACAATCTGGTCAATGCGCGGCAAGGGAAATGGGTCTTTGGGACAAGCTTTATTGACATCGGTAAAGTCAATACAATGTCTCCATTTCCCGTTTGCTTTGTGCACGACTACAGGGTTGGCCAGCCACGTAGGATGGAGCACTACTCTGACAAGGCCTGCTGCTTCCAATTTCTTGATTTCTTCTGCGATGAATTCTTGGCGCTCCACTGCCTGCTTCCTAACTTTCTGCTTGACGGGCCGCGCATGAGGACAGACGACAAGATGGTGCTCGATTACTTTCCTGGGAACACCGGGGATGTCAGACGGTTGCCATGCAAATACGTCGACATTCGCCATCAGGAAAGCAACGAGCGCGCTTTCCTATTTAAGGTCGAGAGTGGCACTGATGGTGAAGGTACCACCTGTGCCATCCTCCTTGGCGGACACCTTCTTGGTCTCTGGTGGAGCTGCCATTGTCTTCTTACACTTGCCGGTGGAGCTCGATGGTGCGTCCTCGACGGTAGCGCAGCACTCCAAAGAGGTGCGCTTGCCGGAGTGGGCATCAGAACTCTTGCCGGACTTGGTCTTCTTCTTCGCCCCGGGAGCTTCAACGGCAAGTGACTTGTGATCTGTTGCGGCTACTGCTTCCCGGTAGATCTTGTCGGCGCAGATAAGAGCATCCTTCTTGTCGCCAGTGACAGAGACGACACTTATCGGGCCTGGCATCTTCAGTATGTTGTATGCATAATGAGAGGCTGCCATGAATTTGGCGAGTGCTGGGCGGCCGAGTATCCCATTGTAAGGCAATGTAAAATCAGCAACGTCAAAAGTGACCTCTCAGTCCTGAAGTTCAACTCGCTGCCAAATGTCACCGGCAACGTGATCTTTCCCTTCGGCTTGCTCCTTCCCGGATTGATTCCTTGGAATGTGCCAGTCTCTTCGAGCTCGCTATCAGGGATCTGGAGTTTCTGGAGTATCGCGGAGGAGATCAGGTTCAAGCCGGCCCCACCGTCAACTAGCATCTTAGTGACCTTGAGGTTGCGGATAGTTGGTGAAACCAACATCGGCAAGCACCCGACCGTAGTTATGCGATCAGGGTGGTCCTCAATATCAAAGATGATAGGCGTGCTGGACCATTTCAGAGGCTTGCGTGACTCGATGGGTGGTTCCGCCGCATTGACTTCCCGCACCCACTGCTTGAGCTGGCGGTGTGAAGTATGCAGAGAAGCACCACCGTCAACGCACAGGACCTCTGTGGCTTTCTGGAACTCTTGCTCATCGGTCTCGTCATCATCCATATCTTCATCGTCGTCGTCATCTTCATCCTTGTCGCGGCCGCGGGGAGGTCTATCTCCTTGCCGCTGCTTGGCCTTGCCGCGACGTCCTCCTCGGTCGGGGCGTTTCTTGCCGGCTCCTCCAGCACCTTCCTGGGCCTTCTCCTTGTCGCGTCGCTCGTATTCAGCCTTTTGCTGCTCAACAAGCTGCTCGACCTTCTTGCAGCTCTGGAGGTCATGGCCCTTGGTGCGGTGGATCTTGCAGTACTGCTTGTTGGTGCCGTCCTGCTTGTCGGCGACCGCCACGGCCTGGTAGTTGGTGCCTGCGGCAATCCCCTCGCTGGAGCTACCAGCCTTGGCTTTCTTGGCGCCTCCATTGCCGGACTGCTCAACGACCAGCACATCTTTGCCTTTCTTCTTCCTGTTGTTCCGCCGCCGGTTTTTCCTTGCCGGAGCAGCCCCCTCACTATCAGATCCTCCTGCTTCTGTACTCTCTCCGGGGAGTTTCCTCCCTTCCTCAGCATGCGCACACTTGTCGGCCAGGGCATATAGCTCACTGACGTCTCTGATCTTGCACATCGCCATTTCCTCCCGCATCCTGTGGTTTCGCACGTTCTGATGGAACGCGCTAATTACCGCGGTAGGGTGGACATCTGGGATGTTGTGCTGTACGCGGCTGAATCTCTGAAAGTACTTGCGAAGGGGCTCTCCTTCCTTCTGGGCGAGCAGATGAAGGTCGCTCTCTTGGCCAGGAGGCTTGTGGCCGCCTGTAAAGGCGCCGACAAACTGATGGCATAGATCCGCCCAGGAGGATATGGAGTTGTTCGGCAAGTGCATGAGCCAGGATCTGACATTGGGCTTGAGTACCAGTGGGAAGTAGTTGGCCAGGATCTTGTCATCCCGCCCCCAGCAGCTTGCACCGCGATGGTGTAGATGCTGAGGAACTCCGACGGATGCGACTTGCCATCGTACTTCTCTGGTACGTCTGGCTTGAAATTCTTCATGCTGGGCCACTGGACTTGCCGCAGCTCACGAGTGAACGCAGGGCAACCTACCACATACGGCAAGTCGCCTGGTTCCCCTGGCGCATGAATGTCGACAGAGGGCCCAGCGCGCTGGTCCGATTGACGCCGCGCTTCTCTTCGGTGCTCGATGCGAGTTCGAGCGTCTTCTTGCTGTCGTTTGTGAAGAACTTGGCGCTGATCACGACGAGCTCGCGGATCTGATAATGCGGTGGAGTCGCTGTCGAGGTGGATCCGGCGAGTCGGCGATCTTGGCCTTCGGGGTGGAGAGTGCATGGTGGTTGCACCCCCACCGGTTTCGTTGCCACCGGCTCGTGCCTGGCAGTCCTGCCGCGGCAGCGATGTACTCGGCTGCCATGGAGTGTCGCCGTTGGCGAAGCCAATGAGACTCTGAATGGTGGCCCTCCATTCATCGATCTTGTCTGTCATTGGAGGGTAATCCAGAAGGAGTTGAGCTCGCGCCAAAGCTTCTGCTGGAGTGGTGGGCGGCAGTGGCGAACAGTGCAAGGAGCGGGATATGCTCGGACTTCTAACTATGTTAGAAGGAGCAGTATCATGTCCAGGCGACCGTGCCTCGCTCGTGCCAACATGTTGGCGAGCATGCTGGTCTTGAGCACCCCGTGGTCCACCAGCTCGATCTTGGCCCAACGAACGTATGGCTCTGTGAATGCCATGACGCTGTCGGTCCTGCGCCTCCTGAGATGGGTGCGGTGCATGTACGGACGCCGAGGTCTGCGCAGCCTTGTCCTTGGACCTGGTAGCACCGTGAGCTCCCTCGTCGATGTCCGTTCTTCCGCCGGCGTCTGCCCCACCACCCGTTTGCTCCGGTGGTGGTGGGATCGACGCCGACGGAACATCTGCCGCCGAAGCCTTCTTCTTTGGTGGCATGTCGATGAAGAAGATGAAGATCTAACTCGTGTGGACGCCGGATCAGGTTCACACGACCTCGACGCCCCCCTACCTGGCGCGCCAAAGATGTCGGGGAAGGCTGATCCACGAACACCTATGGGGACCGGCGGGCCGGGCCCCTTTCGGTTCGGCGGGAGGCAGAGATCGCACGAAGAGCAGATCGAGGCGAAGCACACGAGCGGTTTTACCCAGCTTCGGAGCTCTCCGGAGAGATAATACTCCTACTGCTGCATGTCTGAGTGTATTGAGTTCTTGCTCGGGAGCGCTGAGTGCTACAGTACACACTAGCTGCTAACGAGACCGAGCGTGAGTGTTTTTCTGTCTTCGAACCCCCCTCTACGTTGCGCATGGGCCTCCTTTTATATGCTAAAGGGGTCACCGACAGGTGGCAACATAGACAAGGGTAAAAATGGAAAAGGGGTGGTGGTTGGTACAGCTACCTGCACAGTGTATCCTACCTAACCCCGCGGCAGGGGACAAAGGCATTAAATGCCCGTCTACGTTGCCCAAATAGTACAAAAAAGGGACCGTCAGGGACGCCACCGCTCGCCACGATGGCATTCTTGTCAGCGCCGCTTGCCACCGCGCACCGCTGGCTGCACAACCTCTTGCCACGCGCGCCTGGGAAGGCCCCAGGGCGACACGTTGATGGATATGCTGGAGCGCGGGTACAGGGTGGTAGCTTTGCGGCGGCAAGCGCCTTGCCGCGGTCGTTGTCTTGCCGCGTCCGGAAGCTTGTCGCTCACCGGTCCTTGCCGGGACGCGTGGCGCGTCGCGGAAAGTTCCTTGAGATGCCTTGGTTGGCCTTCCCGGCAAGCTCCTCTTGCTGGGGTCTTGTCTCCTTGGCTTGAATACTTTGTTCTTGAATGGCTCCACAGGAACCTCGGAGGACCTTGGCGATCACCCGGCAAGCCTTGCCGCGGGGTGCTGCAACTGCCCGTACACGAGTTCGGGATACTAGGGTACCCCTACTCTAGTACACCGACATCAAGCAATTCAGTTGACAAACTGAAAGAGAAAAAGAAAAAATTTTACAAACTCTGTTTGCTCTTGTTGCTGTAAACATGAAAAGCCAGCATTCAGGTTTCAGCAAATATTATGAACTAACCATTCTCACAATAACACAAAGGCCTCACAATTACTCATATCAATAGCATAATCAGCTAGCGAGCTATAATAACAAAACTCGGATGACAACACTTTCTCAAAATAATTATAACATGATATAACAAAATCGTATCTCGCTAGCTCTTTCTGAGACCACAAAACATAAATGCAGAGCACCTTTAAAAATCAAGGACTGACTAAACATTGCAATTCATGGTAAAAGAGATCCAGTCAAGTCATACCCAATATAAACCAATAATAATGGATGCAAACGACAGTGCGCTCTCCAGCGGGTGCTTTTTAATAATACGGATGATGACTCAACATAAAAGTAAATAGATAGGCCCTTCACAGAGGGAAGCAGGGATTTGTAGAGGTGCCAGGGCTCGGTTTTAAAATATAGATTGAATAACATTTTGAGCGGCATACTTTTGCTGCCAACACAACAACTATGAGATGACGATATCTTCCATGCTAAACAAATTATAGGCGGTTCCCAAACAGAATGGTAAAGTTTATACTCCCCTTCCTCCACAAGCATCAATCCATGGCTTGCTCGAAACAACGAGTGCGTCCAACATTCAACGGGTCGCAAGGGGAGTTTTCTTTGCAATTATTTTGATTTAGTTTGCATAAAGCATGGGACTGGGCATCCCGGTGACCAGCCATTATTCTAGTGAATGAGGAGCGGAGTCCACTCCTCTTGAGAATAACTGCCTAACATGGAAGATAAGGGCAGCCCTAGTTGAAACATTTGCTGCTCGAGTATACAAAACAGAATTTCATTTGAAGGTTTGGAGTTTGGCACATACAAATTTACTTGGAATGGCAAGTAAATACCGCATATAGGAAGGTATAGTGGACTCATATGGAATAACTTTGGGGTTTAAGGAGTTTGGATGCATAAGCAGTATTCCCGCTTAGTACAGGTGAAGGCTAGCAAAAGACTGGGAAGCGACCAACTGAGAGAGCGACAACAGTCGTAAACATGTATCAAAATTAATTTACACCGAATACAAGCATGAGTAGGATATAATCCACCATGAACATAAATATCATGAAGGCTATGTTGATTTGATTCAACTACATGCGTGAACATGTGCCAAGTCTAGTCACTCAATTCATTTAAAGGAGGATACCATCCCATCATACCACATCATAATCATTCTAATATCATGTTGGCACACAAGGTAAACCATTATAACTCATAGCTAATCAAGCATGTCACAAGCAACTATAATCTCTAAATGCCATTGCAAATATGTTTACTTCATAATAGCTGAATCAAGAACGATGAATCATCATATTTACAAAAACAAGAGAGGTCGAGTTCATACCAGCTTTTGTCACCCCAATAAGTCCATCATATATCGTCATTATTGCCTTTCACTTGCACGACCGAACGAAGTGTATAATAATAAGAGTGCACGTGCATTGGACTAAGCTGGAATCTGCAAGCATTCAACTCAAGAGAGAAGACAAGTAATATGGGCTCTAAGTTACAATAAACAATCATGCATATATGAGCCACTAAGCATTTTCAATATGGTCTTCTCGACCCCCAAAGAAGGAAAAGAAGGAAAAAACTATTTACACGGGAAAGCTCCCAACAAACAAAAGAAGAACATGAAATATTTTTGGGTTTTCCTTTTTAACTATACAACAAAGATATAAACTACTACTATTTTTTTTAGTTTTCTTAAGGTTTATTAAACACATAAGAAGAAAGCAGGAAAAAGAAAATAAACTAGCACGGATATTACAGTGAAAGAGTATGAACACTGACATCTAGCAATGAGTGTGTGTGAACATGAATGTAATGTCGGTGGGAAATATGTACTCCCCCAAGCTTAGGCTTTTGGCCTAAGTTGGTCTATTGCGAGGGATGGCCTGGCGGATACCCGTAAGTGAAGCTGGGGTCATACTGTGACGCAACGGCTATAGCCTCCTGAGCTGCAATGTGGCGTCTAGCTGCCTCCGCTCTCCTCTCGTACTCATCTGCCTCCTCTCTGGTAATAACATATCTTCTTTTTGTCTGAAAATCAAAGTAGGTAGGAGCAGGAAGAGCAATATGGACCACATGACGTTTGTTAAAGATTAGTCGATACTGGAGAGGTGGCTCTGTCCTATCAACAAACCGGTGAGAAACCATAGAATCAAAATCTAAATAAGAAGGAGGTAACTCCATATCACCCTCACGAATGTCTATCTCAAGAAAATTAGCTAAGCGGGTTGCATAAATTCCTCCAAAGAAATCCCCGTTATGTCTATTCTGATGCAACTTGCAAGCTACGATGGCTCCCAAATGATAAGATTGGTCTCCTAACACAGCACTTCTGAGAATGCTGAGATCAGGAACACATAGGTGACATACTTCATCCTTAGCATTAATACGTCTACCTATAAAGAGAGCAAAATAATGTACAGCAGGTAAATGAATGCTCCCCAAAGTGCCTTGTGTTATGTCTCTAGATTCCCCCCCAGTTATTTTAGCAAGAAAGTCTCTATATTCAGATTTAGGGGGATCCCTGACATTACCCCAAGATGGAAGTTTGCAAGCAGAAGTAAAATCCTCTAAGTCCATGGTATAAGATTTGTCATAAAGGTCAAACATGACTGAAAGAGAATTTCGCGAAGTTGAAAACTCAAACCTCCTCACAAATGAACTTGTGAGATCATGATACTGGGGGCATTTGTTAGCTTCAAAGTCCTCAACACCGGCGTTACTCAAACATGCGCTAAATTCTTCTTTGATTCCCACTTGATTCATAGAATTTTCCGACGGCCATTCACAGGGCCTCACAGGAGCGTCTCTTGGTGGTTCCTCGTCAGCGTCACGTATTGCAAGCCTGGGACCTTGCTCCCTTGAAGGGCCACCTTGGAACATCCTCCTAAACATATTGTTTCCTCTGAAAAATTTCTAAAAATTTTAGTAACTTCAAATAAAAGTGAACCAACTTCAATAAAATTGATAGCAACAACTCCTACAAGTGCCTAGAGCCTATATAAAGCATTGGAACTACTTGGAACCATATAAATTTGACATGCAAGCTCAAGAACATGGTCACCTATGCAGCACAAATTTGCAATAAATAAAGCACTAGAACAAAAACTAATTGGACCAATGGAGGAGTCGCATACCAAGGAACAATCTCCCCAAGCAGTTTTGCGAGAGGTGCTTTGAGCAAGGAGATCGAAAATCACAGCAACGGGGGCTGGAACTCGTGCTTGAGTTGGTTTTTCATGTTTGTGTGAGACAGAGGAAGAAGCTGGGTGCAGGAATAAGTGGAGGAGGGCCACCGTGGGCCCACGAGGCAGGGGGGCGCACCCAGGGGGGTAGGGCGCGCCCTCCACCCTCGTGGCCAGGTGGGAGCTCCCCCCGCGGTGATTTTTGCATAGTAAATTCTTAAATAATCCCGAAAAAATCATATTAAATTGGCATGGCATTCCGAGGACTTTTATTTTTGGGATATTTTTATATTGAGCGGATAAGTCAAGAGATAGACAGAAAAATACTATTTTACTTTATTTGTACTAAATAACAGAAAATATAAAGAGGGTACAGAAGGTTGTGCTTCTAGTTTCATCCATCTCGTGATCATCAAAATGAATCCACTAACAAGGTTGATCAAGTCTTGTTAACGGACTCATTCCGATTAACACGGAACCGGAGAAATTTCGAATGACACTAAGTTACCTCAACGGGGATATGAAAATCCCCAACAATAAGTATATCATACTTTTTCTTGACAGTAGGAAGAGGAAATTGAAAACCTCCAAATATAATCGATGGAACTTTTTCAATAGAGTTGATACTGTAAACTTGAGGTTGTTTCCTCGGAAAGTGTACCATGTGTTCATTGCCATTAACATGAAACGTGACATTGCCTTTGTTGCAATCAATAACAGCCCCTGCAGTATTAAGGAAAGGTCTTCCAAGAATAATAGACATACTATCATCCTCGGGAATATCAAGAATAACAAAGTCCGTTAAAATAGTAACGTTTGCAACCACAACAGGCACATCCTCACAAATACCGACAGGTATAGCAGTTGATTTATCAGCCATTTGCAAAGATATTTCAGTTGGTGTCAACTTATTCAAGTCAAGTCTACGATATAAAGAGAGAGGCATAACACTAACACCGGCTCCAAGATCACATAAAGCAGTTTTAACATAATTTCTCTTAATGGAGCATGGTATAGTAGGTACTCTGAGATCTCCAAGTTTCTTTGGTACTCCACCCTTAAAAGTATAATTAGCAAGCATGGTGCAAATTCTAGCTTCAGGTATCTTTCTTTTATTATTAATAATATCCTTCATATACTTAGTATAAGGATTTGTTTTGAGCACATCAGTTAATCGCATACGCAAAAAGATAGGTCTAATCATTTCAGCAAAGCGCTCAAAATCCTCATCATCCTTTTTCTTGGATGATTTCATGGGAAAAGGCATGGGTTTTTGGACCCATGGTTCCCTTTCTTTACCATGTTTCCTAGCAACGAAGTCTCTTTTATCATAGCGTTGATTTCCTTGATTGTGGGTTATCAAGATCAACAACGGGTTCAACTTCTACATCATTATCATTACTAGGTTGAGAATCAACATGAACATTATCATTAACATTATCACTAGGTTCATGTTCATCACCTGATTGTGTTTCAGCATCAGAAGTAGAGATATCATTCGGATTCTCAGGTGACTCAGCGATAGGTTCACTAGAAGTTTGCAAAGTCCTATCATTTTTATTTTTCTTCTTTCTAGAAGAACTAGGTACATCTATATCATTTTTCTGAGAATCTTGCTCGATTCTCTTAGGGTGGCCTTTAGGATACAAAGGTTCCCGAGTCATTCTACCGGTTCTAGTAGCCACTCTAACAGCATAATCATTCTTCTTACTATTAATTTCATCAAGCGCTTCTTTTTGAGCTTTAAGTACTTGTTCTACTTGAGTGGTAACCATCGAAGCATGTTTGCTAACAATTTTAAGTTCACCTCTAATATCAGCCATATAATCACCCAAGCGTTTAATCATATAAGCATCTTGTTTTAATTGTCTACCAAAATAAGCATTAAAGTCATCTTGCTTAAACATAAAGTTATCAAACTCATCCAAGCACTGACTAGCAATTTTAGTAGGAGGGACTTCAGCTTTATCATATCTATAATTTACCTTTACTACCTGTGTCGCGATATCGGGAGGTTCTTCAGTAAATAAGTAATTGAGATCATATACTTCTTCAACAGGCGGTAAATTAAGACCGTGTATTTCTTCAATAGGAGGTAAATTCTTAACATCTTCGACTTTAATACCTTTTTCTTTCATAGATTTCTTGGCCTCTTGCATAACTTCGGGACTAAGAAATAGAACACCTCTCTTCTTCGGAGTTGGTTTAGGAATAGGCTAAGTAATTGGCTCAGGAACTGGCTCAGGAGGTGCCCAATTATTTTCATTAGCCAACATATTATTCAATAGAATTTGAGCGTCATCCGGTGTTCTTTCCCTGAAAAGAGAACCAGCACAACTATCCAGGTAATCTCTGGAAGCATCAGTTAGTCCATTATAAAAGATATCAAATATTTCAGGTTTCTGAAGAGGATGATCAGGCAAAGCATTAAGTAACTTGAGAAGCCTCCCCCAAGCTTGTGGGAGACTCTCTTCTTCAATTTGCACAAAATTGTATATTTCCCTCAAAGCATCTTGTTTCTTATGAGCAGGGACATATTTAGCAGAGAAGTAATAAATCATATCCTGGGGACTTTACACACAACCAGGATCAAGAGAATTATACCATATCTTAGCATCACCCTTTAACGAGAACGCAAATATTTTGAGTAAATAGAGATAGCGCGATCTCTCACTATTAGTAAACATGGCATCTATATCATTCAACTTAGTAAGATGTGCCACAACAGTTTCAGATTCATAGCCATAGAAAGGATCGGACTCAACCAAAGTAATTATATCTGGATCAACAGAAAAATCATAATAGTCCTGATCAGGAACACAGATAGGTGAAGTAGCAAAAGTAGGGTCGGGTTTCATTCTACCTCTAAAAGATTCTTTACTCCATTTAATTAGTAACCTCTTAAGTTCACGTCTATCCTGGCAAGCAAAAATAGTTGCAGAAGATTCAGCATAAAAAAGATAACCCCCAGGAATAGCAGGCATAGGTTCATCGTCACTAACATCATCATGTTCAGGTTCAATAATTTCTCTTTCTCTAGTCCTAGCAATTTTCTCATCAAGATATTCACCAAGTGGCATAGTAGTATCAAGCATGGAAGTAGTTTCATCATAAGTATCATGCATAGCAGAAGTGGCATCATCAATAATATGCGACATATTAGAATTCATAGCGGTAACAAGTTTAGGCGTCGCAAGCTTACTCATAATAGAAGGAGAATCTAGTGCAGAGCTAGATGGCAGTTCCTTACCTCACCTCGTAGTTGAGGGTAAAATCTTGGTCTTAGCGTCTTTCAAGTTCCTCATAGTGTCCAGCAGATATAAATCCCAAGTAACTCAAAGAATAGAGCTATGCTCCCCAGCAACGGTGCCAGAAAAAGGTCTTGATAACCCACAAGTATAGGGGATCGCAACAGTTTTCGAGGGTAGAGTATTCAACCCAAATTTGTTGATTCGACACAAGGGGAGCCAAAGAATATTCTCAAGTATTAGCAGCTGAGTTGTCAATTCAACCACACCTGGAAACTTAGTATCTGCAGAAAAGTGCTTAGTAGCAAAGTAATATGATAGTGGTGGTAACGGTAACAAAAGTAAAGACAACAAAAGTAACGTTTTTGGTATTTTGTAGTGATTGTAACAGTAGCAATGGAAAAGTAAATAAGCGAGAACCAGTATATGGAAAACTTGTAGGCACTGGATCAATGATGGATAATTATGTCGGATGTGGTTCATCATGTAATAGTCATAACATAGGGTGACACAGAACTTGCTCCAGTTCATTAATGTAATGTAGGCATGTATTCCGAATTTAGTCATACGTGCTTATGGAAAAGAACTTGCATGACATCTTTTGTCCTACCCTCCCGTGGCAGCGGGGTCCTATTGGAAACTAAGGGATATTAAGGCCTCCTTTTAGTAGAGAACCGAAACAAAGCATTAGCACATAGTGGATACATGAACTCCTCAAACTATGGTCATCACTGGGAGTGGTCCCGATTATTGTCACTTCGGGGTTGCCGGATCATAGCACATAGTACGTGACTATAGACTTGCAAGATAGGATCAAGAACTCACATATATTCATGAAAACATAATAGGTTCAGATATGAAATCATGGCACTCGGGCCCTAGTGACAAGCATTAAGCATAGCAAAGTCATAGCAACATCAATCTCAGAACATAGTGGATACTAGGGATCAAACCCTAACAAAACTAACTCGATTACATGATAAATCTCATCCAACCCATCACCATCCAGCAAGCCTACGATGGAATTACTCACGCACGGCGGTGAGAATCATGAAATTGGTGATGGAGGATGGTTGATGATGACAACGGCGACGAATCCCCCTCTCCGGAGCCCCGAACGGACTCCAGATCAGCCCTCCCGAGAGAGATTACGGCTTGGCGGCGGCTCCGTATCGTAAAACACGATGATTTCTTCTCTCTGATTTTTTTCTCCTCAAAGGCCAATATATGGAGTTGGAGTTGGCATCGGAGGGCCACCAGGGGGCCCACGAGGTAGGGGGCGCGCCCAAGGGGGGGCACCCTCGTGGACAGGGTGTGGGCCCCCTGGTCTTCATCTTTTGCGAGGATTTTTCTTTATTTTTTCTAAGGTGTTCCATGGAGTTTCAGGACATTCCGAGAATCTTTATTTTCTGCACAAAAACAACACCATGGCAATTCTGCTGAAAACAACGTCAGTCCGGGTTAGTTCCATTCAAATCATACAAGTTAGAGTCCAAAACAAGGGCAAAAGTGTTTGGAAAAGTAGATACGACGGAGACGTATCACACTGGCACCCACATCACACAAGCCATGATAACAATGATCTCCAATTTTAACAAAAACAACAGGCATGCCAACAATAGGTCTATGTTTATCTTTAGTATCGGATTTAGCAACTCTAGCAGCTTCACCACAGAAATAAATAACATGCCCATCAATATTATCAACCAAGAGATCTTTAACCATAGCAATATTAGGTTCAACTTTAATTTGTTCATAGGGTGTAGGTGTTCTAGTATAACTCTTACGAACCACGGTTGAAGCTTTAGCATGATCCTTTATTCTAGCAGGAAAAGGTGGTTTCTCAATATAAGCAGTAGGAACAATAGGATCAGCATTATAAGTAATAGTTTCTTCTTCAACTTTAATAGGTTCTACTACTTTAACTTCAATGGGAGGATGATATTTAAACCACTTCTCCATAGGGAGAACAACATGAGTAGCAAATGATTCACAAAAAGAAGCTACTATCTTAGAGTCAAGTCCATATTTAGTGCTAAAATCACGAAAGGCATCGGTATCCATAAAAGATTTAACACAATTAAACTTAAGGTTTATACCTGACTCCTTACCTTCTTTGAGTTCCCTATCTTCAGAGTTGCATTTAATTCTTTCCAATAAGTCCCATTTGAATTCAATATCCTTCTTCATAAAAGAACTAGTACAAGAAGTATCGAGCATGGATCTATCATTATGAGAAAGTCATGCATAATTTTTTTGAATTATAATTTATCTTGAGAGATCATGATTGGGCGTGAATATAACATTGACTTAAGCCTCTCCCAAGCTTGAGTGATACTTTCTCCTTCACGAGGCCAAAAATTATATATATAATTCCAATCATGATGAACCAGATGCATAGGATAAAACTTCTAATGAAATTCCAATTTCAATCGGTTGTAGTTCCATGATCCAATATCATCACATAGCCTAAACCATGCCAATGCATTTCCCTTCAAAGATAAAGGTAAGACCTTCTTCTTGACAACATGATACATCATTTTGCATCATGTTTACGTACTGTTATTTATGTTGTTTTATTGTATAATAATGCTTTTTGAGTAATTATAATGCCTTTTCTCTCATAATATGGAAGGTATACAAAAAGGGAGAATTTTGGCAGCTGGAAATCTGGACCTGAAAAAGCTACGTCTGGCTACCTATTATGCACAACTCCAAATGAGCTGAAACTTCACATGGATTTTTATGGAATAAATAAGAAATAATGGAGCAAATAAGTACCGGAGGGGGCCACACTGGTGAGCACAAGACGACAGGGCGCGCCTAGGCCCAACGGCGCGCCCTGGTGGGTTGTGCTCATCTAGGCCCACCTCCAGTGCCTCTCTTCTGGTACATAAGTCATTTTGACCTAGAAAAAATAAAGGGAGGACTTTCGGGACGAAGCGCCGCTATCTCGAGGCTGAACCTGGGCAGGAGCACTTTTGCCCTACGGTGGAGCGATTCCGTCGGGGGAACTTCCCTCCCATAGGGGGAAATCATCGTCATCATCATGACCAACAACTACCCAATCTTGGGGATGGATATCTTCATCAACAACACCATGTCATCTCAAACCCTAGTTCATCTCTGTGTTCAATCTTTGTACCAGACCTATAGATTGGTGCTTGTGGGTGACTAGTAGTGTTGATTACATCTTGTAGTTGATTAGTATATGGTTTATTTGGTGGAAGATTATATGTTAAGATCCATTATGCTATTTAATACTCCTCTTATCTTGAGCATGATTATCATTTGTGAGTAGTTACTTTTGTTCTTGAGGTCACGGGAGAAATCATGTTGCAAGTGATCATGTGAACTTGATATGTGTTCGATATTTTGATGATATGTATGTTGTGATTCCCTTAGCGGTGTCATGTGAACATCGACTACATGACACTTCACCATATTTGGGCCTAAGGAAATGCATTGTGGAGTAGTTATTAGATGATGGGTTACGAGAGTGACAGAAGCTTAAACCCTAGTTTATGCGCTATTCTGTAAGGGACCAAATGGATCCAAAAGTTTAATGCTATGGTTAGAATTTATTCTTAATACTTTTCTCATAGTTGCGGATGCTTGCGAGGGGGTTAATCATAAGTAGGAGGTTTGTTCAAGTAAGAACAACACCTAAGCACCGGTCGACCCACATACCAAATTATCAAAGTAGCGAACACAAATTAAGCCAACATGATGAAAGTAACTAGACGAAATACCCGTGTACCCTCAAGAACACTTTGCTTATCAAAAGAGACCGTTTTGGCCCGTCCTTTGCCTCAAAGGGATTGGGCTAACTTGCTGCACTTTTGTTACTACTACTGTTACTTGCTCGTCACAAATTACCTTGCTATCAAACTACTCTGCTACTTATAATTTTAGCACTTGCAAACATTACCTTGCTGAAAACCACTTGTCATTTCCTTCTGCTCCTTGTTGGGTTCGGCACTCTTACTTATCGAAAAGGCTATAATTGACCCCATATACTTGTGGGTCGTCAAGGCTATTTTCTGGCGCCATTGCCGGGGAGTGAAGCGCTTTTGGTAAGTGGAAATTGGTAAGGAAACATTATTACTACATGCTGAAATTTATTGTCACTTGCTACTATGGAAAACAATCCTTTGAGGGGTTTTGTCGGGGTATCTTCACCTCGACCGGAACCACAATTAGTTTCCCCTCAACCTACTGCACGCATTGAAAATATTGAATATGAAATTCCTTTGGGTTATGCATTGGAAAAGTGGGAGTCGACCTTGAAATTTGTGTTCATGCCCATGGACACGATGTAGATCCTATCATGGAAGCTTCTTGTGACAACATTTTTTTCCTTGATATAATATCATCTGGTATTTATGAATTGATCCTTAATCGTGGTTCCGACCATATTTTCTCCTTGATTCCATTTCTCAGACAAGTTAAAGCACTTGTCTTCTGCCGATCAACACATCTCCGCAACCTCTATTTTGATCTTCCTTCGAGTATTACCCTCTAGTATCTCGAGAATATCAAAGAACTGTGTTGCTTCCTATGAGTCTTCATCTAGTATTGCTTCTAAACGATTTCGGGTTTCCCTCGGTGAGGAAGTCCTGGACTAGAGGGTGTCCGGATAGCCGAACTATCATCATCGACCGGACTCCAAGACTATGAAGATACAAGATTGAAGACTTCGTCCCGTGTCCGGATGGGACTTTCCTTGGCGTGGAAGGCAAGCTTGGCGATACGGATATGTAGACCTCCTACCATTGTAACCGACTCTGTGTAACCCTAGCCCTCTCCGGTGTCTATATAAACCGGATGGTTTTAGTCCATAGGACGAACAACAATCATACCATAGGCTAGCTTCTAGGGTTTAGCCTCCTTGATCTCGTGGTAGATGTACTCTTGTAATACCCACATCATCAATATCAATCAAGCAGGACGTAGGGTTTTACCTCCATCAAGAGGGCCCGAACCTGGGTAAAACATCGTGTCCCTTGTCTCCTGTTACCATCCGCCTAGACGCACAGTTTGAGACCCCCTACCCGAGATCCGCCGGTTTTGACACCGACATTGGTGCTTTCATTGAGAGTTCCTCTGTGTCGTCACCGATAGGCTCGATGGCTTCTTCAATCATCGACAACAACGCAGTCGAGGGTGAGTCTTTTCTCCCAAGACAGATCTTCGTATTCGGCGGCTTTGCACTACGGGCCAATTCGCTTGGCCATCTGGAGCAGATCGAAAGCTACGCCCCTGGCCGTCAAGTCAGATTTGGAAGTTTGAACTTCACGGCTGACATCCGTGGAGACTTGATCTTCGATGGATTCGAGCCACAACTGAGCACGCCGCACTGTCACGATGGGCATGATTTAGCTCTGCAGCCGGACAGTGCCCTGGAGGCCGCACACGAGTCCGCTCTGACCCTCAATTCGGAGCCGGCTGGGCAGATCGAGGACGGGTGGCTAGACACCGCCTTGGGAACTGAAACCTCTATGGAGATGGAGCCGAATTCTGACCTTATCCCTTGTGAAGCTCGTGACTCCGAGGTGCCGGACTCCTCGCCGAACTCCAAACCTCCCACGCCCCTCCAATCGAATCCAATTGGGCGCCGATCATGGAGTTCACCGCTGCGGACATCTTTCAACACTCACCTTTTGGCGACATCCTGAGTTCACTAAAGTATCTCTCGTTATCAGGAGAGACCTGGCCGGACTGCGGTCAGGACGGTTGGGATGCGGACAATGAAGAAATTCAAGGCCCACCCACCACCCACTTAGTAGCCACTGTCGACGATCTAACCGACATGCTAGACTTCGACTCCGAAGACATCGACGGTATGGACGACGATGCCGGAGACGATCCAGAACCAGCGCCTACTGGGCACTGGAAAGCCACCTCAACTCACGACGTATACATGGTGGATACACCAAAAGTAAGCGATAACGAGGAACAACGGGACGTGGCGAAGGACAACTCCCCCGACAAACAACCAAAACGGCGACGCAAGCGCCGCCCGAAGTCCCGCCTCGGTAACAACGACACCCATACTGACCCAGCCTTAGAGCAGGGCGAAGCAGCGAACGATGAACACGCCACCAAGCAACCATCTGAACAGGATGAATTGGACAAGCAACCCATCCCCGGTGAAAACAACAGTCCAGACGATCTCACACCGGACACATCACCGGAGCATAAGAACCTTCATAAAAGGCTCGTCGCCACTGCAAGAAGTTTGAAGAAGCACAAGCGGAAGCTCAAAACAGCGTAGAACGCACTCAGAATGAGATGGAGCAAAGTACTCAATACCGCAGACAAATACGGCGATAGTCACCAGGCAAAGAGCTACCCGAAGCGCAAGCTGTTGCCCGAATTTGACGAGGAGGCCATAGAGCCCCCACAGTCAAAAAAGAAAGAGGCCGCCTGGCCGGATAGACGACCAGATGACAGGCTAAGAGCGGCAAGCGACGCCACACACAAGCCGGCACACGATCCACATAAGGATCCTTGCAAAAAGGATGGCCGGTCAGGTCCATCTATGGGACAAAAAAGAAGACTCCAGGGAGCAACACAACCCGCCGAGTGTTCGAAGACAATGGCACACCTAAATACAAGGACTCCGCACACCCACTATGTTTCACCGATGAGGTATTGGATCATGAATTTCCAGCGGGATTCAAACCCGTAAACATAGAGGCATATGACGGAACAACAGACCCCGGAGTCTGGATTGAGGATTATATCCTACACATACATATGGCCAGAGGAGACGATCTCCATGCCATAAAATACCTACCCCTCAAGCTCAAAGGGCCAGCTCGGCATTGGCTCAAAAGCCTCCCAGAAAATACCATTGGAAGTTGGGAAGAGCTCGAGGATGCGTTTCGAGCCTTCAAGGGACTTATGTCCGCCCTCCGGATGCAGACGATTTAAGTCACATAACTCAACAGCCCGGAGAGTCAGCACGCAAATTCTGGAACAGGTTCCTCACCAAAAAGAACCAAATAGTCGACTGTCCGGACGCTGAAGCCTTAGCAGCCTTTAAGCATAACGTCCGAGACGAATGGCTCGCCAGACACCTCGGCCAGGAAAAACCAAGAACAATGGCCATGCTGACAAGCCTCATGACCCGCTTCTGCGTGGGGGAAGATAGCTGGCTGGCAAGATGCAGCACCAGCGACCCGAGTACATCCAAGGTCAGGGATGGAAACAGAAAATCACGACGCAGAAAAGATCAACGCCAGAATAAGGAAAATGGCCCAAATAGCACGGCGGTCAACATCGGGTTCAAAAGCTCTCGGCCGAATAATAAAACACTGCCTCTTAAGGACAACAGTGAGCTATCGAACCTAAACAAAATCTTGGATAGGATATGTCAAATCCATAGTACCCCCGAGAAGCCTGCAAACCATGCCCACAGAGATTGTTGGGTCTTCAAGCAGTCCGGCCGACTTAATGCCGAACACAAGGGGCTCGACACACCAAGCGAAGACGACGACGAACCCCACAAGCAGCACGCCGAAAAACAGAAGACTTTCCCACTAGAAGTCAAAACAGTGAACTCACTTCATGTGATAACAAGGAAAAATAGTGCGGCACCTGCTAAAACACGCGCCGCACGGTCCACCCCAGCAGAGTCCCGAAATTGGACGTTTAAACCAATTACTTTCGATCATCAGGATTACTCCGGAAGTGTTCGAAACGCGGGAGGGACTGCTTTGGTATTGGATCCCATAATCGACGGACTACAATTCACACAAGTCCTAATGGACGGCGGTAGTGATATAAACCTACTATACCAGGATACCATCTGCAGAATGGGGATAGACCCTAACAAAATTCGTCGTACCAGCACTTCCTTCAAAGGAGTGACGCCAGGCCTTTACGCCAATTGCATAGGCTCTATACTACTAGAGGTCGTGTTCGGTTCATCCGACAACCTCCATCGCGAAAAGCTTATTTTCCATATCGCCCCATTCAAAAGTAGCCATCAAGCACTACTGGGACGCGAAGCTTTCGCCTGCTTTAACGCAATACCGCATTACGCGTCTCTTACGCTTAAAATGCCCGGTCCACGTGACATAATCTCCTTAAAGGGTAACTCCGAGTGTTCCTCGACCACGGAAAACGTGAGGCTGCCTTGACAGCCACACACTGATCCGACCTTGCTGGTCAAAGCCCCTAAAAACAGGTCATTCAAACCTCGGACACGGTTAGACGAGTCCGGCATAAATAAACAAGGGGCTTCCCAGCCGCATACCTCTTTACAAGGGGCTGCACGTACAAAACGATGAGAGCCAATAAAGCTCAACTTTATTCATCTTCCAAATCATACTTTATTTTAAATACATCTTTTGCACGATATTTTTTCCAAACTAAGTTCTTCT
This sequence comes from Triticum dicoccoides, assembly GCF_002162155.2. Lineage (NCBI taxonomy): Eukaryota > Viridiplantae > Streptophyta > Magnoliopsida > Poales > Poaceae > Triticum > Triticum dicoccoides. The sequence goes on from NC_041391.1 coordinate 616,080,487, forward strand.
CTTTTACAGATGAAGCACGTGCTACACCCGTCTAGTATACAGCACAACGGAGACACAGGCGCAGACGTGCAGTAGGGACCCGTTGCAAGGATTCTTTTCAGATTAAGGCCCTGCGTAAACCTTTTTTACTGTCTCTTGTTGATACACATCCCCTGGTTTCCTACCATAACCGAGGAGGAGGCTGGCGTTTTGGCATCGGCCGCGTCAGAAGTTCTCGCCCGTACCTGGACACTAGGGGCTTAGGGCATTGTTCTGCCCGGTATCATAAAGACCGAATACCTCAGGGAGTGTTCGGCGTCTCGAGTTAGGCCTTATATGCATCAGCTCCGAATCATGTCTTTGGTCGAATGTTGGGTTTGCTCGGCTCCTATGTTTTGCTGCCTTACGTTCCACTCCATCGGCTAACGCGGTACCAGGAGAACTACTGCGATTGTGCCCCGGTTCGGCCGGGCGAGCACCTCAGTAGAGAAAGCCGAAAACTGTCTGTCATGATATAGCGAGAGACTGGTCAACCACTCGATCGATTACTGGAATGTTTAGAATTCCTCCACTTTGACGAAGGACCGCTTCCCGGTAAGGCACATACGCGCCCCGAGTTCGGAGAGCGTGGTGCCTCTAGGGGCTATATAGTAGCCCCACCATCGAGCTCATATGGCTAAGTGAAAGTGATAAAGCAATATAGTCCGGTTGCCTAGTTTGCTATGCTATCACCTCCTTCAAAGGACCAAGACGTTGGATTAAGTGTGAAAAAGCGTTCTTTTTTGCAAACACCCCCGCATACTATGCGTGGGGGCTGAAGCCAAAGACTGCCATCTTTCAGGTTATACATACATATACGGCCGCACAGGAGATAGTTCAATACTTGAACGCACAAGTATAAAAAGCCGTTACATTATAAACATGATCTCACAAATCATACATGTCATTTAAACATAACATCTTTCGAGCACTGCGACTCTATTAAACGAGCGCCCTGCAGGACTTCCTCAAAATAGTGCTCGGCGGGTAATCGGCTTTTGTCCGAACCCCGGGATGCAACATCGGTGGCATCCATCTCCGCCCAGTATGTCTTAACACGGGCGAGAGCCATCCGTGCACCCTCTATGCATGCCGACCGCTTCATCGCCTCGATATGCGGCACCGCCCCAAGGAATTGCTGCAACAAGCCAAAATAACTCTCAGGCTTGGGCCTTTCTGGCCACAGATGAGCCACCACATCCGTCATGGCAAGTCCGGACAATCTATTCAGCTCAGTCCACTCAGCCAGCCGATCAGTCAACGGAAGTGGACGCTCCGGACTATGGAATTGAGACCAAAAAAGCTCTTCCATTTCTTGATCCTTCTGGCTTCGGAAGTGCATGACTGCGTCCGCCGCACTCGCCGCCAAATCCAGATAAGGATCCTCCGCACCCCACAATTGGCCCAACTGAGCATACTTCGGATCCGTGAACTTCCTACGCAGCAGAAAGGGCTTTTTAGCCGCAATGTCTCCGGCCTGGCGCAGTTCCTCCTTCATAGCCCGCATCGCACAACAGGCATCCTTGGCTTCGGCGGCGGCCTTCTTCAGGTCCTCTTGCTCCGCTCGGCGTTATCTTTCAAGAACCTCATAGCGGTCGGTAGCATCTTTTAATTTCACGGCCATTCGGGCCATCTCCTCCCTGCTTCGGCAGTGAGCAGCCTTTTCGGCTTTTAGCTCTTCCGCTGCCTTCGAGGCAGCCGCATCACTTTCCTGGCTTGCTCGTTGGCTCGAGCAAGCTCTGCTCGAAGGTCTTCCACAGCAGCGGCACCATCTGCATCAAGCATACAAATTGTAAGGAATGGGCATCAGCTCCCTTACTAGGTGACCGCGGAGAAACCACCTACCTTGTGACTCGTCAAGTCGTTTATTGACCAGCGCGATGTCCGCATCCGCAACATCGAGTTGCCGCTTCAGCTCGGCAACTCCATCAGTCCGGCTGGCCACCGAACGTTCTGCCACCTGCATAGGAAAGGCGACATTCTATAACTGAGATTATGATCCTCGGCACGCTGTCGCTTTCGACAGCATGCCAAGTCTCAGGGGCTACTATCTATACAGGGCGCACTCCATGTGCAAAAGTGTCAAAAGGTATGTCATTTTTTGCGTACCTCAAACCTCGTCAGCAAACTTCTGACGGCCTCATGCAACCCGCTCTCGGCGGATGAGATCCTTTCAATCACCATACTCATTAATGTACGGTGATCTTCTGAGATAGACGCCCTCTCGAGCAAATCCTGCAGCTCCACCGGCTGTACTCCAGTGGGTGCCGAACTCCCCGGCCCCGCCGGACTCGGGGAGACCCTCCGTGACGACACCTCAGGGTCGTCCGGCCCACCCGATGGGGCGGCAGATGGAGGCATTTCGCTCTCCATCATCTCCGGACGAAGGTCCCCCGAAGATGAGCTCTGCTGAGAAGGGCTGAGATCTGAACTACAAGGTGAAAACTTCGGTTACCCTTAGAAATAAAGTAGGGATGCCCCCATTACAAATTCCCCCCTTTTACTTACGGCTCGCTAGAGGGCTGATTCCTTTGGGGATACTGTGCGGCCGGGGCTCTTCCTGGCACAGGACCTTCCGGTGCAGATTTCTTTCCCCGCTTTGAGGCCTTGGCCTCCGGGTCTTCGGAAGTGGTCCTCTTCTCCCCCTGGAGGGAGGGATTCTCGATTCCCCCCTCGCTGAAAGCCTCCTTGGCAGAGGTGGTAGTTTCCCTGTGCTCCCCTTCGCCCTCCTCCGAAGGTGCAAGCTCCAACATTTTGATTAACACGGGATCCGGCGTGGTCTCAGGGAGGGGGGCCGGACACCGTATCAGTTTTGCTTGCGCTATCCAGTCCTGTCCAAGGGATAGCTGGTTAAAAGGAAAATCCATGATAGATAAATGGACAATGTGTCCGGACATAGGGCTACTTACTTGAGTATCCGGGCGATTGCAGCTTAGGCCAGCGTCCTTGGTCAAGTCCGGACGCATCTCTTGTGATCCAAAGAACAGTTTGTACATCTCCACGGGTGTCAAACCCATGAAGTGTTGGAGAGCTTGTGGTCCCTCTGGATTAAATTCCCACAGGCGGAGGGGGCGACGTTTGCAGGGCAAAAGGCGCCGAATCAGCATAACCTGTATCACTACGACCATATTGATCTCCCTTTCTTGGAGGTCTCGAATCCGGCCCCGCAACAGGGGTACATCTTTGGACGACCCCCAGTCAAGCCCTTTGTTGACCCATGACGTCAGCCGTTGTGGAGAGCCCGGGCGAAAGGCGGGCGGCGGCCTCTGCTTGCTGCCCCTAGGAGCGGTGATATAGAACCACTCCTGTTGCCACAAGCCGAGCTCCTCTTGAAAAGAGCCCTCGGGCCATGGAGCATCGGCCCTCTTGCTTATAACCGCCCCGCCGCACTCTGCCTGACGCCCCTCAATCATATTTGGCTCCATGATGAAGGTTTTGAGCCACAAGCCGAAGTGAGGGGTAGTGCGGAGGAAGGCTTCGCAGACGACAATGAATGACGAGATGAGGAGGATGGACTCCGGAGCCAAGTCATGGAATTCCAACCCATAGTAAAACATGAGCCCCCTCACGAAGGGATCCATCGGGAAGCCTAAACCCCGACGGAGGTGATACACGAACACGACACTCTTGTCGGGCTCGAGAGTAGGAATAACTTGCCCTTGGGCAGGCAACCTATGCGAAATCTCGTAGGTTAAGTACCTGGCGTCTCTCAGCTTTAGCACATCCTCTTCCATGATGGAGGAGGGCATCCACCGGCCCTGTAGGTCGGAGCCGGACATTGTCGAAGGTCGAAAGTACCCGAATCTGGAGCCCTAGGTGTTGGAACTTGGGGCGAGGGGCGGATTCGATTGACGATTGAAGAAAAAGAGCGGGCCTTGGTCTCATTATAAAGAGGGAGAATACCAAGAGCCGACCCCGTGACCGTTTGGAACCCGCCTTCGATGGAGGGGGCGTGGCAACGGGCGCGGTTGGGTTACCCACGTCCGTATTGATGAGAATCCCGGAATAAGGGGAACACAATCTCTGCTTCGACAAGACGTGCCAAGGAAACCGCTTCGCTAAATGCGCGGAGGTGGTATAATAAAAACGATTCGAGTAAAGGCTTGGTTGTGGTGTGACGTCACGCCACAAAATATGTCAGTAGATTGAACTTGTGTAAATATTATTCTCTCTACGGTGGTATGTGGAATTTATTTTGCAGAGCCGAACACTATCCTGGTGTTCACAATCTTCTATAAATTATTCGGAGGAGGAACCCGCCTTGCAATGCCGAAGACAATATGCGCGCCAGACTCGTCGTCATTGAAGCCTGGTTTAGGGGCTACTGAGGGAGTCCTGGACTAGGGGGTGTCCGGATAGCCGAACTATCATCATCGACCGAACTCCAAGACTATGAAGATACAAGATTGAAGACTTCGTCCCGTGTCCGGATGGGACTTTCCTTGGCGTGGAAGGCAAGCTTGGCGATACGGATATGTAGATCTCCTACCATTGTAACCGACTCTGTGTAACCCTAGCCCTCTCCAGTGTCTATATAAACCGGATGGTTTTGGTCCATAGGACGAACAACAATCATACCATAGGCTAGCTTCTTGGGTTTAGCCTCCTTGATCTCATGGTAGATCTACTCTTGTAATACCCACATCATCAATATCAATCAAGCAGGACGTAGGGTTTTACCTCCATCAAGAGGGCCCGAACCTGGGTAAAACATCGTGTCCCTTGTCTCCTGTTACCATCCGCCTAGACGCACAGTTCGGGACCCCCTACCCGAGATCCATCGGTTTTGACACCGACACTCGGGTTCTGATTTATTAGTCACTCGAGAACACCGATAAGTGAATCGATTCCGCAATCCGATTCAATAAGTCTAAGTAATCTCCGTTGCTTATGAGTTTAATAATCCTTCAAGTCATTCCATCCTGATCGGCTATATAACTATCGTGCTAAATTTTAACTATGCTATCTGGTCCTTCGTCCCGAAACACAATTGATGAGCTAAGCTTACATCGATTTTTCCTCGTCATATCATTTCGCCTTGAAGAGCAAGCTTGATTTTGATTTTGTGTCGTACCCATGGTTCCAATAACCTTTCGCTTCATCATTCCTTTGACTTGATGTCATTGTCGATCGACTACATCGTCCTGAAATCTCTCGACAATTGTGTCGTGATCATCATCAACATTATATAACCTTCCAAGATATCAATCGACTTCATGATGAGAAATACCATCCTTGCCCCCCGATTATTTTTGTACCATCGAAAACATTATTGCCTGCCCTCTAGCACAATCTTGTTCATGTTATGGAGCTCCTTGCTATCCAGCTTATGTTATGTCCTACCTAGCAATATTACTATCCCTTATGTCAAGAATGTTGTGAGAATTTCATCACCTCTTAAGAATTCTTGATACAAGAAATACGTATCACCATCACAATCCTAACATTGAATGTGCTACTCAGTCCACATCACCGGGTACACTTTTCTATCGATGTATAATTATGGATGTTTTCCCCAAGCATACCCATTATATCATTTGGTCCGATCATTCCTATCACCTTGTTTACTCAGTTGTGGAAATCCATCCTTATGGAAATCTCGAGGCTGAGCCCGTGGGCCCCATCCTCATCTTTTTCTTACTAAAATTGTATGACTTAATTTATAAGTTGTTTCCGGTGGATCCTTTGTGTATCCAAAGACTGACCTGTACCAAATGACCATGTCAATACTATCCTGAAGCATGACCGTGGTTCTCCGAACATCATTAAGAACATTGGAGGCACAATGCTAAATGTTTCATGACCACTTATCCAAACACTATTGTATGGGGTAACGTCATGAATTTCTTTTCCCCTTATCTAAATGGTAATCTACTTATTATCTTGTCATGGATATCATCCTCTGCTTGTTGTTGGGAAAGATATGTTCTTGATACCCGGGTTTAAACACATTTTCCTTTCTATTGGTCTGAATAATATGCTAAACATATTTTCCTTTCCATTCTTTTGTTTAACCTTTCCGATAAACTTACTTATCTCAGCAGAGATAATTTCCTGCTTATGTAAACACCTCGATGTACAACATTGTAAGTAAGACCCTGTTACTACTATTGATGGCATTCTGGTAACCATCGATGGACGAGAACCTTGCTTATTGGCCCGCCTCATTTCAATGAGCAGGAAAATAGTTCTCTATGTCCCTCGCCCTTGGTACCAATGTTGTTACCGACATAGCTCATGAGTTATCCTCTAACATGCCTTGCTACCATGACCGTGCAAGATGACACCACTCTTAATACTCTTAACCAGATGGTGGGTCCATAACCCATAGTTCCATAGGATCGAAACCTGACTCTCCCATACAACCTTGATTCCGAAATATTCTTCACACTTGGCTTAGTATGTAATTCACGAGCAAACTTCCTCACCATGTTTCATTCTGGTATCAGAGGCAACATTATTCTTCATTTGCTCTGAACCCCTTCATCACTTGTTTAGGCATCTGCTGGATGCCTGCCTGGTTGAAACCCGTTGAACCTCCTTATAGCACTCTCGATATGTTTCCTGGTGCTTCTAAATTCTCCTTCCTTGAGATAACTACCGGATGCCAATCCTTTCAAACACATGTCCTTATGGTTTTTTATACCCTATTCGTAAGTACAGTGGGGTTTATGAAGAAAGGTTGACGACTTCATCATGGTGCCCTGATGCAGTGAATTGAAGACATCAATGTTATGGATCAACCTCTTCGATGAGAGCAGTAAGAAAAGAAGATCCGTTAGAATTTCGTAACAAATTCTTTTCCCCTTACTCCACCGTTTAAATCTCGGGACGAGATTTCTTGTAGTTGAGGAGATTTGTAACACCCCCAGTGCCATGCTAGAGTAACCCTCTGTGATTAAGCTAATCATTTTTCCAAACAGTGCTTAATCACCTTTGTTAAATATCCCATATGAAATTCCAGTCAATTCAAATTCAAGTGAAGTTTGAAGTTGCTCAAAAGTTGCTGGAAAAATGTTCATCATTTGTCAGCGATTCCATAACAATTATTTGTTAAGGAACACAACATCACTTTTGTGCAAAGATGAGCATTAGCAATTATAACAGCACCAATTCAACATTTTCAAATGCTATCCTATTTATGAAAAATACCAAATGAATTCTTCTGGTCTCCAAAATATTTGTGGCACTGTCTAAAATCACTAGGGAATAAAAGGGGCACTTCCCATATTTTTCCTAAGTAAATAGCACCCCAAATATTTTCTTACCCATATCTTTTTATTAAATAAAAAGAAAAACAGAAAATAAGTAATAGAAAAAGGCCTAGTAGCTACTGTCTACTTAAGCCCACCTAGCAAAGTTCGGCCCAGCCCACCCCTAGCCTTCTTAGTCCCTCTATTCATCGAGGCTTGTGGACTCGCCCACGGCGTCCATCCCACCGATGGCCACGCGTCGGGCATCTAGCGCCTGCCCGCGGGGATAAGGTCACCCCGCGACACCATAGGCGAACCCTAATCCCCATTCCCCCTCTCCCTCGCTCCGTTGTTTCTTCACCCGCCATGGCCGCCTCTGTCGTCTCCGTCGCCTTGCTGCCCGCATAGCCATCAAGCCCCACTCGACTTGTCGATGTCTCCAGGAGCTTCGCTGGTCTCGTCCACGTCGAATGCAAGTGCCAGATCGAGCTCATTGCCCCTACGTCCTCTGCCCCGCCGGACTTTGCTGATCGATTCGTCACCACCGAGCCTCTCCCGAGCCATCTAAGGGCATCTAAGGGCATCCGGTTCCCCCTCTTCCCAGTCTTGAACCGTGCCTGTAGCCACCATCCCCACGAGCTCCAGCCGTCATGGTTGTAGCTTGGACTGTGGCCGCATCCGAGCCTTTCGCTCGCGCCTGCATCGTACACCTACGCGCCCGCGTCCCTATGCCGCACGGGTGTGCCTGTTCACCTTCCCGCCTTCTCCTGTGCCCGGTTACTAGCGCCTACTGCTACTGCTACGTGTTGCTGCTGTGCTGATGCTTGGTACAGCTGCTGCTGCTCACTGCCGTCCTTGCCGCCGCACGCCGCTAGCCGCCGCCTGCCGCTCGCGAAACCACGCCCCCATGCTCCGCTGCTTCCGCCGCTGCTGCGCCTCTACTTCAGCAGCAGCTACTCTGGCTAGCCCCGTCGGAGCTCCGCTCCCAGAGCCAGCCTGCGCTGCTGCCCGTCACCGCCTTCCCTCGTCTGCCCCGCTCCGCCCAGCTGCTCACCTCGTCTAGCCACGCCTGGCTGATACGTCTTGTCACATCCCTAGTTCTGACAATGCCTAGTGCATGCATTAGAGTGTTACATCATGTTTAAATCTCATTTAAACCTGAGATGGGGATTGACTAAGCCCTAGCACCAAATGAATTCAACTAGGGTCAAAATAAAACCTTTTTCATTGAACTCAAAATGTCCTCTAAAAATGTTCAACATTTCTGGTTTGAGGTGGAAGCATCTACCAAAAATGGTTTATATTTTTGCAGGACATATTTGGTCACTGAATTAAATCATATAGTATTTTCATTTGGGCATTTAAATGCTATTAAATATTTCAAATGCTCAAATAATCATAAACTAAAATGTTTACTGTTGGTTATATTCTAAACAGTAGCCATGATTAGTTTCATGATTTTTGAAAGTGTCTGAGTATTTTTAATAAAGCCCTAAATTTACAGAATAATAGAAAACTGAGATAATTAGAAAAAGGGAGATAGAGAGAGAGGATACCTGGCCACTTACCCAGCCCAGCAGTGCGGCCCACTGGCCCAACTGCCAGTCGTCATCTCCACCACGCCAGTCGGACGCCGAGCGCGTGCCCGACGCGCGCGCACGGCCGTGCTACCACGCCACCTGCCTGCCTGCTTGCGTCCTCTGGACAGCGCAACGCCGCGGGTCTTCCTCCTCGGTGCCGTCCCGATCGATCCGGCCTCTCATTCCTTCCCCCTGCTCTCTCCCTCGCCGTTTCCCCATCTCACCGAATGCGCCCGCCGCCACCGACGAGCACCACCGCAGCCATCGCCTCTCCCTCGCCCCCCTCGAGCAGCCCAGAAGCTCCGCCGCATCTTCCTCGTCCTCTCCACCGAGTTACACGGCGCCGGAGGCCCTGCATCATCACCATCTTCGTCATCTTCGTCGCCGGCCGTCGGAGATCCCCTTCGCCGCTGCGCACGCTCCGGTGCTTCCCCGAGCACGCCGAAGCCACCCCTGCATCCGCCGTGAGCTCCTCTACCAACCCCCCCTTCTCCCATGTCCATTAGCTCATCGTATCCGTCGTTTCCGTCGAGACCGAGACCTCACCGGCGCCGGACTTGTCGCCGTCGTCGTTTTGGTTCACCTCCGTCCAAACTGAGCACGCAGACGTACTCAGAGCACTCTCAGGAGCCCGTAGCGCCCACCAACCCCTCCTCCCATGCACCATAGCGCCGAACCCGCCGTTGCCCGAACTCCGGCCGCCGCCACGAGCTCGACTCCGGCGAGCCCGCTCCACCCCAGCTCCTCTCACTTGCACTACCAGACGCGCGCGACCCCCAGCTACGCGTAGGACCAATCCGCCGTCCAAATGGTCGCCTGTGGGCGAAACCCGACGCGCTCCGCCGCCACTGATCTCGCCGGCGGTTTAACTCCGGCCGTGCTGACGTGGGCCGTCATTAGCAGCTAACAGCCCCACTAACCAACCCCCTAGCTCACTGACATATGGGCCCCACGCCCTTAACTAACCACGGTTAACCCCCTGTTTAGTTTAAGTTAACCACAGTGGCCCCACGCGTCGGAGTTGACCTAGCTGACGTGGCCGTTGACCGGTCCCACCTGTCAGTGGGTTAAACAACCCTGTGTCACTGACGTGTGGCCCCCACACGTCAGGTTTGACCAGCAGCAGCGTCTGTTGACCTGCTGACGTCACTATGAGGTCATGATGACGCAATAATTCCTTTCTGGAATTTAAATAATTCTTAAATGATTTATTATTTTCAGAAAATGCCCTAAACTTCAATAAATCATAGAAATTCAACCGTAACTCCAAATTAAATAAATTATATATGAAAAATTATCAGAAAAATTCAAGGAATCCATCTGTACCATTTTCATGCATGTTAGAACAACTTATAGCTGCTGTTTAGCACAAATCATATAAAGGGCATTTAAATAATCACATATGGAGTTTGAATTTGAATCTTGTATTCAAACCAACTTCATTTAATCTGTTGCTAGTTGCATTAGCTCAAAACACATTCATTTTGCCATGTCATGATCATGCATCATATTGTGCATTGCATTGATTGTGTTCCCTTTTGTGTTGCCGGTATTTGTCCCCTCTCGATAGACGTGATACCGATGATGTGATCGTTGACACTGATGAAGACTCAATGTTATCTTCAGAAGTGCCAGGCAAGCAAAACCCCCTTGTTCATTCCGATACAATCCTACTCTCTCGCTCCTGCTCTCTTTTACTGCATTAGGACAACACCGATTCATCTGTTACTTGCTGCGGTAGCTGAACCCCTTTATCCTTTGCATGACCTGTCATTGCCACAGTAAATAGATGAAACCCACTAGCATGAGTAGGAGTTGTTTGAGCCCTGATGTGCCTACTCATTCATGCTTGTTTGTCATGCCTGCTACTGCTTAGAGTTGCGTCAGGTCTGATTCATCGAGGATGAATCAGAGGTGTGTGAACATGTCCTACTATGTGTGAGCTAAGTGTGTGAACACGATTTGGTAAAAGGTGTCGGTGAGAGGCCATGTAGGAGTACATGGTGGGTTGTCTCATTGAAGCCGTCCTTAGGAACTGAGTTCTGTGTTTGTGATCCATGATTCAGCTACTACCATGCATTGGGCCCTGAAATATGACCCCGCTCGACTTCTTATTCACCCTAGTCCTCTGTCCAGGAGTTGCAAGTAGTTTCTGGTGTTTGTAGCTTACTGGAGGCCGTGGACAGCGCTGACCGTAGGGGTGGGCTGTGATGCGGTAGGTACGTGGAACGGTGTACCGGATGCCCGTTTGGTATCTCGGGAACCCTGTTCACATCGTTTGGGGCTGTGAGCGAAACTCCGACCGGATCTCCTCATGGATGGAACCCTAATAGGCGATAAACCTGGACTAGAGACTTGAGTGTTTAGGTAGGTCGTGGTCTACACCCACGTCGGCTTTCGCTTGAAGTCTGCCGAGCACATGTCGTGTGCAGACGCTAAGTGGTGGAAACATGTATGAAGAAGTACACCCCTGCAGGGTTAACATCATCTATTCGAATAGCCGTGTCCACGGAAAAGGACTTCTGGGTTGCTTATATCAGTTCATAGACAAGTGAAAGTGGATACTTTAAAATGCGCAAGATAAGCGTGAGTGCTATGGATGGCGTTCTCGTAGGGAGACGGGAGCGGATCCATAGTGGTGTATTGATATGGTGAATATGTGGACTCGTGTGCGCCACCTCAAAAGAGTCGCTTGCAGTCGTAGTTTAGGATAGCCACCGAGTCAAAGCTGGCTTGCTGCAGTTAAACCCCACTATCCCCTTGTTGAAAATGATGCATATGTAGTTAGTTCTGATGTAAGTCTTGCTGGGTACAATTGTACTCACGTTTGCCTATTTTATGTTTTGTAGAGAGACTTCGGTCTCACTAGTAGTTTCGCGTGGACTTCGACGTTTAGCTTGTTACCTCAGCTACGATCTTGTGCCCTCGGCAGTATTTGGTAGATAGTCAGGCTTCTCAGCCTTTTTCATTTATAGATGTCTGTACTCAGATATGTTAGCTTCCGCTTGTGCTTTGTTTTGTATGCTCTGAATGTTGGGTCGTGAGACCCCTGTTTGTAATATCTCGCTCCTCGGAGCCTATTGATAAATTACTTGAGTCATAGAGTCATGTTGTGATGCCATGTTGTATTTGCACATATCGAGCATATTGTGTGTATGTTATTGAAATGCTTGGTATGTGTGGGATCTGACCATCTAGTTGTTTATCTTTAGTAGCCTCTCTTACGGGGAAATGTCTCCTAGTGTTTCACTGAGCCATGGTAGCTTGCTACTGCTCCGGAACACTTAGGCTGGCCGGCATGTGTCCTTCTTCGTTCCTGTGTCTGTCCCTTCGGGGAAATGTCACGCGATGAATACCAGAGTCCTGTTAGCCCGCTACAGCCCGGTTCACCGGAGTCCTGCTAGCCCAGTGCTACAGCCTGGATTCACTCGCTGATGACCGACACGTTCGATGCTGGGTCATGAATGCCTGTCCCTGTAAGTCTGTGCCACTTTGGTTTTACGACTAGCCATGTCAGCCCGGGCTCCTTATCATATGGATGCTAGCGACACCGTCATATACGTGTGCCAAAAGGCGCAAACGGTCCCGGGCTAAGGTAAGGCGACACCCGTGGGAATACCGTGCGTGAGGCCGCAAAGTGATATGAGGTGTTACATGCTAGATCGATGTGGCATTGAGTTGGGGTCCTGACAGCGTTGGTATCAGAGCTTGACTGCCTGTAGGATTGCCAAGCCAAACTGGTCGAAGTTGAGTCTAGAAATTCTTTAGTTATATAAGGGAATTGATTGTGGGATGGAACGTAAGGCTCTTTTTACTCCTTATACCTCATGCCCTTCTGATCTGAGTCATCTTATCTTTCCTGCGGGGTTAAGGAACTAGGCTTTCTCCTCTTTCTATTAGGATCACGTGCTACTATCAGTGGACTTATAAGATTGTTGGATTTAAGTCTCAGTTCAGTTCCTACTACTTCTGTATGTTAACTGTTGATCTCGAGACCTTGATATTGTGCTTCTGAGTGGTTATGCCACCATTTATGTGAATGTCTCAAATTTTTTCTGAGCATTTACAGCCGTTATGCTGTCCGAGTCATTCCAGGTTTCCAAATAGTCTGATGCATTTGCAAATCCTTTCCCTCTGGTTTCGATGTTCCTTTATGCCAGCTCAATCACACAAATCAGTGAGTTGAGGTACTCCGTTACCTTGACATATATGTTGGAATAATTATCATGACCCTAGGTGTTTTAGGGAGTCACCTAGTAATCTAGCAACGTTTTGTGTTCCCAGTGTGAAGATTCTGGCCTTTATTATCGAAAGCATCCTGTGATGCCATTTAGTTAGTAGGCATTCTATTCCTGGGTTCTTGAACCCGAGATTCACTCTACTTACTTCATGTTGATAGTGTTTGCTAGTCCCTTTAGGATAGTAGTAACCTTGCGATAGTCCTCGAGGTTCGTGGTACATCCTTCTTCCAATTACCATGAACCATTCTTGGCAGGAGTTCTTCTGAACCAAAAGATGACAACAAGAGTGCTGTCGATGAGTTCTCCATGCTATATTGTGGCTCTGCCAGTTCTACCTTTCTGCATGGGTTATCCGGAAGAAATATGTTGAACTTCGTTCGACGTGCTAATCCATGCATCCACAACTCAGAAAATCATATGTTCTTTTGAGTTGTCCCATCTTAGTTGTTTCTGACCTTCATCTATCAATTGATAGTCAAGAGTATGCGTGCGTTCGTTTATCGATGCCTATTACTCTTGTGGTCCGTCAAGCCATTCTATCGCGGAATGACTAGGAGAAACAAACTCCAGTACCTCTTCCATATCCAGGATTGGGTCAAAGAAGTTGTGCTCCGCAGAACAAATTGCTAATCCAGCTTTTGCTTCTGTTCTACCCTGAAGTATTACCGTCTTATGTCAGGATTTTCATGAGGATTGCACCGGCTCTTGTGAATTCTTGATGTAGTGATACTTCTCGCCATCATTATTCATCCCTCGGTTCCGTGTTGTCGCAACCGGAAGGCCGACAAGTGAATCGTGATGTGTGAATTCAATACTCCTAGCAACCTTGTTGCTTGGTAGTTAATGGACAATAATTTCATTCTTAGCGTGTTGGTTTTGAATCATCATTCTAAGGTTGATTATGCTACCTAGTCCTTATTTCGGTGCACCCTTCGATTGATGAGTTAGGATCTTGTCAAGTCCTCACTCATTTGATCATATCGTCTTGCCCTCAAAAGCGAGATTGTTCTCGAGCTTAGTAACATATCGGTGGTTCGTGATTTTCCGAATATCTTCTCGATAGTATCACCAGGTTGTCACCTGACTGTTATGTTAAGCTCGTGATCAAGTTGGTTTATCCTGTAAACCACCCTTTCTCCAAGAATCCGTGTTGGATACCCCTGAGCTAGTTGGTTAAGCTATGCATCAACTTGGAGAGTTGGAAGATAGAAGCTTGTCCGATATAGTTCATTATAAGGGATGTCTTGTATGTGTGTTGAAGAAAGTTGATATTTTCATCGACTGAACCTCGTGATCAGTTAATGGACCTATCATTTTATCCAACCTTTGATTGGAGTATGGGCTATCATCCAATCAGACCAGAACCAACGATATTCGTAATGTTGTCTTACTCGTGGTTGATCCCTCGAGTATACACCATTATACCTTTTGGGTCTGACCCATGCTATCACTTGTTCACTTAACTATGGAATTCCTTTTAAAAGGAAACCCAGATGAATTGTTGTTGAGCCCATTGACAACATCCTTATCTCCTCCATGATTTTGTTGAACATTAAGTTAGTGTTGGAAACTTTTGAAGCATTTTCTTCATGCTAGCTCATGAAGTATTTGTTTGATGAAAGGAGTGACTTCCTCTTATACACGTGCATATGGTGAAAGTTGCCGCCGTGAATTTGAGAAAGTTAGTTTTGCTTCCTCTGGGATCATCCCAAGTCAGTCATGCATATGTGCGAAGTATTCTATGGTTTGGAGACTTGCAACCTTCATTCCATATGTGTTCCGAGCACACCAAGCCACTGATTGATTTGTTCAAGGAGAAGAAGTTCCTTCTTAAGAGCATGCCTTATGCAAGGACTTCAATGTCCTCGATTATGGTTCCCCACCTAAACTCGGTAGTGTTTTCTTGTAAGACTACAATGTGGTAATGTTTTGTCTAGGACAACGTGTTCACATGTTTGTAGCAGAACCAGCTCATGTTTTAGAGCTTGCTATCGTAGTTCATCTCCCGAGAATCCCGCAACGTCATCTCGTCGATTTGTGTTGCAAACTTCCATTTTTCTTCCTAGACTCGATGAGTCTGGAATATTCTGACACCAACCAGGTCTGAATCTCAGGCAGATATGATGGTTGGAACATTTCCCAAGAACTATAATATTGGTCCCTCGATAACCGTTTAAGTGGATATCATGGCCAACACACCCAGCCGGAAGACCTATTATTGTAGTATCTTGATTGAAGAAATTGGCCACATCCCCATAAGGATTTTGTAGGATTTACCTCCGTAACTATTCCTTATGGATTCTATTGCTCCCGAAGTCCGACCTTTTACTTGATGTTCTAGTTATCAAACCATATCTATGAATGGGATACACTAGCACATCAAGGAGAACATTAGAAGCGGAGTGCTAAATGTCTCTCGGTCGATTATCCAGATTTTATTTCCTTGGCCCCGCCAATGGTGAAATCTGAGAAAGTGTTATCTTCCTTTGCATCTGCATCATCCATCATCATTCATCATGGTAGCAAGTTGTGTTGCCAGGATCCTTGACACGGATGTTGGTAAAACCTTGATGATTGTGGAAATGCTCAAGTTCTTGAGAGCACGCACAAGCGTTAGGTGTTACCATCGGCATTAACTAGGGTTGCTCTCAACTTCCTCGGTTATGCTATAACTTCTCAAACAGTGAATTCACTCCCTATTGTTGGGTTCTTCCCCAGTTACCAGAATCATTCCCAGCATTTGCATTTTGTTCCCAGCTTGCACCGCCAATGTGCCATTCTACCATGGGTCTCTTCCATTTCCGGTGATAAGCAAGAATCATCCATTGCGTTGTCTTCAACAAGGTAATCCACATCATCCAAGTCCGAGTATGCCATTCTACCGACCCCCTCCAAATGATCGCTCGAGAATTGCCTTAGGCTGGTTTAAAGAGTTTCAATGATCTCTGAATCAAAGGTAATTCTTTTTGCCACTTAAGATAATAATCTACGAATCACCCTCCTCCAGGATGTTTCGTCGTGGTATCATGGCAACTCAACTCCTCGCTACGTTGACAATCGTTTACCACCTTCTTAGGTGTGGAATTTTTGTCTACCTAGTGAACCTTCGTCATCCGTTTCTTTCCACCCCTCTTGATGTGTATCTCGTGTCTCAACCCGAGAGATGGTCCTATGTCTCATTCCGTGAGTTGTTCGACCTTCGAGAAGAACCATTCTTTTAGGGTCTCTCTTTTCCTCTCGTTGTCATGTTAGTTGGAGTTCTCAGAGCAAGACTTCGAGACAATGATGGTGAACGAATCAACGTTCAACTGAAGTGCACCCTGGATCGTGAAGATTATACTAGTTGCGTTTACCTTTCACCTTACCCTACGCTTGAATCTCGAGACGAGATTCTTGTTTAGTGGGGGTGAGTTGTCACATCCCTAGTTCTGACAATGCCTAGTGCATGCATTAGAGTGTTACATCATGTTTAAATCTCATTTAAACCTGAGATGGGGATTGACTAAGCCCTAGCACCAAATGAATTCAACTAGGGTCAAAATAAAACCTTTTTCATTGAACTCAAAATGTCCTCTAAAAATGTTCAACATTTCTGGTTTGAGGTGGAAGCATCTACCAAAAATGGTTTATATTTTTGCAGGACATATTTGGTCACTGAATTAAATCATATAGTATTTTCATTTGGGCATTTAAATGCTATTAAATATTTCAAATGCTCAAATAATCATAAACTAAAATGTCTACTGTTGGTTATATTCTAAACAGTAGCCATGATTAGTTTCATGATTTTTGAAAGTGTCTGAGTATTTTTAATAAAGCCCTAAATTTACAGAATAATAGAAAACTGAGATAATTAGAAAAAGGGAGATAGAGAGAGAGGATACCTGGCCACTTACCCAGCCCAGCAGTGCGGCCCACTGGCCCAACTGCCAGTCGTCATCTCCACCGCGCCAGTCGGACACCGAGCGCGTGCCCGACGCGCGCGCACGGCCGTGCTGCCACGCCACCTGCCTGCCTGCCTGCGTCCTCGGGACAGCGCAACACCGCGGGTCTTCCTCCTCGGTGCCGTCCCGATCGATCCGGCCTCTCATTCCTTCCCCCTGCTCTCTCCCTCGCCGTTTCCCCATCTCACCGAATGCGCCCGCCGCCACCGACGAGCACCACCGCAGCCATCGCCTCTCCCTCGCCCCCTCGAGCAGCCCAGAAGCTCCGCCGCATCTTCCTCGTCCTCTCCACCGAGTTACACGGCGCCGGAGGCCCTGCATCATCACCATCTTCGTCATCTTCGTCGCCGGCCGTCGGAGATCCCCTTCGCCGCTGCGCACGCTCCGGTGCTTCCCCGAGCACGCCGAAGCCACCCCTGCATCCGCCGTGAGCTCCTCTACCGACCCCCCCTTCTCCCATGTCCATTAGCTCGTCGTATCCGTCGTTTCCGTCGAGACCGAGACCTCACCGGCGCCGGACTTGTCGCCGTCGTCGTTTTGGTTCACCTCCGTCCAAACCGAGCACGCAGACGTACTCAGAGCACTCTCAGGAGCCTGTAGCGCCCACCAACCCCTCCTCCCATGCAACATAGCGCCGAACCCGCCGTTGCCCGAACTCCGGCCGCCGCCACGAGCTCGACTCCGGCGAGCCCGCTCCACCCCAGCTCCTCTCAATTGCACTACCAGATGCGCGCGACCCCCAGCTACGCGTAGGACCAATCCGCCGTCCAAATGGTCGCCTGTGGGCGAAACCCGACGCGCTCCGCCGCCACTGATCTCGCCGGCGGTTTAACTCCGGCCGTGCTGACGTGGGCCGTCATATGGGCCCCACTAACCAACCCCTAGCTCACTGACATATGGGCCCCACGCCCTTAACTAACCACGGTTAACCCCCTGTTTAGTTTAAGTTAACCATAGTGGCCCCACGCGTCGGAGTTGACCTAGCTGACGTGGCCGTTGACCGGTCCCACCTGTCAGTGGGTTAAACAACCCTGTGTCACTGACGTGTGGCCCCCACACGTCAGGTTTGACCAGCAGCAGCGTCTGTTGACCTGCTGACGTCACTATGAGGTCATGATGACGCAATAATTCCTTTCTGGAATTTAAATAATTCTTAAATGATTTATTATTTTCAGAAAATGCCCTAAACTTCAATAAATCATAGAAATTCAACCGTAACTCCAAATTAAATAAATTATATATGAAAAATTATCAGAAAAATTCAAGGAATCCATCTGTACCATTTTCATGCATGTTAGAACAACTTATAGCTGCTGTTTAGCACAAATCATATAAAGGGCATTTAAATAATCACATATGGAGTTTGAATTTGAATCTTGTATTCAAACCAACTTCATTTAATCTGTTGCTAGTTGCATTAGCTCAAAACACATTCATTTTGCCATGTCATGATCATGCATCATATTGTGCAATGCATTGATTGTGTTCCCTTCTGTGTTGCCGGTATTTGTCCCCTCTCGATAGACGTGATACCGATGATGTGATCGTTGACACTGATGAAGACTCAATGTTATCTTCAGAAGTGCCAGGCAAGCAAAACCCCCTTGTTCATTCCGATACAATCCTACTCTCTCGCTCCTGCTCTCTTTTACTGCATTAGGACAACACCGATTCATCTGTTACTTGCTGCGGTAGCTGAACCCCTTTATCCTTTGCATGACCTGTCATTGCCACAGTAAATAGATGAAACCCACTAGCATGAGTAGGAGTTGTTTGAGCCCTGATGTGCCTACTCATTCATGCTTGTTTGTCATGCCTGCTACTGCTTAGAGTTGAGTCAGGTCTGATTCATCGAGGATGAATCAGAGGTGTGTGAACATGTCCTACTATGTGTGAGCTAAGTGTGTGAACACGATTTGGTAAAAGGTGTCGGTGAGAGGCCATGTAGGAGTACATGGTGGGTTGTCTCATTGAAGCCGTCCTTAGGAACTGAGTTCTGTGTTTGTGATCCATGATTCAGATACTACCATGCATTGGGCCCTGAAATATGACCCCGCTCGACTTCTTATTCACCCTAGTCCTCTGTCCAGGAGTTGCAAGTAGTTTCTGGTGTTTGTAGCTTACTGGAGGCCGTGGACAGCGCTGACCGTAGGGGTGGGCTGTGATGCGGTAGGTACGTGGCACGGTGTACCGGATGCCCGTTTGGTATCTCGGGAACCCTGTTCACATCGTTTGGGGCTGTGAGCGAAACTCCGGCCGGATCTCCTCATGGATGGAACCCGAATAGGCGATAAACCTGGACTAGAGACTTGAGTGTTTAGGTAGGTCGTGGTCTACACCCACGTCGGCTTTCGCTTGAAGTCTGCCGAGCACATGTCGTGTGCAGACGCTAAGTGGTGGAAACATGTATGAAGAAGTACACCCCTGCAGGGTTAACATCATCTATTCGAATAGCCGTGTCCACGGAAAAGGACTTCTGGGTTGCTTATATCAGTTCATAGACAAGTGAAAGTGGATACTTTAAAATGCGCAAGATAAGCGTGAGTGCTATGGATGGCGTTCTCGTAGGGAGACGGGAGCGGATCCATAGTGGTGTATTGATATGGTGAATATGTGGACTCGTGTACGCCACCTCAAAAGAGTCGCTTGCAGTCGTAGTTTAGGATAGCCACCGAGTCAAAGCTGGCTTGCTGCAGTTAAACCCCACTATCCCCTTGTTGAAAATGATGCATATGTAGTTAGTTCTGATGTAAGTCTTGGTGGGTACAATTGTACTCACGTTTGCCTATTTTATGTTTTGCAGAGAGACTTCGGTCTCACTAGTAGTTTCGCGTGGATTTCGACGTTTAGCTTGTTACCTCAGCTACGATCTTGTGCCCTCGGCAGTATTTGGTAGATAGTCAGGCTTCTCAGCCTTTTTCATTTATAGATGTCTGTACTCAGATATGTTAGCTTCCGCTTGTGCTTTGTTTTGTATGCTCTGAATGTTGGGTCGTGAGACCCCTGTTTGTAATATCTCGCTCCTCGGAGCCTATTGATAAATTACTTGAGTCATAGAGTCATGTTGTGATGCCATGTTGTATTTGCACATATCGAGCATATTGTGTGTATGTTATTGAAATGCTTGGTATGTGTTGGATCTGACCATCTAGTTGTTTATCTTTAGTAGCCTCTCTTACGGGGAAATGTCTCCTAGTGTTTCACTGAGCCATGCTAGCTTGCTACTGCTCCGGAACACTTAGGCTGGCCGGCATGTGTCCTTCTTCGTTCCTGTGTCTGTCCCTTCGAGGAAATGTCACGCGATGAATACCAGAGTCCTGTTAGCCCGCTACAGCCCGGTTCACCGGAGTCCTGCTAGCCCAGTGCTACAGCCTGGATTCACTCGCTGATGACCGACACGTTCGATGCTGGGTCATGAATGCCTGTCCCTGTAAGTCTGTGCCACTTTGGGTTTACGACTAGCCATGTCAGCCCGGGCTCCTTATCATATGGATGCTAGCGACACCGTCATATACGTGTGCCAAAAGGCGCAAACGGTCCCGGGCTAAGGTAAGGCGACACCCGTGGGAATACCGTGCGTGAGGCCGCAAAGTGATATGAGGTGTTACATGCTAGATCGATGTGGCATTGAGTCGGGGTCCTGACAGCGTTGGTATCAGAGCTTGACTGCCTGTAGGATTGCCAAGCCAAACTGGTCGAAGTTGAGTCTAGAAATTCTTTAGTTATATAAGGGAATTGATTGTGGGATGGAACGTAAGGCTCTTTTTACTCCTTATACCTCATGCCCTTCTGATCTGAGTCATCTTATCTTTCCTGCGGGGTTAAGGAACTAGGCTTTCTCCTCTTTCTATTAGGATCACGTGTTACTATCAGTGGACTTATAAGATTGTTGGATTTAAGTCTCAGTTCAGTTCCTACTACTTCTGTATGTTAACTGTTGATCTCGAGACCTTGATATTGTGCTTCTGAGTGGTTATGCCACCATTTATGTGAATGTCTCAAA
>NC_041391.1:616102065-616127965 GCF_002162155.2 Triticum dicoccoides
GGGGTGGATGAACAGGACCCCGATCGATCGAGCCGGTTGGGGCTGGATGAACAGGACCCCGTGGAGGGCTGGATGAACATGACGACCCCATGGAGGGCTGGTTGAACAGTAGTCGGTGGAGGGCTGGATGAACAGTAGCCCATGGATGGGTGGTTGAACAGGAGCCCGTGGAGAGGGCTGGTTGAACAGTAGCTGGTGGAGTAGCGCGCGGTGGAGGCTGGATGACCAGGAGCCCGTGGATGAACAGTCGCTGGTGGAGGCTGGAGGAGGTCGATGGTGGATGAACTGTAGCCTCCAGCCCGTGGAGGCTGGATGAGGTCGACGGTGGAGATGAACAGTATCCCGTGGAGTCCCGTTTTGCACTACGCCACACCCCTCCCAATGAACAGGACCCCCGTTTCGACCGTAGCGCTCCAACACAAGTCCGTTTCCTCCGTTTTGCGGTACACCACACCCCTCCCGATCAATAGGACCCCATTTAGACCGTAGGAGGTCCAACATAAGTCTGTTTCCTCCATTTTGCGTACGCCAGACCCCTCCCGATGAAGAGGACCCCATTTCTATCGTGGCCGGTCGAACACAAGGCCGTTTCCTCTGTTCTACGGTACGTCAGGCCTCGTTTCCATCGGCTATTCCGTCCAAGCCCTCCCAATGAACACGACGACGCATTCCGTTCCGACCCAGCCGGTTGGCTCCCCACGAACACGATGACGACGTAGTTTCTCCGTTCCGACCCAACCATGTACACGAGTCCTGGTTGTACGTATGCGTGAGTAGGCATTTGAAACCCCACCCGTATGTACATGTGTGGCCATATTTTCTTTCTTGCACCCTGGCCGCTGTACGTACGTGTACATGCTACATGCGCACCTCTACTACGACACATGCACGCCTCTACATCGACCAGTATGTATGTACACGTTCGCGACCAGAATGACAACGCTATGTACGCTTGGACCAGGTGGGTCCCGGCTGCTAGGCACTTCCTTGCGTGCGAAGATGTAGCTGGTGGGTCCCGGCAGTCAGGGGGGAATCATTTTTTTGCCCGTAATATGGACACACTTCCTTGCGTGCGAAGATGTAGCTGGTGGGTCCCAGCAGTCAGGGGGCGAATCATTTTTTATGCCCGTAATATGGACGCACTTCCTTGCGTGCGAAGATGTAGATGGTGGGTCCCAGCAGTCAGGGGGAACGTTTTTTTCGTGAAATACGGTGGCCCGTCCAGTGGGTCCCTGCTGTCAGGTGGAGGAATAATTATTTTGCGCGTAATAATGAGGCACTTCCTTGCAGCCGCCATGGACCCAGCCGTCAGCCTCTCCATGTAAAGTACTCTTCCGATGGAAGTCGTTCCTTGACCATGTTGACCATGCCGCGCCGAGAGCACCAGGGCGGTGGACGACGGCGAGGCCTAGGAAGGGGACGACGGGGAGCCAGGGATGACGCGATAGTGGAAGCCCGCGCGGAGAGGAGAACGAGGGTTCACTGGTTCGGCTGCCGTGTGAGGCTGCCGTCGCTGCATGGCCTGTCCAGTGGTGAGAATAGTAGGGGGCGGTGAGGCCTCCACGGCAACACAACCGGCCAGGGAGGCAGGAGCATGCGGCACGACCGGCGCTGCTTTGGGCAGTTGGAGCAAGAAGACCAGAGGTTGAAGAAGCACTACAACCGTTGGATGGACATCGTACGGTCACTGGAGATAGAATCGTTCATATTGACTAAGTTGAAAAAGCCCTCCGTACCCGTCAACTTAGTAGGCCCACAAGTCCCAGCTAGCAGGGGGAGTATTCATTTTTTTGTGCGTAATAAGGAGGCACTTCCGATGGGTCTGAGCTGACAGCGGGGGGAATGTTTTTTTCATGAAATACAGAGGCCCTTCCGGTGGGTCCCAGCTGTCAGGTGGAGGAATCATTATTTTGCGCGTAATAAGGAGGCATTTCCTTGTGTGGGCCCCTACTGTCAGCCTCTTCCGATGGCTGATGTTTGTTGACCATGTTGACCTCGCCGTGCCGAGAGCACAAACGTGTTGGACGAAGGCGAGGCCTAGGAAGGGAACCACCCAGAGCCGGCAAAGCCACCGCAGCGGATGCCCACGCTGAGGGGAGTATGAGTGCTGACTGGTCGGCTGTGGGGTGAGGCTAACGTCGCCGCAAAATTATAGGATGTGTGGGTGGTTAGAGGGATGGCTTGGTGGCAGCACAACCAGCCACGGGAGGAGGGAGCAGGCAGTCCCGCCGGAGCTGGTTTGGGCGGCTGGAGCAGGAAGATCAGAGATTGAAGAAGCACGGCGGCCGTTGGATGGACATCCAACAATCACTTCTCTGTGTTGACTAACTTGACAAAGCCTTGCATACGCGTAAATTTTTTTTAGGCCAACGTCATCATCAACGTACTAGGCCTAGAAGTCAGCCTCCAAATTTGTGGAAACCATCATACGTCCCATTAGCCATTATTTTCAATAATTTACAGCCCATTTGCTAATTCTTAAGGATATTTGAAGCCCATATTCTTTTTATTAGCATTACAGACCATATATTCTGGGCACTGCTAAAAAATTCAACGAAATTTTGCATATTTCGGTGGGGTCCGAACTCTTTTAATCACGTTAAAAATAATTTTTAAAAAATTATATCAAAATAAAATTTAAAAAACAATTCTCCACAAAAAATGAATGAAGTTTAGAATCTTAAATAGCAACATGCCTATTCGTTGCACGAAACATGAAGATGCATTTGTATGAGTAGTTTATCTTTTGGGAGAGAAGATGGTATTTTAATGTAATTGCCAGTTGGCTTTGGTTTTTATAAGAGTAGAGAGTAAAGAAATTTTGAAAAAAAATGATATTTTAATGCAATTGCTGGTTGGCTTTGGTATAAAAATTTACAGCTCATTTCTTACAACTTATAGCCCATTTCTTAATACTTACATCCCTCCTCGTCTTGAAAGATTTGCAGCCCAACAGGGCTGAGAAAAGCAAGTAGGCCTCGGTTTTGGTATTCTCCAAAAAAAGAACAGGGCTAGCCATTTTCAAATAGAAAAAATATATCAACTGGGCTTGTCATGTGCTTAATAAAAGCATAAGCGTGGGCTAGACAGGCCACAGCCCCAGCATAGCATGCAGCTGAGCTCCGTCTCTGAAACTAAAAAACAACTGGGCAGCTGCTGGGTCCCTGGTGTTATCCGCTCGTTGTGTAATTTTCTCGTTTATTGACTACATTGACAATGGCGTGGGACCTAGTTGTCAAACTATTAGGAGGAAGTATATTTTTGGCTTGTAATAACGAGGCACCTGCTTGTGAAATGCAATGACCCTGGTGGGTCCCTACTGTAAGCCTCTCCACATATGGTCATCTCCTGATTCCTCTTGGTTGTTGACTATGTTGACAATGCCAGACGGCGGCGGGCACAGCGAGCGAACCAAGGCGGTGAATGGCGGCAAGGCCTAAGATTGGAACGAATAGCAGCCGTGGAAGATGCGACAGTGTAGTGGCAGGTCGAGGGGAGTACGAGGGCAACAACATGCAACTGAAGCATACAAATGGTACAAAAAGCCCTAGGATTAATTGTTCATCAAATTTTTAGACAAAACCCAGATTGAACATGGCAGTAACATCTGACGCAACCACTCTTTTTTGCAGTCAGAAACAAATGGATCGGTCTGATCCATAAAATCAACATCCTGTGCAAAAAAGTTTATTTAAGCATGACTATGACTTGTTATAAATAGAAGTCGAGCATGCTTAGAAGCCCATTTGTCCACGTGAAACTTCTCTTTTTGTTGTTCAACGTGTCCGTCAGAAATCTCTTGCGGTAAAAATTAAGCCTCATGGACAATAGTAACCTCGCATTCAACAGGAAGAATGTGACAAAGCTTCTGTTTGTCTGGTTGGATGCATATCCTTCCATCATTATTATCCTCAAACGAATGTCATGAGAACTGAGAAAACTTGGTGCTTATTACGCCACCGATTGGTTATATGTTTTGCTCCATGTGGTTGTGCCTAAGTAGATATGAAGATTCAAAACAGTTAAGGTCTGAAAAATGAGTATGTCGAAAGAATGACAACTGAATAGTTAATTCTAGTACAATATATATAGGCTTTCAATGTTCATGAAATCATCACCTCTATATATAAATTCTCCAGAGATCGAAAGCATCGCAGCAAGCCAATAATTATGTTCAGATCAAAACTAAACATTTTGATATATATATGATCTTGATAGAATCCAGCAACATTGATAGGCTATCAATGGACGAACTCTTCATTGAGCATATAACATAATATTAGTACCCAAAGTGTACTCCAAGATGATATAAAATGTATGCGCACAAATGAAAAATGCATCTTATGATTAGAAATGTGAGATGATAATACATGGTACCTGAAAAAGTGAGGAGCCAAACACCAACTCCCTGTGATCATTAAATGGGTCACAAATTACACCCAACGTCTCCAGTTTGGGCGTAGAGACAACAGTTATTTGTGAAGGTCTATAACAATTATCAAGGAGCAACCTTTTAAGTGAAGGGGCATCTTCAATGATGAGCTGCTGTCCTTTAAAACAAATTCCAATGCTTTTAAGGTGAGGCGACTTTCTTTGGAGACAACTGATATGGATTTGTATTCCCAAAACAATCAGCAAGCACTCCAGGGCAGGGCAACTGGAGTGTATGATGTTGTGCAGTGAGGCCTCCGACAGATAAACCACCATAAGTGAAAGTTTTTTTAGCAGTGGGAGTCGAAGCATTTGTACCAGATCGTCTGGTAGATGGCACCGAGCGAAGGTGGCGGTGTGGAGAGAGGAGGAAAACCGCGAGATGGACAACAGTGGTGTGGCCACGAATTCTTGGTGTGTTCGTGGTATGAAA
Source organism: Triticum dicoccoides (assembly GCF_002162155.2). Classification (NCBI taxonomy): domain Eukaryota; kingdom Viridiplantae; phylum Streptophyta; class Magnoliopsida; order Poales; family Poaceae; genus Triticum; species Triticum dicoccoides. Next base: position 616,106,930 of record NC_041391.1, read on the forward strand.
CTTTTGTGGTAATGGTACAACTCAAACTGCTGTAGTTTTCCGAATTTAGGGGATGTCAGCCAAGCGTCCACCGTGCCGGGTATGGACAGCAGGTAGCGTGTCGGGATGCAGAGGCATTGAATAGGGCCCTGCTGGTGAGAGGAGACGATGGCTCTGAGAAGATCAAATTCAGGAAGGATAGATATCTGACGACAATCAAGATTGAGGGGCGCGGTGCACTATAGAGGGCGCCACCGAGTTGAGAGGACTTGTGTACAACAACAATCCTTGGTGGGGAGAAGCGAGATGATCTCCTCAAGGATGACGTTCGAGAGATCACTGATGCGGTCCACTGGAGATTCTACCGGTTCCTCAGATCAGGGTGGGGGGGGGGCTTGCCTCTTCTCCCCGCGCTACTGGGTGCGGGATCTACAACCGGTGTCGCCGCTGGAGGGAGCCTCATCTTCTTGGCGCTGGGGCCAGCCGACTCCATTTTCCTTGTGGGTGTCGCGTAGAGCTCACGGGTTTGAGCAGAGTAGCCAGAGATGAGCCTAGTGGCAGCACGAGCAGGGAAGAAGGAGGGCTAGGGATTTCTGTAGGAGTGGAAGAAGAGGAGCAGGCGTTTTCTGTACGAGTGAGGAAGAAGGTGAGCGGATTTTTTTGGACGAGTGAGGAAGATTGGGTAGCGGGGGGAATTGGGGGGAGACGGAAGTGAGAGAGCGAGTTGTTCGTGTTTATAAGGCCCGTGATGACCCAGAAGTGTAGGGGGTCCATCGTAGTCCTTTCGATAAGTAAGAGTGTCAAACCCAACGAGGAGCAGAAGCAAATGACCAGCGGTTTTTAGTAAGGTATTCTCTGTAAGCACTGAAATTATGGGTAACACATAGTTTTGTGATAAGGTAATTTGTAACAGGTAACAAGTAATGAATGTAAATGAGGTGCATCAAAATGGCCCAATCCTTTTTGTAGCAAAGGACAAGCCTGGACAAGTTCTTATATAGAGAAAAGCGCTCCCGAGGACACATGGGAATTATCGTCAAGCTAGTTTTCATCACGCTCATATGATTCGCGTTCGTTACTTTGATAATTTGATATGTGGGTGGACCGGTGCTTGGTTACCGCCATTTCTTGGACAAGCATCCCACTTATGATTAACCCCTATTGCAAGCATCCGCAACTACAAAAGAAGTATTAAGGTAAACCTAACCATAGCATGAAACATATGGATCCAAATCAGCCCCTTACGAAGCAACACATAAACTAGGTTTTAAGCTTCTGTCACTCTAGCAACCCATCATCTACTTATTACTTCCCAATGCCTTCCTCTAGGCCCAAACAATGGTGAAGTGTCACGTAGTCGATGTTCACATAACACCACTAGAGGAGAGACAACATACATCTCATCAGAATATCGAATAGATACCAAATTCACATGACTACTTATAGCAAGACTTCTCCCCTGTCCTCAGGACCAAACGTAACTACTCACAAAGCATATTCATGTTCATAACAAGAGGGGTATTAATATGTATTAAGGATCTGAACATATGATCTTCCACCGAATAAACCAACTAGCATCAACTACAAGGAGTAATCAACACTACTAGCAACCCACATGTACCAATCTGAGGTTTTGGGACGAAGATTGGATACAATAGATGAACTAGGGTTTGAGAGGAGATGGTGCTGGTGAAGATGTTGATGGAGATTGACCCCCTCCCGATGAGAGGATCGATGCTGATGACGATGGTGACGATTTCCCCCTCTCGGAGGGAAGTTTCCCCGGCAGAACAGCTCCATCGGAGCCCTAGATTGGTTCCGCCAAGGTTCCGCCTCGTGGCGGCGGAGTTTCATCCCGAAAGCTTGCTTATGGTTTTTTCAGGGTAAAAGACTTCATATAGCAGAAGATGGCCATCGGAGGGCTGCTAGGGGGCCCACGAGGTAGGGGGCACGCCCCCACCCTCGTGGACAGTGGGTGGCCCCCCTCTAGTATTTCTTCAGCTCAGTATTTTTTATTAATTCCAAAAATGACTTTCGTGGAGTTTCAGGACTTTTGGAGTTGTGCAGAATAGGTCTCTAATATTTACTCGTTTTCCAGCCTAGAATTCCAACTACCGGCATTCTCCCTCTTCATGCAAACCTTGTAAAATAAGAGAGAATAGGCATAAGTATTGTGACATAACGTGTAATAAAAGCCCATAATGCAATAAATATCGATATAAAAGCATGATGCAAAATGGACGTATCAACTCCCCCAAGCTTAGACCTCGCTTGTCCTCAAGCGGAAGCCGATATCAAAAAATATGTCCACATGTTTCGAGATAGAGGTGTCGATAAAATAAAATACGGACATGAGGGCATCATGATCATGCTTATAACAGCAACATATATAAGTATAGTCATATGATTTCTTATGCTCAAGTAATAATCTATACACAATCTCAAGTGTCGGTGTACAGAAGTGGGGGCTCTACTTTGCACCCCTTTACCTGTGCGCGGGCAGTCAGAGCGGCACCCACGGCCACATGTAGCAGGGCAGAGGAGGGAAGCCGAAGCCACAAGACGATCAAAGCAATGCCAAGATAGATACACAAAGAGCAAGAGGGCGTGGTGGACTCCCCCGGCAAGACCCTTGCCAGGGCAGCCTCCGCAGCCCCGGCAAGAGACTTGCCGGGGCAACTTTCCCAACACCAGCGAAGCGTGCCACCCTTGAGCCCGAGGTTTCCAACACCATCAACCACATTGGAACCGAGGCTCAGGAGGCACCTCCATGGTAGCATGCAGATCTTTGTGAATATCATTAACACACAAGATCAGATGAGGACCAGAAGACAGCGATCCTCGGGACGATCCCTGTTGAGGAAACCCACGAGGCCTCCGGCAAGATCCTTGCCGAGGACGACCACAGTGCCACGGCAAGACCCTTGCCGGGGCCTCGGCAAGGCCCTTGCTGAGGACATCAGCGGGGCCGCGGCCAGGCCCACACCCTCCAAGGCTCCACCGCCGTTTCCATGCAGCTGCCAGCCCAGTCAGCCAGGCGAGCACCTGCGTGGCGACGGGCGGCCCCAAGACCAGCTCAGCAAGCACCTGCGTGGTGGCATGCAGATCTTTGTGAAGACGCTGCCACCACGCCAGCTCAGCAGCCTACCTGCCTACATGGCACTTCCTGCCTGGCTGGCCTGGACATGTGTCGAGGCAAGGCGAGGCAGCAACAAAGCGAGGGACACCTCACGGGCGCATTTAATGCATCTTGTCCCGTAATGACAGGCGATAAGCATAGCCACTGTACCCTTTCCACCTCCTGTGTGCCATTGTGGCGCCTCCTTCGACTATAAAAGGAGGCCCGAGGCGTACTGGAGAGGGATTCGGCTCTTTTGAGCAAGTCATGCACGATAGCTAGTTCAAGAACACTGAAATACACACCAAAGCAGGATTAGGGTATTACGCGGTCCCCATGGCCCGAACCTGGGTAAACGGCCTTTGTGCTGGCTCTTAGACCCGCTCTTCTCACAACCCCGCACCCGCTGGCCGTAGTAGGGATTCCGTTGATACCATAGGTGTCGTTGCCACCGACATCTTTGGCGCGCCAGGTCAGTTGTGAGAATCTGGTCTAGCAACCAGTCTAGCAGTTCTTCGTCGCCATGGCTCCCAAGAGGAAGATGACGACGGCGATCGGTTCATCCGGAGCCGGACTGCCCATACTGGTGGGGTGAGTAGCGGACCGGTCGCGGACAGAACACGAGGTGCGACCCGCGAACACCCACATTGCTCTAGCAGTCCAGGGTTGGCGAGCGACATCGTTCGTGCGCAAGGCGACGGGCCACATTCTGCAAATCCCGAGGATGGAGCTGGGCCCCCTGCAAGCGGTGCGGGCCCCTCCCAGGGTGTTGCCGTGCCACCCATCGGCAGCACGACGACCTCCTAGACACCTACGCCGGCACGCACAGCGCGCTCTTTCATACGTCTCCAATGTATCTATAATTTTTGATTGTTCCATGCTATTATATTACTTGTTTTGGATGTTTATGGGCTTTACTTTACACTTTTATATCATTTTGGGACTAACCTACTAACCGGAGGCCCAACCCGTATTGCTATTTTTTTTCCTATTTCAGTATTCCGAAGAAAAGGAATATCGAACGGAGTCCAAACGGAACGAAAATTTTGGGAGCAATCTTTTTGGAACAAACACAATCCAGAGGACTTGGAGTGCAAGTCAAGAAGCAATCGAGGAAGCCACAAGGGTGGAGGGTGCCCCCCCTGCTGGGCGCGCCCCCTATCTTGTGGGCCCCTCGGGCGTCCACCAACGTACTTCTTCCTCCTATATATACCCACGTACCCAGAAAACATCAGATGCGACCATGAAAAACTATTTCCACTGCCATAACCTTTTGTATCCGCGAGATCCCATCTTGGAGCCTTCGTCGGCGCTCCACCAGAGGGGGAATCGACCACGGAGGTCTTATACATCAACACCATAGCCTCTCCGATGAGTTGTGAGTAGTTTACCACAGACCTTCAGGTCCATAGTTATTAGCTAGATGGCTTCTTCTCTCTCTTTGAATCTCAATACCAAGTTCTCCTTGATCTTCTTGGAGCTCTATTCGATGTAATTCTTTTTGCGGTGTGTTTGTCGATATCCGATGAATTGTGGTTTATGATCAAGTTTATCTATGAGAAACATTTGAATCTCCTCTGAATTCTTTTATGTGTGATTAAGTTATCTTTGCAAGTTTCTTCGAATTATCAGTTTGGTTTGGCCTACTAGATTGATCTTTCTCACAATGGGAGAAGTGCTTAGCTTTGGGTTCAATCTTGCAGTGTCCTTTCCTAGTGACAGCAGGGGCAGCAAGGCACGTATTGTATTGTTGCCATCGATGACAAAAAGATGGGGTTTATATCATATTGCATGAGTTTATCCCTCTACATCATGTCATCTTTCTTAATGCGTTACTCCGTTCTTTATGAACTTAAGACTCTAGATACATGCTGGATAGCGGTCGATGTGTGGAGTAATAGTAGTAGATGCAGGCAGGAGTCGGTCTACTTGTCATGGATGTGATGCCTATATACATGGTCATGCCTAGATAATCTCATAATTATTCACTTTTCTATCAGTTGCTCGACAGTAATTTGTTCACCCACCGTAATAATTATGCTATCTTGTGAGAAGCCACTATTGAAACCTATGGCCCCAGGGTATATCTCTTATCATATAAGTTTGCTATCTACTTTTATTTGCATCTTTACTTTTCCAATCTATATTATAAAAATACCAGAAATATTTATCTTATCATATTATCTCTATCAGATCTCACTTTCGCAAGTGGCCTTGAAGGGATTGACAACCCCTTTATTGCGTTGGTTGCGAGTTCTTGTTTGTTTGTGTAGGTGCATGGGACTTGTGAGGAGTCTCCTACTGGATTGATACCTTGGTTCTCAAAAACTTAGGGAAATACTTACGCTACTATTGCTGCATCACCCTTTCCTCTTCAAGTAAAACCAACGCTAGCTCAAGATGTAGGAAAAAGGATTTCTGGCGCCGTTGCCGGGGAGGTCTTCCCTCAAGTCAAGACATACCAAGTACCCATCACAAACTCATCTCCCTCGCATTTACATTATTTGCCATTTGCCTCTCGTTTTCCTCTCCCCCACTTCACCCTTGACATTTTATTCGCCCTCTCTTTCCCAATCTCCTCTCTCTTTCTCTTGCCTTTTTGTGTGCTTGTCGCTATGGCTAGTCCTCCTATTATCGTTAATACTCCCGATCATGAAGTTCTCAATTTTAAACAAAGGGAGGGAGAAAATTTAAAGGATGCTTGGCATATAATTTGCAATGCTCAAAATAGATCTACTAGGAAGCATTCTACTTCTGTCCTTCTTTGCAATTTTTATGAAGGCATTACTCCTTGGAATAGATGTATTCTTGATGCCATTACCGGAAGGAATTTCTTGGGTAGCCACACTTTTGATGCTTATAATGCTATGTTAGATTTGTTTGGTCCACCACCTCTCTTGGTTAATGGAACTATCTTAACTTTGGAACATGTGATGCAAAGGCTTGAGATTATTGAAAATAAAGTTGCGAGTATTGAGTTAAGTGAAAATTTGGATAAAAAGGTTCACAATTAAATCACTCAACTTGGATCTAAGGTTGGAGCTACTCTGAAAAGTTTTAAAGATAAAGAACCTATAGTTAACAAAAGAAGAGATCAAAATTCTTCAAGGATCGGTAAACTTGAGGATATCATTACCAACTTAGGGGCTACCTTTTCATCCGTGAAAAATACTTCCACTCCGCCTACTAAAATTTCCAAATTAATGTATGTTCCTAAAAACAAGGGTGAATCTTCTAGTAAGGAAAATGCGGATCTCAAATCAATAAGTGTTTACCCCAATTGTCTCTCTATCATAAATGAACCTTTTGCTTCTAATAAATTTCTTGATTTCTTGCCTAGGAGCTTATCATTTCTAAAAAAGAAAGAAACTCCTAAAAATTATAAGTGCTTTATTGAAGAATTGAGTGCCAAAGATGGCACTACTTAGATCTATCCTCTCTTTATGCCTAGCTAGGGGCGTTAAACGATAGCGCTAGTTGGGAGGCAACCCAATTTTATTTGTGTTTTTCGTTTTTGCTTCTGTTTAGTAATAAATTTTGCATCTACCTTATGTTTATATGTGTTTTTATGTTTTAATTAGTGTTTGTGCCAAGTAGAACCTATAGGATAACCTATGGTGATAGTTAATTTGATTCTGCTGAAAAACTGAAACTTTGCGCTCACGAGAAAACATTCAATAAATCACAGAAACATGATTTTGCATCGATTCTTTTTGCTGTAGATGAATAGAAAAATTACCCAGGACTTCCTATTTTGGTAGGAGTTTTAGAGTTCCATAAGTATTCGAAAGTTATAGATTTCTACAGACTGTTCTGTTTTTTGACAGATTCTGCCTTTCGTGTGTTATTTGCTTATTTTGATGCATCTATGGCTAGTAAGTAAGGGTATGAACCATAGAGAACTTGGCATACAGTAGGTTTAACACCAATATAAATAAAGAATGAGTTCATTACAGTACCTTATGTGGTTGTTTTTATTTCTTTGACTAACGGAGCTTATGCGATTTTTTGTTGAGTTTTGTGTTGTGAAGTTTTCAAGTTTTGGGTAAAGATTTGATGGATTATGGAATAAGGAGTGGAAAGAACCTAAGCTTGGGGATGACCATGGCACCCCAAGATATTCAATAATATCCAAAAGCCTAAGCTTGGGGATTCCCCCGGAAGGCATCCCCTCTTTCGTCTTTGTTTATCGGTAACTTTACTTTGAGCTATATTTTTATTCGCCACATGATATGTGTTTTGCTTGGAGCATCTCGTATGATATTAGTATTTGCTTTTTAGTTTACCACAATCATACTTGCTGTACACACCTTTTGGGAGAAACCCACTTGATTGGAATTTATTAGAATACTCTATGTGCTTCACTTATATCTTTTGAGCTAGATAGTTTTTGCTCTAGTGCTTCACTTATATCTTTTAGAGCACGGCGGTGGCTTAATTTTGTAGAAATTGTTAACCTCTCATGCTTCACTTATATAATTTTGAGAGTCTTTTAGAACAGCATGGTATTTGCTATGGTTATAAAAATTGGTCCTAGAATGATGGGCATCCAAGTTGGGTAGAATAAAAACTATCATAGAAAGTGAATTGGATGCTATGATCAATTTGATACTTGATAATTGTTTTGAGATATGGAGGTAGTAATATTAGAGTCATGCTAGTTGTGTGATTATGAATTTAAAGAATGCTTGTGTTGAAGTTAGCAAGTCCCGTAGCATGCACGTATGGTGAAAGTTGTGTAACAAATTTGAAACATGAAGTGTTCTTAGATTGTGCATCCTTATGAGTGGCGGTCGGGGACGAGCAATGGTCTTTTCCTACCAATCTATCCCCTATGAGCATGCGCATAGTGCTTGGTTTTTGATGACTTGTAGATTTTGCAATAACTATATGAGTTCTTTTTTGACTAATGTTGAGTCCATGGATTATACGCACTCTCACCCTTCCATCATTGCTAGCCTCTTCGGTACCGTGCATTGCCCTTTCTCACCTTGAGAGTTGGTGCAAACTTCGCCGGTGCATCCAAACCCTGTGATATGATACGCTCTATCACACATAAACCTCCTTATATCTTCCTCAAAACAGCCACCATACCTACCTATAATGGCATTTCCATAGCCATTCTGAGATATATTGCCATGCAACTTTCCACCATTCCGTTCATCATCATGACACGCATCATAATTGTCATATTGCCTTGCATGATCATGTAGTTGACATTGTATTTGTGGCAAACCACCATGCATAATTTTTCATACATGTCACTCTTGATTCATTGCCCATCCCGGTACACCACCGGAGGCATTCATATAGAATCATATCTTGTTCTAGTATTGAGTTGTAATTCATAAGTTGTAAATAAATAGAAGTGTGATGATCATCATTATTAGAGCATTGCCTCCCCCCCCCCACAAAAAAGGAAAGGCTAAATAAAAAAAGGAAAGGCCAAAAAAAGAGAAAGGCCAAAAAAGGGGAAGGCCCAAAAAAATATAAAAAATAAAAAGGGGGCAATGTTACTATTCTTTTCCACACTTGTGCTTCAAATTAGCACCATGTTCTTCATATAGAGAGTCTCATATGTTGTCACTTTTATTTACTAGTGGGAATTTTTCATTATATAACTTGGCTTGTATATTTCTACGATGGGCTTCCTCAAAATGCCCTAGGTCTTCGTGAGCAAGCAAGTTGGATGCACACCCACTAGTTTCTTTTGTTGAGCTTTCATACATTTATAGCTCTAGTGCATCCGTTGCATGGCAATCCCTACTCCTCATGTTGACATTAATTGATGGGCATCTCCATAGCCCGTCGATTTTCCTCTTCAATGTGAGACTTTCTCCTTTTTGTCTTCTCCACACAATCCCCATCATCATATTCTATTCCACCCATAGTGCTATATCCATGGCTCACGCTCATGTATTGCGTGAAAGTTGAAAAAGTTTGAGATTATTTAAGTACGAAACAATTTCTTGGCTTGTCATTGGGGGTGTACAAGATGGGAATATTTTTATGTAATGAAAATGAAGCATGACCTAACTATATGATTTTGTAGGGATGAACTTTATTTAGCCATGTTATTTTGAGAAGACATAATTACTTTGATTAGTATGCTTGAAGTATTACTATTTCTTATGTCAATATGAACTTTTATTTTGAATCATTTGGATCTGAACATTCATGCCACAATAAGAAAATTACATTTACCTACTCGAAGACGAGCATGAATTAAGCTTGGAGATGCTTGATACGTCTCCAACGCATCTATAATTTTTGATTGTTCCATGCTATTATATTACTTGTTTTGGATGTTTCGGGGCTTTACTTTACACTTTTATATCAATTTTTGGGACTAACCTACTAACCGGAGGCCTAGCCCGTATTGCTGTTTTTTTGCCTACTTCAGTATTTTGAAGAAAAGGATCAAACGGAGTCCAAACGGAATGAAACCTTTGGGAGCGATCTTTTTGGAAAAAACGCAATCCAGGACTTGGAGTGCAAGTCAAGAAGCAATCAAGGAAGCCACGAGGGTGGAGGGAGCCCCCCTGCTGGGTGCACCTCCTGTCTCGTGGGTCCCTCGGGCATCCACCAACGTACTTCTTCCTCCTATATATACCCACGTACCACGAAAACATCAGAGGCGACCACGAAAAACTATTTCCACCACCGTAACCTTCTATATCCGCGAGATCCCATCTTGGAGCCTTCGCCCGCACTCCGCCGGAGGGGGAATCGACCATGGAGGGCTTCTACATCAACACCATAGCCTCTCCGATGAGGTGTGAGTAGTTTACCACAGACCTTCGGGTCCATAGTTATTAGCTAGATGGCTTCTTCTCTCTCTTTGAATCTCACTACCAAGTTCTCCTTGATCGTCTTGGAGATCTATTCGATGTAACTCTTTTTGCGGTGTGTTTGTCGAGATCCGATGAATTGTCGGTTTATGGCCAAGTTTCTCTATGAGAAATATTTGAATCTCCTCTAAATTATTTTATGTGTGATTAATTTATCTTTGCAAGTTTCTTCGAATTATCAGTTTGGTTTGGCCTACTAGATTGATCTTTGTTGCAATGGGAGAAGTGCTTAGCTTTGGGTTCAATCTTGCGGTGTCCTTTCCCAGTGACAGCAGGGGCAGCAAGGCACATATTGTATTGTTGCCATCGAGGATAAAAATATGGGGTTTATATCATATTGCATGAGTTTATCCCTCTACATCGTGTCATCTTTCTTAATGCGTTACTCTGTTCTTTATGAACTTAATACTCTAGATGCATGCTGGATAGCGGTCGATGTGTGGCGTAATAGTAGTAGATGCAGGCAGGAGTCGGTCTACTTGTCACGGACGTGATGCCTATATACATGATCATGCCTAGATAATCTCATAATTATTCGCTTTTCTATCAATTGCTCGACAGTAATTTGTTCACCCACCGTAATAATTATGCTATCTTGAGAGAAGCCACTAGTGAAACCTATGTCCCCCAGGTATATCTCTTATCATATAAGTTTGCTATCTACTTTTATTTAAATCTTTACTTTTCCTATCTATATTATAAAAATACCAAAAATATTCATCTTATCATATTATCTCTATCAGATCTCACTTTAACAAGTGGCCGTGAAGGGATTGAAAACCCCTTTATTGCGTTGGTTGCGAGTTCTTGTTTGTTTGTGTAGGTGCGTGGGACTTGTGAGGAGTCTCCTACTGGATTGATACCTTGGTTCTCAAAAAACAGAGGGAAATACTTACGCTACTATTGCTGCATCACCCTTTCCTCTTCAAGGAAAACCAACGCAATCTCAAGACGTACCACTCTTCCCAAGTTGTGCGCGATGAGCAGCGTCACCACGCTGGTGACCCTAGGAGCCGCCCTGGGAAGAGTCCCGCACGTCCTTCGCGGGACGAGGGAGGCCATCATGCATGCCAAGGTGCTAGGGAAAATGGCGGAAAACTGTAGGGCCGTGATAGAGCTCCTTCTAACGTGGTTAGAAGTCGGGGCGCGTCTCGATCCACGCAGCTTTCGCCACCGTCCACGCCAGCAGAAGCTCTGGCGCGCGCGCAATTGCTCCTCGACTTTTCTCCTGCTGTGGAGAAGCTAGACGAGTGGAGAGCCACCGTCCGGAGCCTCATCGGCATCGCCAACAAAGATGAGCCGAGACCAGTGGGGCCCGTAGGCTGATGCTCCGTCGAGCTACCGCATGCCAGTGGAGGAAGAGCCGGAGGTGATGCAGCCACGGTGCACTAACCTACCGCACGCCAGTTACCATGGGTGTCGATCCATCGTGATGACACTTGTGATAACATTTCCATCGCATCATCCGATCCAGGGACCCACCGCAATCAGCACCAAGTTCTTCGGGAGTGAGCCCTTGAAGACGCTCGAACCACCATCGAGCGTCGGTGCGATGCACGCCATAGTCAGATAGGCGGGCGGGCCCACTATGGACCACCCGGCACCAGGAGGCTATGGTGGCCTACCTTACGAGGTGGGTTGCCCAGCCTTTACCCGTAAGCTATGACAGTTTTAGTGGACCTCCCACCGCATGTTCAAGCCCGACATTGGCGAGAAGTACAACGACAAGACTCACCTGTCAGAGTTCCTCAGCATCTACACCATTGCGATGCAAGCTGCTGGAGCTTGCGACGACAAGGTTCTTGCCAATTACTTCCCATTGGCTCTTAAGCCCAATGTCATGTCATGGTTGATGCACTTGGCGGTCAATTCCATTTCTTCTTGGTCGGATCTATGTCATGAGTTTGTTGGCGCCTTCGCTGGAGGCCATCAAGCTCATGACCAGGTAAGTGATCTGCATATCATCCCCCAGAAGGAAGGTGAAAACCTGCGCAAGTACATATAGAGGTTTAGTCGGGTGCAGTACAACATCCCACACGTTCGCCCCATTGCTGTGATCAGTGCATTCCATCAGAATGTGCGCAACCGCAAGATGCATGAAGAGCTGGCAATGAACAAAGTCAAAGATGTGGCCGAACTTTATGTTCTGGCCGATAGGTGCGCTCGAGGTGAAGAGGGAAGGAAGTACCCCGGTGAGGACGCCGGTGCGGAAACCGAATCCACAGACGATGACACCTCCGCCCTGACAAAGAAGGGCCGGCTTCGTTACAAAAAGTGCAAGGGCAAGATTGTGCTTGTCTTCGAGGGATCCGATGACATCGGCACCGCCAAGAAGGCCAAGGCAAGCGACCCCCGCAAAGAAGTTGTCGGGTGTGCCGCTTGCTGGGCCTTGGCGGCTGCTGACAAGCCAGGGAGCTCTGACAAGCAGTATTGCAAGATCCACCGCACCAAGGGCCACGACCTCCAAAACTGCCGACAAGTTGAGCTGCTTGCTGAGAAGCAAAAAGCTGAGTATGAGAGGCGGGACAAGGATAAAGTCCAGGACGGTGCCGAAGGATCCGACAAGAAGTGTGGCGGCCAAGGAGGCCGCGGCGGCAAGTATAACCAGCAAGAGAGGCCCACCCGGGGCCGCGACAAGAAGCAGGATGACGATGATCATGACGAGGACAACGAGTTTGTGACCACGAGTTTCAGAAAGCTATAGAGGCCATGTGCATCGACGGTGGCGCCTCACTGCACACCTCCAAGTCTGCTGAGTGTGCTGTTCCCTTTTTCAAAATCTTGAAAAAGGCAGGCCCAAATGAGTGGACCCTAGAAGCTGACGCAGCACTGCAGGACTTGAAGAAGTACCTCTCCTCCATGCCAATACTAGTTGCGCCTAGGCCACAAGAGCCGCTGCTGTTGTATCTAGCGGCAACGAATCAAGTGGTTAGCACCGCACTAGCGGCACAGAGAGAGGTCGACGAAGGAGTAGTGGCGACGACAGGTGTCAGTGTCAAAACCGGCGGATCTCGGGTAGGGGGTCCCGAACTGTGCGTCTAAGGCTAATTGTAACAGGAGGCGGGGGACACGATGTTTACCCAGGTTCGGGCCCTCTCTATGGAGGTAATACCCTACTTCCTGCTTGATTGATCTTGATGATATGAGTATTACAAGAGTTGATCTTCCACGAGATCGTAGAGGCTAAACCCTAGAAGCTAGCCTATGATTATCATCATTCTTGTCCTACGGACTAAACCCTCCAGTTTATATAGACACCGGAAGGGGCTAAGGTTACACAGAGTCGGTTACAGAGAAGGGAATCTACATATCTGAGTTGCCAAGCTTGCCTTCCACACAAAGGAGAGTCCCACCGGGACACGGGACGAAGTCTTCAATTTTGTATCTTCATAGTCCAACAGTCCGGCATAAGCATATAGTTCGTCTGTCCGAGGACCCCCTAATCCAGGACTCCCTCAGTAGCCCCTGAACCAGGCTTCAATGACGATGAGTCCGGCATGAAGATTGTCTTCGGCATTGCAAGGCGGGTTCCTTCTCCGAATACTCCAAAGTAGATCTTGAACACAAGAATCGTTTCAGGCTCTGCAAAACAAATTCCACATACCACCGTAGAGAGTACAATATTCCATGAGTCCAATCTGCTGACAACTTTTCCTAGCGTGACATCACGCCGTGGCCCGGTCATTATTCGAACCATTTTCTCAACCTGCTACTGCACATCTTGCGAGGCGGTTTTGTTGGCACGTGTTGTCAGAGCAGAGATCGTGTCCCCTTATAACGGGATTCTCAACAATACGAGTGTGGGTAACCCAACCGCTCCGTTAATATGACTCCTTGGATTAGGCAAGTTCCAAACGGCCGCGCGGAGGATGCTTGAAATTCATCCCCTTTATAAAGAGGCCAAGACCTGTCCCTTTCGTTCCACGCTTGATCCTTCCCTTCCCCCCACCTCGACTTCCAATACCCAAGGCTCAGCCCAAGCGCTTCAGACCTCCAACCATGTCCGGATCCAGCCTTCAAGCCTGGTGGATGGCCTCTTCTATCATAGAGGAGGACATCACGAAGCTTAGGGAGGCTAGGTACTTGACCTCCGAAATCCTTCACAGGCTTCCTGCTCAAGGGCAGGTTATTCCTACTCCCAAACCCAACGAGAGTGTCGTATTCATCTCCCACTTCCTCTGAGGGATAGGCTTCGGTCTTCATCCCATTGTTAGAGGGCTCATGTTCTATTACGGGCTAGATTTTCACGATCTAGCTCCGGATCCCTTCCTTCATATCTCAACGTTCATCGTTGTGTGTGAGGCCTTCCTCCGCATTACCCCACACTTCGGCTTATGGATCAAGACCTTCAAGGTGAAGCCGAAGATGATCGATGGGCGACACGCAGAGTGCGAAGGCACTATAATAAGCAAGGTGTCGATGTTTTATGGCCAAAGGGTTCCTTCCCGGAAGTTTCTGACCTATGGCAACGGGAGTGGTTTTATATCACAGCACCCCGAGGTAGAAAGTGGGCGGCCACCCTGCCTTCCGCTCTGCTCCTCCACCATAGCTTGCATCGTGGGTCAACAGGGGGCTGGACTGGGGATCGGTCGATGATGTGCGGACATTGCAAAGCCGCATTCAGGATCTCATCAAGAAGGACATCAGTCTTGTCAAAGTAATCCAAGTAATGCTAGTTCGTCGGGTCCTGGCATGCCAACGTCGACCTTTCCGTATGTGGGAGTTCAACCCGAAAGGGCCACAAACTGTTCAGCACTTCTTTGGCATGACGCCCGAAGGGATGTATCAATTATTCTTTGGATCATGAATAAAGTGTCCGGACACAACAAAGGATGTAGGCCTCGATTGCAACCATCCAGATACCCAGGTAAGTAACTCCACAACCGAACATGCTGCTATTATATTTGTCACCACATTATTCTGAAATACCATCCTCGGCCAGGGCTGGATAAGAAAGGCGGAGAGGATCAGGTGTTCGGCCCCTCTTCCTAAAGATTCGGCGGATCCTGTATTAACCAGGATGCTGGCTCGCGAACCTTATCAAGTGCCATCAGGGGAGGAGAAGGAGAGGAATGGTGAGGCCAAAAGTGGACTTCATGCTGGAGGTACTGAAAGGATCGAGATGGACCTAGAGGGGGGGGGGGTGAATAGGTACAATTACAAATTTTAATTATTACTAAGCAATTTTAGGCAATAATGCGGAAAATGAAAGTGAGCCTAACAATTGCAAGTATGATACTAATGAGCTAAGCAAGATAATCAAGTGGCACAAATATATGAGTAAGTAAGTACAAGATGAGATAAGTAAGTGCTAAGAGACAAGGAACCACATGTAGAGAGTTAGGGTTAGGAATAACCGCAACTCCGAGAGACGAGGATGTAAGCCGATGTTCACTTCCTTGGAGGGAAGCTACATCACCGTTTAGAGAGGTGGATGTTACCACGAAGGCACACCAACGCCACGAAGGCTCACCCTATTCTCTCCTTGAGACAACATCACGAAGGCATTTCTCAACCACTAGTGGTAGACCTTGGGGTGGTCTCCAAACCCTCACAAACTTTTCCGAGGATAACCACAAAGGTCGATTCCTCTCCGGATGACTCCTACCGCCTAGGAGTCTCCAACCTCCAAGAGTAACAAGAACGATGGGGAAATGCTCAAAACTTGCTCAAGTCACGAATTCCTTTGGTGCAAAGAAGGGGAAGAAGTGGATCTATCACTTGATTGGAGAACTTCACTCAAAATGCTCCTAGAACACTTGGAATCTAGGATTTAGTGTGGATGAATGAGAGAGAGAGTGAGGAGTGTTCCTGTGAGGCTCAAGGTGAATGGTCAACCCTATCCCGTGGAAAGGAAGGGAGTATATATAGGTGGTGAGAAAAAGTGACCGTTTGGGGTACAGGATGGCCGGACGTCCGGAGAACGTCGGACGTCCGGAGGCCCAAATGGGTTCGGACGTCCGACAGTCATCGGACGACCGGCCGCTGTGAAAAGTGTGACCCACAATCCAGTGTACAGGATACGGACGTCCGAGCTGGGCCGAACATCCGTAAGAATGCTTCTGATGTGAAAGTGTCGGACGTCCGGAGGGTTCCGGACATCCGTAAAAAATGTTTCTGTTGTGGAAGAGTTGGACGGCCGGAAGTGTCCGGACGTCCGGGCAATCAGGAAGGACCGGACGTCCGTAGAACACCGGACGTCCGAAGGTAAGGTAGCAACTTTGAGCAAGTTTTTCACAGATCCATCGATCCCCTCTTAATAGTGCGGGATCCCTATACTCAAGAGCAAACCATAAATGAAGTCAACATCTTGTATCTCCATTCTTGAGTTATATGCTTTTGTCCCTAGTCATGATCCATGCACACGGTCTTTGGAACATAATCCTGAGATATACTTGATAAACATGATTAGTCCCGAGCATATGTGTTGTCATCAACATCAAAATATGATTAAGGGCATGATTGCACTTTCAGGTACGCTACGCATCGTAACGGGGGAAATTAGAACTCCCGTGTCAGAGGATGAACGGGGAGGAGAATCTAGTATCCCCTCTCCCTACGGGAAGAAAAGGGCCGCCCCTGAAGACTTGGAAGCAGAGGTCTCCAAACGAGGGAAGAAACCTTTATCCGGGGGGCCCTGCCCCAGAGGGCAACGTTGCTGCACAGCGCCCATAGGGGGCCAGCCGTTAACCGAGCTGTAAGTGAACAAAGGTGCTTAGTAAGCATACCCCATTCTTTTCCTGAGAATAACGAGTGAGACGTATGTTTTGCAGTTCGTGTTATTGCCTCCCTCAATATTCTTCGTCTTCAGGGGATCTTCTTCCGGAGATGATGGAGAGCGAAACGCCTCCTCCTACTTCTTCGCCTAATGAGGCGGACGACCCTGAGGTGTCGTCCTGGAGGATTTCTCCCGATCCGCAAAGGCCAGAAGGTAACTCTTTGGCCGCCCGAAGTCCGGGGTGTTCGGCTCCTAGAGAGACCAACAGAAAAAGCCCTGGACTGTGAGATATACAACCGGACACATTGACGGGTCTTCTGCGGCAAGCGCCTATCTCAAAGGCACATCGTACATTAATGGGTACGGTGGTTGAGAGGATTTCATCCGCAAAAGGCGGGTTGAATGAAGCTTTTACGAGCCTGCTAAGAGGCTTTGAGGTACGCAAAGTGATATTTTGTGATTGTACCGTAAATGCAAGGTGCACTGTGTATAGATAGTAGCCCCTGAGACTTTGGTTGCCATTCGAACGAGGCGATCAGAGGATAAAAATAGCAATAATCTCAGGTAACGATGGTGCCAATTTTGTACACAGGCGACTACAACCCCGGTGGCTGCCCGGACTGCCGAATTTGCCGAACTGAAACGACAACTTGATGTGGCGGATGAAGACATCACGCTTGTGAATAAGCGGCTTGACGAGGCACAGGGTATGTATATTTGGTGGTCAGCGAATATTAATAAGAGCATGATTCTGGGATTTATAATATGCTTTGACTGCAGATGGTGCTACCGCCGTGGAGACCCTTCGGGCTGAGCTTGCCCAGGCCAAGGAGCAAACCAGGAGAAGCAATGCGGCTACTGAGAAGGCAGCTGATGAATTAAAAGCCGTATAGGCTGCTCATCGCCAAAGTGAGGATAGAATGGCCACCATGGCTCTTGCGCTACAGAATGCCACTAGCCGATATGAGCTTCTTGAAAGGGAAAACCAAGAGAAAACGACTGACCTAGAAAAGGCCTTACAGGGAGCTAAGGAAACTTGCTCTGAGATCAGAGCGGCTCCGAAGGAGATCCGGCAAGCCGGTGAGATCACGGCTGGGAAGCCCTTTTTATTGCAAACTAAATTCGGCAATCCGAAGTATGCCCCTCTTGATCAATTATGGAGTTCTCCAGACGCGTACTTGGATTTATCAAAGAGTGCTGCCGACGCGACATAGTTTTCCGAGATCAAGAAGATCATGAAGTGGGAAGATTGTTCTGGTCGCAGTTCAGTACTCCAAGGCGTCTGCTGCTATTGAACGAGCAAATGGCCGAATGGTCCGAGCTCCATAGGTTATCTTAGCTTGCCATGAAGGCTGTCGTGGATCGCCTGTGGCCGGAGGAACCAAGTCTGGATAGTTATTTTGGTTTGGTGCAATGGTTTATTCGTGCTGTGCCGCATATCGACGCTGTCAAGCGGTCGGCGTGCATAGAGGGTGCGCAGATGGCCCTTGCCCATGTTAAAACATACTGGGCGAGGATGGAGGCCACCGATATTGCAACCAGGGGTCCACCCGGGGGCCAGGACTCGCCCGAGCACTATTTTGAAGAAGTCTTAGAAGGTGCCCGTTTAATAGAGGCTCAGTGCTCAAAGAATATCATGTTCAAATGACATGTATCTTGATTGTAAAACAATGCTTTTGATAATAAAGATTATATTCATACCTTTTCTCGTGAAGTATTGTGGTGCCTCGTATGCGGACGTTTATCTATATATGTATATAACCTGAAAGTTTGCAATCGTCGACTTCAGCCCTCTCGCGTATAATGCGGGGGTGTTAGGTAAAAGCACGTAATCACACTTGATCCAACGTCTTGGTTCGTTAAGGAGGTGGTAGCGCGGCGAAGGAGGCAATCGTACTATATAGCTTTAACACTTTCACTTAGCCATAGGAGTTTGATGGTGGGGCTACTATATAGCCCCTGGTATGTCCGCATTTATCCGAATACGGTGTGTTTACATACGTGGCCAGAAAAGCAGTCCTTCGTTAATGCGGAGGAATCACGAAGATTCCGCTGAGTCATCGAGTGGTTGACCAGTTTCTCGCTTTATCATGATAGTCAGTTTTCGGCTTTCTCTACTGAGGTGCTCATCCAGATGAACCAGGGCACAATCGCAGTAGTTCTCCCTATGCCACCTTAGCCGATAGAGCAGAACGTAAGGTAGCAAAACACGAGAGTCGGGCAAACCCAACTATTAACCAAAGACATGATTCGGAGCTGATGCATATAAGGCCAAACTCGCGACGCTGGACACTCCCGAAGGTATTCGGACTTTTCAACATATACTGGGCTGAATACAACCCTCGATAATGAGCCCTGAATTTCAAGGTACGTGCATCAATCTGGCGTGATGGAAGAGCGCCTGTGGTGAGAGAATAGATCTCAAAAAACACACTGGTTGCTGCTTTTGTAACGTCTATTTTAGAACGGCGAATCATGAGCTCGCCAATAACGTCGGTATCCCTCTTGGTCATTTTAAGTGCCAGGAGGGTGTGAGACAACAAGAGACAATAAAAAAGGTTTACACAGGGTCTTAATCCAAAAATAAATCTTTCAACAGGGACATACTGCACGTCTGCGCCTTTGTCTCCATTGTGCCGTATCTTTGAAGGGTATAGCACGATTGTCATCTGTAAAAAAAAGAAAAATCCAGGTGAAAGAATCTGGTGTGACCGTGAGTAAAGTTGGTTTATCTTAATGAACCGTGAAAATTCAATCTCTTGAGTGTAAATAGGGTCAAGCCGAACTATGGACCTTTTACGTGCAAGCAGCCCCCCCACACCACATATGGGGGCATGGCCATTAATCAAGCTCAGGTTTATCTGAGCTGCTACAACTAGGTGTGCGCCGAACACGTCTACCCGTGTCCGTGGTATCGGAGACTGATGAGTTTCTCGGGTTGGAAAGGCCATTCCCTGCTTCGGCTCCTAGAGCCGCCATGTATTCTTCCGTATGAAGAGAACACTCTGTGTTTCCCCGGATTGTGATGATGCCACGTGGACCGGGCATCTTGAGTTTGAGATAAGCGTAATGCAGGACTGCATTTAAACGAGCGAAGATCGTTCTTCCGAGTAGTGCATGGCAGCCGCTTCGGAATGGAGCAATGTCGAAGATTAGTTCTTCGCTTCGAAAGTTGTCGGGAGAACCAAATACAACCTCCTATGTTAAAGAGCCCATGCTGTGGGCCTCTACACCTGGTATTACTCCTTTAAAGGTAGTACTGCTTTGGTTGATTCTTAACGGGTCTATCCCCATCTTGTGGACAGTGTCCTGATATATCAGATTAAGACTACTGCCGCCGTCCATGAGGACTCGGGTGAGATGGTATCCATCGATTATTGGGTCGAGCACCAAGGCAGCCGAACTCCCATGATGGACACCAGTCGGATGATCCCTGCGATCGAAGGTGATCGGGAAGGCCGACCATGGGTTGAATTTTGGGGCGAAGGGCTCCACAGCATATACGTCTCGGAGTGTGTGTTTGCGCTTCCTCTTTGGGATGTGGGTGGCATAAATCATGTTCACTATTTTGACCTCCGATGGAATTTTTTTCTATCCCCCAGTGTTCGTGTAACGCCCCGGATTCGATGCGCCAGGTGTCTGCCAGTTATTCGTCAGCGTTGCCATGTCATTTGCTTGCATGTTGCATTTTGCCATGTCATCATCTGCATTTCATCTGCATTGTTTTTAAAAACTTGCATCCGTTCGGGTTCCCCCGATTCTCTCCGTTGTCCGTTCTGAGCACAGCCACACCCGCACGCTCCTGTTGCCCCTCTCAGACCTTGTTTCGTGAGTGGGAGAAAACGTTCTTGGAATGGACCGAGATTTGCCGAGTGGCCTTGGTATATCACCGGTAGACCGCCCGTCAAATTTCGTCCCATTTGGACGTCGTTTGATGCCCCAACGGTTAACCGCATTGCCCGAAACCCCTCTCTCTTTGCATCCTAGACCCTCTTCACCACAGCCCATGAGCCTATCCAAACCCCCTCCATGCTCTCGGTCGTTGGATCACGATCGAGTGGGTGAAAACCGCACCTCATTTGGACACTCCTATCTCCCTCTACCTATATAAAGGCCCTCCCCTTCCATTTTCGCAGATGAAACCCTAGCCCTCTCCCTCCTCGTGCTGCCGGACATGTCCGCCCGGCGGCCGGACGTGTCCACCGCCGCCAGCCACGTCACCCCGACGAATCTGGGCGCGCCACGTCAGCCTCGCCGCCGCCTGGATCCACTCCGCCGCCACCACGTGGGTGCCCGCCGCCCCGCGCCTCCCGCCGGTCCGCGAACCCAGGGCAGGCCCGCCCGGGCCCGCGCTCGCCGTCCCGTGCCCC
>NC_041391.1:616128528-616164660 GCF_002162155.2 Triticum dicoccoides
AGCCGCTTCGGCTCCTCCAGCCCCGCGCCCCGCCGCCGGGTCCTGGATCTCGCCGCTCGCCGCCGTCGCTCCGGCCACTGCGCCCCTGCCCCGTCGCCGGAGCTCCTACCGCCGGCACCCCCGCGCCTCCCAGCGCTTCCCCCTTGCCGGAGCCGCCCGCCCTCGCTGGAGTCGGATCCGGTCAGATCCGTCCAGGTGGGACGAGATCCACCGGGATCCGATCCAAACGGCCTCGCTGCGTCCCGGATCCCCTCGTCCCGCACGTCCTCGTCCCGTTGACTTCTTCCGGAGGTTGTTTTCTCTCTTAAGTCCCGAATCCCTGCAGTATTTTATGCCTCTGTTCATCATGCCATAACTCCTCATCCATAGATCCGTTTTGCATGCATGATATATCAAATTGTTCATTGTGAGATACTCTCCATTTTGTTCCATTGTGCCATGTTTTTTGAGGTCATCTTTATGCCCTTATCATCGTTGCAAGAGTGCTATATGATGTTAACCTGAGACTGTCATAACTTGTTGTTTTGTCATTTTCATTGCATTTTGTGTGTGCATCCTATGAGCTTGATGTCTAAATGAGTTTTGAGCTACATCATGCCATCTTTACAGGGGTGCAATCCATGTATTTCTGTGAGTCTTGAAGTGAGTGCATCGAGCTTGTTAAGTAGGGTACTTGCTGTTGCTGTTTTGCTAGGCTGAATCTGCTATATCATGATGCTATGTAAACCTGCTGCTACAAGTCATTCTATGTATAATATGGAGATGTTCACTAAGGATGTTTTGTTACACATGTCATGCTCTATCCATACATGGCCCTGGTTGCATTTATAGCCTGATGTAGCCTATTGTAATCTTTCTCTCAAATTGCAAAATAATGTTGTTGTCAGCCTGTTAACATTAAGTTCAGTTTTGCCATGAGCTTCGCTAGTGATCCATGCACCCTATGAACTTTATCTTGCCATGTTTAGCTTAATAAACGTGTGTTCTTATTGTTGGTTACCTTGTCATGCCATGTACTACTCTGTGGTGAGTGATACAAGCTCACCAACATGCCTACTTATCGTTGTTCCTGCCATGTCTGAATCTGTCATATCGTTTGCCATGTTTGCATGGATGCTATCATGTTTTCTGTTGATCTTTAGAATTAGTTCAGTAAATAAGTTTTGTTATTTGTCTTTAGTAATAGCAAGCCATGCCTATTTTGCCATTATATCTTGCTGTAACATGTTGTTTGATATCTCTAAACATTGCAACCTGATGTTATTTCTCCTAAGCCTGTAAACTGTTATTATTTGCAATCTTGCCATGTGTTTTTGAGCATGTTCTACTGATTTCTGGAGATAGCTCAGTGTTCATGTTTTTTCATGCTTTACCTGTACATCATGTCCATGTCTTTTGTTGTCATGTTGAGGTGCTTTAGCATATTGTTTTGATGCTTGCTAGATGCCTAGTTGCTGTTTTGGACAGCTTGTTCCTTAAACTTGTATTGTGTGTATGTGTTGAACCGTTGCTCCGTTTTGAGTGTGCTCTATATGAAAATTGCTTGATTTTGCATGAAGTTTCATATTATCATGTTGCATCCTTGTTTTGAGGTGTTTGCTTGATGTTTGGATGCATTTTTCATCAATGCCATGTTTAACTTGTTTTGCTCATATCTTCTAGGCCGTAGCTCCGAACTAAATGAGCTTTATATGTAACTTGACTAGAATTTCGTGTGGATCATCTTGGTGCATCCTAACTTGCTATTTAACAACTTGAACATAAGGTTTATTCAGATCTGGACCAATTTCAAAACTTGCCTATGAGGACCTACCGGATTTGTTATATGTTGTTTCCGGCCTCATTTAAACTTGCTTTGACGTTTTGCTCTTGTAGGCATCGTCTCTTGCCATGAGTAGCCTCATCTAGCCTTGTCATGCATCATACTTGGTTGAGCATAATCCCTTGTTCATGTGTGGTGTGTTTACTATGTTGTGTGCTTCTTCTCGATAGTTCCCGTTTCGTTGCGATCGTCAGGATTCGTTCGTCTACGCTTGGTTCGTCTTCGTGGCTTCATCTTCTTCATGGACTCGTTCTTCTTCCTAGCGGCATTTCAGGCAAGATGACCGTCACCTTGGATCTCACTACTATCATTGTTATGCTAGTTGCTTCGTTCTATCGCTTTGCTGCGCTACCTATCACTTGTTCTTCAAGCCTCCCGAATTGCCATGTCAGCCTCTAACCTTGTTCACCCTTCCTAGCAAACCATCGTTTGGCTATGTTACTGCTTTTGCTCAGCCCCTCTTATAGCGTTGTTAGTTGCAAGTGAACTTGAAGATTGCTCCATGGTGGACAGAATTATGTTGGGATATCACAATATCTCTTATTTAATTAATGCATCTATATACTTGGTAAAAGGTGGAAGACTCGGCCTTATGCCTGGTGTTTTGTTCCACTCTTGCCGCCCTAGTTTCCGTCATACCAGTGTTATGTTCCCGGATTTTGTGTTCCTTACGCGGTTGGGTGATTTATGGGACCCCCTTGACAGTTCGCTTTGAATAAAACTCCTCCAGCAAGGCCCAACCTTGGTTTTACCATTTGCCTCACCACCACCTATACCCTTCCCTTGGATCGGCCAACCCGAGAGTCATCTTTATTTTAGCCCCCCCGGGCTAGTGCTTCTCTAAGTACTGGTTCTAACCGAGCAGCCTGCGGGGCCACCTCGGGGAAACTTGAGGACTGGTTTTACTCGTAGCTTGACTTATCTGGTGTTGCCCTGAGAACGAGATATGTGCAGCTCCTATCGGGATTGTCGGCACATCGGGCGGCTTTGCTGGTCTTGTTTTACCATTGTCGAGATGTCTTGTAAACCAGGATTCTGAGACTGATCGGGTCTTCCTGGGAGAAGGAATATCCTTCGTTGACCGCGAGAGCTTGTGATGGGCTAAGTTGGGACACCCCTGCAGGGTATAAAATTTTGAAATCCGTGCCCACGGTTATGCGGCAGATGGGAATTTGTTAATGTCCAGTTGTAGATAACTTGACACCTGATCCGAATTAAAATGCATCAACCGCGTGTGTAGCCCTGATGGTCTCTTTTCGGCGAAGTCCGGGAAGTGAACACGGTTTTGGGTTATGTTTGACGTAAGTAGGAGTTCAGGATCACCTCTTGATCATTGCTAGCTTCACGACCGTTCCATTTGCTCTCTTCTCGCTCTTATTTGTGTATGTTAGCCACCATATATGCTTAGTTGCCGCTGCAACCTCACCACTTTACCCCTTCCTTTCCCTTTAAGCTTTGCTAGTCCTGATACCCATGGTTATGGGATTGCTGAGTCCTCGTGGCTCGCAGATTACTACAACAACAGTTGCAGGTACAGGTTATGCGATGATCATGACGCGAGAGCAATGTTTGCTTGTTTTGGAGTTCTTCTTCTGCTACTTCTTCGATCAGGGGATAGGTTCCAGGTCGGCAGCTTGGGCTAGCAGGGTGGATGTCGTTTGAGTTTATGTTTGTGTTTCATCCATAGTCGGATGTTGATCTTATGTATGATGATGTTGTATTCATGTGGCATTGTATGCCTCTTGTATGTATCCCCATCTATTATGTAATGTTGATGTAATTATACCCACCTTGCAAAAGTGTTTCAATATGTGGTTCTATCCTTGGTGGGACCTTCGAGTCTCTTTAGGATAGTATCGCATATTTGGCGTGACAGTTCGGCTGGTGAGGTTCGTCCTCATCTTCACTTAGCGGCTCCTTCCCTTTGTGTTCGGCGTTTAGCTTGCCGACCTGCTTGAAGACCCAACATTCTCTGTTGGTATGATTCGCAGGTTTCTCAGGGGTGCCATGAATCTGACACGACCTGTCTAGAATTTTATTTAGGCTGGACAGACCATCTCTGCTGCCTTTAAATGGCTTTTTTCGTTGACCGGGTCTAGAGCCCCTGAATCTGGCGTTTACTGCTGTATTGTCTGGGTTGTCTTCATTATTTCGACGTTTGTTTTTATTGCATCATGGTTTTCCATTGCCATCCTTGATTTCGGATGTGCCTGGATCGTTGGTGCTGCTGCGGGCCAACCAACTGTCCTCGCCAGTGCAAAAGCGGGTCATAAGAGTTGTTAGGGCTGCCATTGTCCTTGGCTTTTCCTGGCCATTCGTCCCGGACACTGTGTTTGAAAGCTGCTAGGGCTTCGGCATCCGGACAATCGACGATTTGGTTCTTCTTGGTGAGAAATCTAGTCCAAAGCTTACGGGCTGACTCTCTGAGTTGTTGAATTATGTGACTTAAATCGTCTGCATCCGGAGGTCGGACATAGGTCCCTTGAAAATTAGCCCTAAAAGCGTGCTCGAGTTCCTCCCAGCTTCCAATGGAATTTTCGGGGAGGCTTTTCAACCAGTGCCGAGCTGGTCCTTTCAACTTGAGGGGCAGGTATTTGATGGCATGGAGATCGTCTCCGCGAGCCATATGGATGTGAAGAATAAAGTCCTTAATACAGACTGCAGGGTCTGTCGTTCCGTCGTATGCCTCGATGTTTATGGGTTTAAACCCCTCTAGAAATTCATGATCCAGCACCTCATCGGTGAAGCACAGGGGGTGTGCAGCACCCCTGTACCTGGTTGTGTCGTGGAATGGGTCCGACGGCTGTAGTGTTCGGTGTTGATTCCGAGCTGGTAGTCGATCAGCATAATCGGTTTGGTGGTCGTGATCCTGCATAGGAACACGTTTCCTAGATCCATAGATGGACCTGGTCATACCGGCTCTTTTGTCCAGGTGCTCACGTAGATCGGGTGCTGATTTGTGTGCGGCGTCATTAAACGCTTTGTCTCGGCCACGAGGTGGTCGGTCTGGCAGATCGGCCGTATTGTTTTTCAGTGGAATGGGCGCGATAGCCTCGTCGTCGAATTCAGGCAGGAGCTTACATTTTGGGTAGCTCTTTGTCTGGACCGCTGTATCTTTCCTCAGTGTCGAGTACTTCATTCCATCTGTGGTTGAGCATATCCTGTGCGGCTTTAAGACGTTGCTTCTGCTCTTCAAGCTCCTCGTGGTGGCAATAAGTCTCTTATGGAGGTGCTCTTGTTCCAAGTGTTTTTTCGTGATGATGTGTGCATCGTCGTCCGGACTGTTCTCCTCTCCAGAGACAGGTTTATAAGTTTTGTCTTCAGCATCGCTGTGATCAGATAGCCGCCCCGGACTGTGTTTGTCATTTCCTTGCACGTCTTGCTCCATCGCTGGGGTTTGCAGGGTCTTCGTTATCTTCAGCATCGTCCGGGGTGTTATTCTTTCTTGTGCCGATATCGCTGTTTTTGCTATGGCGGGGTTTAGAGCGGCGCCGCTGGTGTCGGTGTTTTGGTTGCTTCTCAAGCGGATTATCCTCCGTTGCATCCTTTTGATCCTCGCCATTGTTTTCTTTGGGTGTGTCCACCATATATATGTCGTATGATGAGGTGGCTGTTCAGTGCCCTGGGGGCGGTGGTTCCTACTTTTCTCCGGCATCATCGTCCATACTGTCGATATCTTCGGAGTCGAAATCAAGCATGTCAGTTAAGTCGTCGATAGTGGCTAGTAAGTGGGTGGTGGGTGGGCAACGAATTCCTTCATCGTCCGCTTCCCACTCAAACCGGTCATAGTTCGGCCAAGGATCTCCTGACAGGGAGAGAGATTTTAATGAGTTTAGCACGTCACCCAAGGGCGAGTGCTGAAAGATGTCCGCGGAGCTAAACTCCAAGATCAGCGCCCAGTTAGATCCGATGGGCGCGGATACTCGTGGTTTGGAGCCTATGGCCGGAGACGGGTCTGAGGGTCCGATGACAGAGACCTTATTGGAAGTGAAATCTGTGTTCGGCTCTATCGCCGTTGAGTGTGCAGCTTCCGTGGCGGGGTCCGTCCTCTTGTCCTCGGATGGCACGATATGCACTGGATCTAAAGCCAGGGCAGCTGCAGGTGAGATCTCCCGAACACCGTCCGATGGCAGATCTAGGTCATGCTCATCGTGGTTGTAGGGTGCACCTGTCATGGGCTCGAATCCCTCAAAGATAAAGTCTCTGTGGATGTCGGTCGTGTAGTTCAGGCTTCCAAACTTGACCTGATGGCCAGGGGCGTAGCTATCGATCTGCTCCAGATGGCCAAGCGAGTTGGCCCGCAGTGCGAAGCCGCCGAATATGAAGATCTGTCTAGGGAGGAGGAGCTCACCCTGGACCGCATCGTTGTAGATGATTAAAGGATCCATCAAGCCTTATGGTGACGACACAATGGAACTCTCAATGAAAGCACTAATGTCGGTGTCAAAACCGGTGGATCTCGGGTAGGGGGTCCCGAATTGTGCGTCTAAGGCTAATGGTAACAGGAGGTGGGGGACACGATGTTTACCCAGGTTCGGGCCCTCTCTATGGAGGTAATACCCTACTTCTTGCTTGATTGATCTTGATGATATGAGTATTACAAGAGTTGATCTACCACGAGATCGTAGAGGCTAAACGATAGAAGCTAGCCTATGATTATGATTGTTCTTGTCCTACAGACTAAACTCTCCGGTTTATATAGACACCGGAGGGGGCTAGAGTTACACAGAGTTGGTTACAGAGAAGGGAATCTACATATCCGAGTTGTCAAGATTGCCTTCCATGCAAAGGAGAGTCCCACCCGGACACGGGATGAAGTCTTCAATCTTGTATCTTCATAGTCCAATAGTCTGACATAAGCATATAGTCCGGCTGCCCGAGGACCCCCCCCCCCTAATCCAGGACTCTCTCAGCAGGCGGCAAAAAACGTGCAAGGTTCCTTGCACACACTCCACCGCGAGGTTCCTTGCTCCATCTCGGTCGTCGGGAATATATGTTCTTCAACTCTTTTCTTTTACGTGAGCTTTGTTCATCCTTTTGCCAACATGCAAGACATCTAGCATCAAGGTACGGGTGTCATGCAAGAAAATGGAGATAATCAGATAAGCAGTGCGTAAGTGATTCGTGCACTTAGATGGCACCTAGTATGCAATATTTTTTCTCCTTGATGGCACGTGAATAGTGCACGTACTGAACGAGAGAGCACATGATGGTAGCCATGACATGGTCAGTCCTTTTTTGGAGAGTGTACGTACTAAATAACTTTGATGTGTCCCGTCAACTCGCAGAACGACGAGAAGCTTGCTTACGCCTTCTCCCTCGCCAACACGTGCGCGGTGGCTCGCAGCATGAGAAGAAACTTTTGCTTACAAGCGGTGGACATGCAGCAGTTCATTTGGTGTCAGATTGCCAGAAGTACTACTTTAGAACCATCGACTTCCGGAAGAGGCGAAGAGCCAAGCGCAAGGTCACCTACTAACCTTAGGCTAGGCATAGTGGGAGTAACATAAGTAGGGGTACCTCCTTTTTTATTCTAGAAACAACCACACGTGAATATTGGACGGTATAAGCACAACGACTGAATCAAAAATCAAAACCAACCAATGAACTACTACTACTGGTGAGCGTTTGCTAGTACGTATCATGTACTCCGTCTGTCCATGTATATACTAGAAAACTCTCACCAGTAGTAGTAGTTCATTAGTTGGTTTCGATTTTAGATTAATTTGCTGTGCTGCTACCGTCCAATATTCACGTGTGTTTGTTTCTAGAGTAAAAAAAGGAGGTACTAGTACTTACTATGGGAAAGGTGAAGTGATGGCTGATTCGCCCGACCAACTTATTACTCTGGGAATATGGTAGTACCAGCGGATTCAAGGAACAGAGAATGATGGTTGCTTCATCTGAGCAACTTACTGTGGCGAAGGTGGGGCTCTGTCATTTGACTGCTCACTAGTCATTACTACTATTGTGTAATGACCGGGGTGAATCTTTCCCTATGGTTGTGTTGTGCACTCAACATTGTTGCATAGAAGGTGGAGCCGGATGAAGGATGTTCCACATGTCGGCGAAACGAAGTTGAATTGTTTCTGGCATTGCTATCAGTCCTTCAGGATTTGTTTATATGTACGCATAATTTTAATGAAATTGTACTGTGATGCTATGAAGGTTTCAACTTTGGTTCCCGCAGGAAAAAAAAGGTTTCAACTTAGGATTCAGGTGTCTTTCCTCAAGATTATCTCATTCAACATTCCATCAAATACAAATGAAACTACCATTGTCGGGGAAAGTGATCCACGAACACCTATGGGACCGGCGGACCGAGCCCCTTTCGGTTCGGCGGGGGGCGGAGGTCGCACGAAGAGCAGATCGAGGCGAAGCACACGAGCAGTTTACCCAGCTTCGGAGCTCTCCGGAGAGATAATACTCCTACTGCTGCTTGTCTGATTGTATTGTGTTCTTGCTCTAGAGAGCTAAGTGTTTTCTGGCTTCGAAATGATCCGAATCCTTCCGAACCAGTCGAATCTCCTCTACGTTGCGCATGGGCCTCCTTTTATATGCACAAGGGGTCACCGACAGGTGGCAACGCAGAGAAGGGTAAAAACGTAAAAAGGGAGGTGGTTGGTACAGCCACTTGTACAGTGTACTCTACCTAACCCTGACGGCAGGGGACAAGGGCATTAAATGCCCATCTGTGTCGCCTAAACAGTGTAGAAAAGGACCGTCAGGGGCGCCACCGCCTGCCACGATGGCGATCTTGTCAGCAACGCATGCCACTGCTTACCGCTGGCTGGAGAGCCTTCCGCCATGCGTGCCTGGAAAAGCCCCCAGGGTGACACGTTGGTGGATGCGCTGGAGCGAGGGCACAGAGTGGCCGCTTGCCGCGGCAAGCGTCTTGCCGCGGTCGTGGTCTTGTCGCGCCCGGAAGCTTGTCGCTCGCCGAGCCTTGCCGGGACGCGTGGCGCGTCACGGCAAGTTCCTTGAGATGCCTCGGTTGGCCTTCCCGGCAAGCTCCTCTTGCCTAGGGCCTGTCTTCTTGACTTAAATACTTTGTTCTTGAATGGCTCCAAAGGAGCCACGGAGTATCTTGGCGGTCACCCGGCAAGCCCTTGCCGCGGGGCGCTGCAACTGCTCGTGCACAAGTTCGGGGTACTAGGGTACCCCTATTCTAGTACACCGACAGGAGCCCCCGGGCCTGGGCCACACACGGTGCCGAGCGCTGTTGGGCCAGGCCCAAAACAGGGCACGGGCACGCGCGGCCCGGGTAACGCCGAATCTTGCTCCGTATCCACCGCGCCCTCCCCCAACGGCACGCGCTGAACGCGGCATCATGGGAGAGATCGTGGGGGGTTCTTTATTCGGAAGGGCGAAACGTCCGCCCCCTCCCTCTTTATAAGCAGGGGAAACAGGGGCAGTTTCCCCACTTCGCCGTTTGTTGCTCTAAGTCCAGAAATCTCCGCCGCTCCCCCTCCTTCTTGAAGCAGAAAGAGAGCAGCGCTCCGCCCCCCGTCGCCACCAGCACCACCAACGCCGCCGATCCCCCCTGCCACCTCCACCATGGCTCCGAAAGCCGACAAGGGGAAGGGCGTGAAGTCGGCCGAGGCGCAGCGGCTCGCGGCGCAGCGGAAGGAGCGGGCCACCTTCCCCCCTCAGCTTGGCGCCAAGGAGCTGAGGGAGTACTACTACCTTTTCTGGTCGACGGAGACGCGTGCGCACCCGCGCACGAGGGTACTCCCGGCCCCCGCTTCGGAGATGGCTCCAAACGGGTATCCATTCTTCGCGCTATTCTTCTATTGCGGGCTCTGCCCGCCCTTCTCGGAGTTCTTCTATGATATCATGAACACATACGGCCTCCGCCTCCTAGATTTCACCCCCCAACGCCGCTCTGACCATGGCAGTTTTCGCACATCTGTGCGAAAACTTTGTCGGAGTCCACCCAAACATAGCCCTCTTCCGCCACTTCTTCATGCCCCGAGTCGAGAGAGGAGAGCCCCTTGCCGGAGGAATCGCCTGGATCTCGAGAGTCGGCAAGAAAGAAGCCTATCTGGAGGGACAGCTTCGCAGCAAATGGGAGGAGTGGAGAGCGGAGTGGTGCTGGATTGTTGAGGAGAACCCGCAGCCGTTCACTGCCGTGCGCCAAGCCCCAATAGTACGCGGCAATGATTGGAGCAACGTGGCCCCGGAAGACGACAGGCTGAAGATCGCAGTCACCCGAATCCTCCGCCTTAGGCTTGCCGGGCTCACTGTAGGCGCTGTTGGCGCAGATTTCCTTCGCCGCCGCATTGCCCCCTGCAAGAGAGAGGGAGACCTGCCTTGGAGTTCAAGAACTCGGCGGACATCATGAGGCTGCGCCCGGGCCTCCACTTCAATTTCACCGTCCTGGAGCTGGATGCAATGCTCCTGGAGCTGTTCAAACGCGACCCTCAGCACCCGTTCCTATTGCCGAGGAGTGTCGTTCCGCTGTGCAACAATTCTTCACTCGACCGGATCCGTGATGATGCCGTTGTGCGATTCACACGGAATCGCCCCAACTTGGCAAGAACCTGCGGATGACGTCGTGCGGGCTTTCTTCGACAGCCTGGAGGAAGTGCCGATCCGCGCCGACTAGCAGAGGAGCCTCACCCGTGACACTATCGACGCGGAGCTGCAGCGCATCACCACTAGGGCGGAAGAGGCTGCGGCAGCAGCTGCCGCGGGCGAGTTCGGGTTCACTGAGGAGGAGGCAGAGGCAGCAAAGGCGGCAAGCCTTGCCAAGCGCGAGGAGTTCGCCGGCGAGGAAGATCTTGCCGGCCCCGAGGCCGAGCCGAGCGAGCCCGGCGAGGAAGAGCCCGAGCCTTCAGACAGCTTGCCGCAAGTGGAGTCCCCGGCTGCACCAAGAAGGCGTCTCCGCAGGGCCGGTGATGCAGCGGGGCGGCAGATGGGTCAACAGCCGCCGAGCCGCACGACACGCTCTACCACGGCAAGCACCGTTGCCGCGGGAGCGCCTCCCGCCGCTGCGGCAACTGGAGCGAGACCTTCCCGGTCCACCGCTGCTGCTCCTGCCAAGCGGACAAGGGAGCCCACTCCTCCGCCTCGTTGCACCGGAGGTGAGCCAGACTTCGATCTCTCCGCGCTCAGCTCCGATGATGAAGAAGAAGAGTAAGCTTTCTTGCTGTCCTCGTAGTTCTTCAATCTTGTCGCTTTTATTCTGTATCTGACTTGCTTCGATCTGAATCCATTCCTTTTCAGGACGCTGGCCCAGAGAGCGGTGAAGAGGGCCAAGGCCTCGGTGATCGTCATTGAAGACGATCCCACCGTGTCAGCAGGGGGCGTGCCTGAGCCCACCTTGACGGACCTGGCCCCTACTCCCCAGAGCAGCCCCCAGCGCAGCCCCCAGCATAAGTTTATAATTTACTTCCCGCCGTCAGGTGCGCATGGGTGCTCTTTTCTCTTACTGATATCTTGATTGTTGGATGTGTGTAGGAGTAGAGCAGCCCCACCAGGAGGGCCCGGAAGCCGCCCCGAAGCGCCATCTGCTTCGACTACACCGCCAAGGGAGGAGTCCCCGGCAAGGGAGCGCTCTCCGGTAAGGGAGAACTCTCCGGCAAGGGCCAATTCTCCGGCAAGGGATGACGCCAGTGATCCTCCGGCGGCTGAGACCGCGACCGCAGATCCCAGCACAAGTAATCCACTTGCCTAAAAACTTGCCCTTGGGCTTTTCTTCTTCGGACTTTCCTTTTGCATATTCACTTGACTTCTCTCCCTTCTTCGTTCTTCAGATCCACCCGCCACTGAGCCGATGGAGACCGAAGCCGCTGAAAGAGAGGCTGGCACTGATGAACCCGCCGGCAAAGAGGCTGCCAAGGCTGCCGCCGCAGAAGCCAGCGAGGGATCCGGTGGTCGTACTGATGGCCCTGAGGCCGCAGGAGCGCCAGGCGCTGCACCGACCGCCGATCCTCCCGCCGCTGCCGCAGAGCTAGACTCCAAGGAGCCCCAGCCCGGCGCCTACTTGAAGGCCGGCGATGGCGTCTTCATCAAGCTCCCCTAGGCTTCGAGCTCCAGGGCGCCGGTCGAGGGAGAAACTTTCGACGGTGAGGTGCTCGCCTCCGCCGGATTGACGCTGGTTGACGCGCCAAGCAGCAGCGAGGAGCCTGAAGAGGAGCGGCTGCTGCGGAAGCTGACGTCGCTCTACCACGCCAGACAAGCCAAGTTGGCCTCCCGAGAAGCGCTTGTCGCGAGGGCGGGAGTCGACATTGAGAAGCGCACGGAGGAGCTCCGGGATCTCAGGTAGGAAACTCTCCGGAGCTTGGCGGAGGAGCGGGAGCAAGTCGCTGAGGAGAGGAAGGCCTTCCTCCTCGCGAAGGCTGAGGTTGAAGAGCAGCAGCGGCTTGCTGCCGAGAGGCTATCTGCACGGGAGGGAGAGTTGGCGCAGCGCAAGGTGAACCTTGACAGCCACGAGGAGGAGCTCGCCGCGCGGGAGCAAGCAATTGGCGGCGCTCTCCAAGAAGCAAGGGATGCTGCCGAGGCCGCCAAGAAAGAGTTAGAGGCGAAGGTGGCGCAGCCGGAGGCCAATCTCCGGACGAGCGGCGAGGAGCTCACCGCGCTCAAGCACGAGCGCGAGAAGGATGCTGCTGCCCACGGTGAGCTGCAAGGTCTTCTCGCGGAGAGGAGCAAGGAGCTCAGCGTCGCCAAGGACTCCAACGCGGATGTCGAGCTGAAGCTGGCCACGCTGACGCAGATGCTGGACGCCACCAAGGAGCGAGAGGTGGCCTTGTCGGAGAAGATCAAGGCCGATGAGGCGCTG
Source organism: Triticum dicoccoides (assembly GCF_002162155.2). Taxonomy (NCBI): domain Eukaryota; kingdom Viridiplantae; phylum Streptophyta; class Magnoliopsida; order Poales; family Poaceae; genus Triticum; species Triticum dicoccoides. The sequence continues at coordinate 616,141,134 of NC_041391.1, forward strand.
CTGGCGAGCATTGTCGTCACCCAGAACTCGTTCAGGGAGACGGTGCAGCACTGGACCGAGGGTCTGGTGAATATCGCTGCAGTCATCTACGGGGAGCTGGCGCAGCTGGGGATGGAGGACTTCGGGTACTCTTCCGACGAGCATCTCCAACCCAGCGCCAAGCTCAGCCTGTTCTTCAAGGGCATGGCGACGGCCCTCCAGCGGCTTCGGGAGAAGATCCCAAAGCAGCTGGCCGACGAGTCGCGCAAGATTTGCGCGGGAGTTCTTCAGAAGGTGCTGGTGAAGGTGGCCTTCCGCAACCCAGGCCTCAACCTCACCAACGTGCTCAGGTCCCTGCCGCCCGACGCCGATCTGGAAGCACTCAAGGCCCTTGTCGCACCCATTGTGGACAAGGTGAGCGAGATCAGGAGGGTTGAGGGTGGTCGTGTAGACTAGGCCGCCCGCTTTATCTTTTTCCTTGTCGTTGCTGGTCATGTCATGGAAACAATGTGTTAGAGCTGCGACAAGTTATCTTGTAATATAACTTTATTTTGGATGATGATCGCTATGTTATTTCCTTTACTAGATCTCTTGCTTTGTATGTTTTACCCTACGCTTTTAGGGGACTTGTCGGCGCAGGCACCCGAGCCGCGAGCGCTGAGTGCGGGACGTCAGCAGCCTGCTGGCGGTGCCGCTCCGACAAGAAACCTTATCGCGACTAGTTGCAGCACACTTAAATTGTTGAGCGGACTCGAAACAAAGTAAGGGCGCATCTAGCTACGAGTTGGTTCCTCCGCGCTCAGGTTTTCCATACAAAGCACAGTCGTTCGAGGAAGATAACTTAAAAATTAAAACTAATTGCTCAAACTTTGGCAACTTAGCTTTTCTGTCGTTTGCTTCCCGGCAAGGCGAATCTTCCATAAACGACGCCTGGTCCACACTATTATCCTCTCCTTCCCCCCCGGCAAACTTGTGTGCGAGGGAACCTTCCTTTCCTTTGTTTGAGAAAAAGAAAGAAGAGAAAATATAGATATGGGGCCTTTCGGCTCGTTATTGCTTACCGGGTGTGGGTGCTGCACAAAGTGTCAGATAAAGCATGCAAATGTAGAGTAAACAGCATGAAATTGGCAAGATGTGCGAAGCACATGAGCTTTACTTATGCACGGGATCTGCGCCCGGCTTTGTACAAAGGATTACATGCAACAGCGGCAAGACTTGTACAAAAGGTGGTTGCCGGAACAGGTTCCGGCAACCGCGCCCTACGGGTAAAACTTACGAAGATGCTCAATGTTCCAGGAGTTGCTCATCGGAAAGCCATCTTCGGTCTCCAGGCGGACAGCGCCAGGCCTAGTGACTCGTTTCACCCGGTAAGGGCCTTCCCACCTCGGCGTCAACTTGTTGGAATTCTTGGCGGACTGAACGCGCTGAAGAACAAGGTCGCCTTCCTCGAAGCTTCTGGCATTAACTTTGCGGCTATGGTAGCGGCGCAAAGCTTGCTGGTATCGAGCAGCTCGTACAGCAGCCTGAAGACGGTCCTCCTCAAGGAGCAGCGCGTCATCTTGTCACAGCTGCTCTTTCTCAAGCTCATCATAAGCGAGCACTCGAGGTGACCCGTATACGAGTTCCGTGGGGAGAATTGCCTCCGCTCCATAGACTAGAGTGAAAGGCGTCTGGCCAGTGGCTCGATTTGGCGTCGTCCTGATCGACCAAAGAACCACCGACAGCTCCTCGATCCAGTTTCTTCCGCACCTGCGCAGCCTGTCGAAAGTCCTGGTCTTGAGCCCACGCAGCACTTCAGCATTTGCCCTCTCAGCTTGACCGTTGCTTCTCGGATGAGCAACAGAAGTGAAGCAGACCTTGGCGCCAAGATCTTGGACGTACTGCATGAAGGTGTGGCTCGTGAATTGCGTGCCGTTGTCGGTGATGATCCTGTTAGCGATCCCAAAACGGCAAACAATCGACCGGAAGAACTTGACTGCTGACTATGCTGTCACCTTCCTCACTGGTTCCACTTCCGGCCACTTCGTGAACTTGTCGATTGCAACGTACAAGTACTCGAAGCCCCCGACAGCTCGGGGGAAAGGGCCGAGGATATCGAGCCCCCAGACCGAAATGGCCAGGATAATGGGATCGTCTCGAGAGCTTGAGCTGGTTGGTGAATCTGCTTGGAATGGAACTGGCACGCTTCACACTTGGTTACTTGTGTAGTTGCATCCTGGAGGGCTGTCGGCCAAAAGAAACCTTGCCGGAAAGCTTTGCTGGCAAGTGCTCTTGCGCCAATGTGGTGACCACATATGCCTCCATGTATCTCTGCCAACAGCTTCTGTCCGTCTTCCCGGCAAATACACTTCAATTTCACACCTTGAGTCTTCTTCTGTATAGTATGTTGTCGACAAACTGGTACATACTTGACTGTCGGGCTAGTTTTTCCGCTTCTTCTTGCTCTTCGGGAAGTTCTCCTGTCTGAAGGAAACGGAAAATTTGCTGTGCCCATGCTGGAGCTTGCGGCTCGACAACAAGGACTAAAGGCACCTCTGCTGCTGCGGGAACATCCGCTTCTACGGCGAGAACCTGCGGCTCAGCCGGAGCTTGATGTCCCCCGGCAAGCTTGCCGGAGCAAAACTTGTCGGGAGCGTCTGCTTCGACGGAACAAGCACTAAGACTTGCCGGAGCAAACTGCTCCTCAGCATCTTTGGCGTTGACCTTGGGGACCTTCTTGGCGGCGGCTTCGGGGAGCTCTGCCGGAAAGTAGTCTCCAGAGATCATCTTCCTCTTCTTGATTTGTCCAGTTGATGGTGTCACGGATGGTTGAGTCAGCTTGAGCACAAAGATCCCTGGTTCTACAGGTAACTTAAGTGCAGCGCACTTTGACAGGCCATCAGCAATGTCATTCTGAGCTCTTGGAACATGTTCCATCTGTAGGCCGTCAAAGTGCTCTTCTAGCTTTCTCACTTCATCAACATAAGCTTCCATCAATGGACTCTGATAACTCTTGTTCACTTGGAGGACGACAAGCTGTGAGTCTCCCCTGACAATGAGTTTCTTAATCCCAAGGTCTGCCGCGATCCTGAGACCAGCAAGCAAGCCTTCATACTCTGCAGTATTGTTCGCTGCTTGCTCCTTGGGAAAGTGCATCTGGACTACGTACTTGAGGTGCTCTCCGGTGGGTGCGACAAGCAGCACGCCCGCACCGGCGCCTTGCAGCGAGAAGGCACCATCAAAATACATCAGCCACTCTTTGCTTGCTTCCTTAACGGGGATGCTCGTCTCTGGAATCTCTTCATCTGCTGTTGGTGTCCACTCTGCTATGAACTCTGCCAATGCTCTGCTTTGGATAGTTGAAGTGCTTTCAAACTTGAGGCCAAAGCTTGACAGTTCTAGTGCCCACTCGACAATCCTGCCTGTTGCTTCTGGATTTTGCAGTATCCTCTTCAACGGAAAGCGAGTGACAACTGTGATCTCATGTGCTTAGAAGTAATGGCGCAGCTTTCTCGAGGCCATGAGAAGGCCAAAAAGCAACTTCTGCACACCGGAGTACCTTGACCTAGCCCCCTGCAAAAGGGATCTAACAAAGTAAACTGGGCGCTGCACCATTCTCTTCTGCACCTCCTTACGTGTCTGCGCAGATCCATCTTTGTCGGGACCAGAGCTTGCCGGACCAGAGCTTGCCGGTGAAGCCCCCTGCTTGTCGCTGGATGCATCTGCCGTGGTTGCTGGCTCATCATCTGCCTCCCTCTCTGCCACTAACGCAGCACTAACCACTTGATTGGTTTCCGCTATATACAGTAGCAACTTCTCTTGTGGCCTAGGTGCGACAAGTGTTGGAACGGAGGACAGGTATCTCTTCAAGTCCTGTAGCGCAGCCTCCGCTTCTGGAGTCCATTTCATTGGACCTGCCTTTTTCAATATCTTGAAAAACGACAGGGCGCGCTCAGCAGATCTAGAGATAAACCTGCTGAGAGCAGCCACGCAACCGACAAGTCTTCGTACATCCTTGACGCGCTTTGGTGCTTCAATCTGCTCAATGGCCTTGATCTTGTCGGGATTGGCTTCAATCCCCCGCTGGGACACAAAGAACCCGAGAAGCTTGCCGGAAGGGACTCCAAACACACACTTCTCGGGGTTCAGCTTGAGGTTGGTCTTGCGTAGATTTGCAAAGGTTTCATCTAAATCTTGGATCAGGGTTGCTTTGTCCTTGCTCTTGACCACTATGTCATCCATGTAGGCTTCCACATTTCTGTGCATTTGCGGCTCAAAAGCGTGATGGACTACCCTTGCAAATGTTGAACCAGCGTTCTTCAAACCAAAGGGCATCCTTACAAAATAGTATGTGCCACATGGGGTAATGAACGCGGTTTCCTCCTCATCTTCTTGTGCCATGAAGATCTGATGGTATCCTGAGTATGCATCAAGAAATGAAAGCAAGTCACATCCGGCTGTGGAGTCAACAATCTGGTCGATGCGCGGCAAGGGAAATGGGTCTTTGGGACAAGCTTTATTGACATCGATAAAATCGATACAAAGCCTCCATTTCCCGTTGGCCTTGTGTATGACAACAGGATTTGCCAACCACGTAGGATGGAGCACTCCTCTAACAAGGCCTGCCGCTTCCAACTTCTTGATTTCTTCTACGATGAATTCTTGGCGCTCCACTGCCTGTTTCCTAACTCTGTGCTTGACGGGCCGCGCATGAGGACAGACGGCAAGGTGGTGCTCAATTACTTTCCTGGGAACACCGGGGATGTCAGACGGTTGCCATGCAAACACGTCGACATTCGCCCGCAGGAAAGCAACGAGCGCGCTTTCCTATTTAGGATCGAGCGTGGCACTGATGGTGAAGGTACCACCAGTGCCGTCCTCCTTGGCGGACACCTTCTTAGTCTCTGGTGGAGTTGCCATTGCCTTCTTACACTTGCCGATGGAGCTCGATGGTGCGTCCTCGACGGTAGCGCAGCACTCTGAAGAGGTGCGCTTGCCGGAGTGGGCATCAGAACTCTTGCTGGACTTGGTCTTCTTCTTCCCCCCGGGAGCTTCAGCAGCAAGTGATTTGCGATCTGTTGCGGCCGTTGCCTCCCGGTAGATCTTGTAGGCGCAGATAAGAGCATCCTTCTTGTCGCCCGGGACAGAGATGACGCTTATCGGGCCTGGCATCTTCAGTATGTTGTATGCATAGTGAGAGGCTGCCATGAATTTGGCAAGTGCTGGAAGGCCGAGTATCCCATTGTAAGGCAATGGAAAATCAGCGACGTCAAAAGTGACCCTCTCAGTCCTGAAGTTCAGCTCGCTGCCAAATGTCACCGGCAACGTAATCTTTCCCTTCGGCTTGCTCCTTCCCGGATTGATTCCTTGAAATGTGCCGGTCTCTTCGAGCTCGCTGTCAGGGATCTGGAGTTTCTGGAGCACTGCGGAGGAGATCAGGTTCAAGCCGGCCCCGCCGTCAACTAGCATCTTTGTGACCTTGAGGTTGCGGATAGTTGGTGAAACCAACATCGGCAAGCACCCGACCGCAGTTATGCGATCAGGGTGGTCCTCAATATCAAAGATGATAGGCGTGCTGGACCACTTCAGAGGCCTGCGTGACTCGACGGGTGGTTCTGCCGCATTGACTTCCCGCACCCATTGTTTGAGCTGGCGGTGTGAAGTATGGAGAGAAGCACCGCCCTCAACGCACAGGACCTCTGTAGCTTTCTGGAACTCCTGCTCATCAGTCTCGTCATCATCCATGTCTTCGTCGTCGTCGTCATCTTCATCCTTGCCGCGGCCGCGGGGAGGTCTATCTCCTTGCCGCTGCTTGGCCTTGCCGCGGCGTCCTCCCCGGCCGGGACGTTTCTTGCCGGATCCTCCAGCACCTTCCTGGGCCTTCTCCTTGTCGCGCCGCTCGTATTCAGCCTTTTGCTGCTCGACAAGCTGCTCGACTTTCTTGCAGCTCTGGAGGTCATGGCCCTTGGTGCGGTGGATCTTGCAGTACTGCTTGTTGGTGCCGTCCTGCTTGTCAGCGACCGCCACAGCCTCCGCGGCAATCTCCTTGCCGGAGCTACCAGCTTTGGCTTTCTTGGCGCCACCTTTGTTGCCGGACTGCTCGACAACTAGCACCTCTTTGCCTTTCTTCTTCCTGTTATTCCGCCGCCGGTTTTTCCTTGCCGGGGCAGTATCCTCACTGTCAGATCCTCCTGCTCCTATATTCTCTCCGGGGAGTCTCCTCCCTTCCTCAGCACGTGCACACTTGTCGGCCAGGGCATATAGCTCACTGACGTCTCTGATCTTGCACATCGCCATCTCCTCCCGCATCCTGTGGTTCCGCATGTTCTGATGGAACGCGCTGATTACCGCGGCAGGGTGGATGTCTGGGATGTTGTGCTGCACATTGCTGAATCTCTGTATGTACTTGCGTAGGGGCTCTCCCTCCTTCTGGACGAGCAGGAGAAGGTCACTCTCTTGGCCAGGAGGCTTGTGGCCGCCTGTGAAGGCGCCGACAAACTGATGGCATAGATCGGCCCAAGAGGATATGGAGTTGTCCGGCAAGTGCATGAGCCAGGATCTGACGTTGGGCTTGAGCACCAGCGGGAAGTAGTTGGCAAGGATCTTGTCATCTCGCCCCCCGGCAGCCTGCACCGCGATGGTGTAGATGCTAAGGAACTCTGACGGATGCGTCTTGCCGTCGTACTTCTCCGGTACATCTGGCTTGAAATTCTTCATGCTGGGCCACTGGACTTGCCGCAGCTCACGAGTGAACGCAGGGCAACCTACCGCGTACGGCAAGTCACCTGGTTCCCCTGGCGCATGCATGTCAACAGAGGGCCCAGCGCGCTTGTCGGATTGACGTCGCACTTCTCTTCGGTGCTTGATGCGAGTACGAGCGTCTTCTTGCTGTCTATCGTGAAGAACTTGGCGCTGATCGTGACGAGTTCGTGGATCCGACGATGCGGTGGAGTCGCTGTCGAGGTGGATCCGGCGAGTCGGCGATCTTGGCCTTCGGGGTGGAGAGTGCATGGTGGTTGCACCCCCACCGGTTTCGTCGCCACCGGCTCGTGCCTGACAGTCCTGCCCCGGCAGCGAAATATTCGGCTGCCGTGGAGTGTCGCCGTTGGCGTAGCCGATGAGACTCTGAATGGTGGCCCTCCATTCGTCGATCTTGTCCGACGTCGGAGGATAATCCAGGAGCAGTTGAGCTCGCGCTAAAGCTTCCGCTGGAGTGGTGGGCGGCAGTGGCGAACCGCGCGAGGAGCGGGATGTGCTCGGACTTCTAACTTTGTTAGAAGGAGCAGTATCCCGTCCAAGCGACCGTGCCTCACTCGTGCCAGCATGTTGGCGTGCATGCTGGTCTTGAGCACCCCGAGACCCACCAGCTTGATCTTGGTCCAACAAACGTATGGTACTGCGAATACCATGACGCTGTCGGTCCTGCGTCTCCTGAGAGGGACGCGGCGGATGCGAAGACACCAATGTTTGTGCTGCCTTGTCCTTGGACTTGGCAGCACCGTGAGCTTCCTCGTCGATGTCCGTTCTTCCACCAGCGTCAACCCCACCACCCGTTTGATCCGGTGGCGGTGAGATCGATGCGGACGGAGCAGCTGCCTCCGAAGCCTTCTTCTTCGGTGGCATGTTGATGAAGAAAATGCAGATCTAGCTCGTGTGAACGCCGGATCAGGTTCACGCAATCTCGACGCCCCCTACCTAGCACGCCAAAGATGTCGGGGAAACTGATCCACGAACACCTATGGGACCGGAGGACCGAGCCCCTTTCGGTTCGGTGGGGGGGCGGAGGTCGCACGAAGAGCAGATCGAGGCGAAGCACACGAGCAGTTTACCCAGCTTCGGAGCTCTCCGGAGAGATAATACTCCTACTGCTGCTTGTCTGATTGTATTGTGTTCTTGCTCTCGAGAGCTAAGTGTTTTCTGGCTTCGATATGATCCGAATCCTTCCGAACCAGTCGAACCTCCTCTATGTTGCGCATGGGCCTCCTTTTATATGCACAAGGGGTCACCGACAGGTGGCAATGCAGAGAAGGGTAAAAACGTAAAAAGGGAGGTGGTTGGTACAGCCACTTGTACAGTGTACTCTACCTAACCCTGACGGCAGGGGACAAGGGCATTAAATGCCCGTATGTGTCGCCTAAACAGTGTAGAAAAGGACCGTCAGGGGCGCCACCGCCTGCCACGATGGCGATCTTGTCAGCAACGCATGCCATCGCTTACCGCTGGCTGCACAGCCTTCCGCCACGCGTGCTTGGAAAAGCCCCTAGGGCGACACGTTGGTGGATGCGCTGGAGCGAGGGCACAGAGTGGCCGCTTGCCGCGGCAAGCGTCTTGCCGCGGTCGTGGTCTTGTCGCGCCCGGAAGCTTGTCGCTCGCCGAGCCTTGCCGGGACGCGTGGCGCGTCACGGCAAGTTCCTTGAGATGCCTTGGTTGGCCTTCCCGGCAAGCTCCTCTTGCCGGGGCCTTGTCTTCTTGACTTAAATACTTTGTTCTTGAATGGCTCCAAAGGAGCCACGGAGTATCTTGGCGGTCACCCGGCAAGCCCTTGCCGCGGGGCGCTGCAACTGCCCGTGCACAAGTTCGGGGTACTAGGGTACCCCTATTCTAGTACACCGACAACCATGGCTGCTAATGCATCTCAACTGTTCACAAATCAGCGCAAATATTCACATCACAACTCAAGACAAAGTTGTGAGAAGGTGTACAAATAAAGAAAAATATATAATTGATCGATGTTGTTCATAGGCATGGCTCCATTTCCTTGGCACATTGTTCATTGCTTGGCAGCTAGTTTCACCCAGCTCTGTAGCCAAAAACGAGGTGTATTGAGCACACCACAATCTGATCATTTTGTGCAACTCCACTAAAATCGAGCGGACCATCCCTATTTGCAAAGATATCTAGTCAGTGTGATTACAATAATAGTGGAACTAGATGATGAAACATAACACACACAAATAGAACCCGATCACCTCTACGATCTCTCTTTAGGACTAACTACTTGTTGGACAAGATTAGGCATGGAGTTGGATGAGGAGGATAGCAAAACCAATCTCCCTTTCTGCAGTCCAATAGAAATGTAAAAAATGTTGCCCGTGTGACATTTTGGCGGAACTGCACAAAACACTCTTAAGAAAAAAGTGATTTGTGCAGTTCACCAAAAGGTCGCAATAGCAACGAGGTGAAAATGGATAGCCCTATTTGCAAAAGGAGGTAGAAAGGAAACAATTACTGCCCAATAACACGAGTTGAAGACACATACGCCGACAAAAAATAAGCATATCCAGGTAATACGGGAAAGATAGCACATGTTGGTTTATCAAAAATGGTTTGAGGATGAGATTGCAAGATGGAAAGTACGCCGGCCGAGATACGTTTTAAGCAAACATCTAAAGAAGATCCACATGCAGCAATGTGGGAAGATGGGCAGTGGAGCCAAGCCGGAGGAAGTTGTACCTGAGGGTCGTCGGGATGTTACTAGGAGGGCACCGGCGGCCGGGTGTAACGCCCCGAGACCGACGCTCCAGAAGACTTCCAGCTACTCTGAGTTCCATCGTGTGATTTGTTTTGTTTGTTGCATCTTTTGCATTGCATCATGCCATCATGTCATTAATTTTATAACTCATCTAAATACAATCGTATGGATCTTCGGTCCATTTAAATCGAGGGATATTCACATGGTGATTTCTCTTTAAAACATATTCAAAGTCTCCTACTATTATTAGGGAGCTATAATAAAATTATTCCATTTATTTGGAATTAACCATAACCCACTTGCAAAATATCCCATGCCGTTGTTATCTCAATTCTAGGTCTCCAACCTTGTCCATAATTTCTTTCATCATTTTCCGGAGCTCCATCAAAATTCCTCAACATTTTTGGACCTTCCTTTTATCAAGTCCTAGTTCAAACCCATTTGAATTAAATTCAAATGAGTTCGAATTTACATCTTTCAACCATGGCCTTTTCTATTTTCTCGAAACAAGCGCGTTTTTGTGAGTCCGGGAAAATTGTCCGCATGCACAAATTCTTTCCCTAACCCTCTCTTCTTATCTTCTCTCTAATTATTTTCTGCTAAAGAATATGAGAGAGAGAGAGAGAGGTAAGCCGAGCAGCCACACCACCTGGGCCGACCAAACCAACCTCTCAGGCCCAGCCGCGCCTCTAACCCTAGCCCAGCCCCCACGCATCTCATCTCTCCCTCGATCCCTACTCCTCTTTCCCTCGCGCCGCCACCACACTCCACATCGCAGCCAAGGAAAGCGCCCGATCCCCTCTGCCTGCTCTTTCCTCGCCAATGCCCCGCGCCTGACCCTCTCCTCCCGCGCCATCGCATCGCGCCTCCACCTCCTCGCCAGCCGGCCACAGCTCGCCGCGCCCTGCTTCTCCTCCCGTGCCTCACCACCCCCTCGCGCCGACCAGCGAACACCGCTGCCTCCGCCGTCCCTTGTCTCGCCGCGCTGGCAACCAACAGTAGGTGGCCGCTCCGTGCTATCCGTGAGCTCCTGCAGCTCGCGTCTCCAGCCCTCCTCGCTGCCCCGTTGTGCTCCGGAGGTCAGGGCCGCCATGAACCAGCCCCGCGACCACGCCCTGCCGTCCCCGCACCCAGCCATGCCGGCAAGCAAGCCACTGCTGTCCACCTCGCCGCGTTCCCCTTCATCTTCGTCACCTCAAGTGCGACGCCTGCGCCCATCTCTGTTGCATCTCCGTCGGCCTCCTCCTCGTTCTATGGAGCTCCTGCCTGAGCCGTCCCCTCCGGCCAACTCTGCTTCCAACCGCTACTGCTGCCTCCAGGCTGCGCTCCCCGTCCATCACGAGCTTCGCCGTTCTCCTATTCGACCCTCGTTGAACCGCCAAGACGCAGCCTCGACCCGGTGTCATCCATCTTCTAGCAACCGCGTATGTGCAGCACCACCAAGTTTTGCCTCTATACACTCATTGGGGTTGACCGTGGACGTGTGCCTGGTGTTACTTGGATTCGTCAAGGATGCCAAGACCCGAGGCCTTTCGGTGTTGCTTGTTTTGGAACGCACCAAGTACCTCGATGCCGAAGATCCGTGTACAACTACTGACACCCGTGGATTGCACCAAGTACCTCTATCGACGACCCCGGACATCTATGAAAAACGTGTACAACTACCATCGCCAAGACCGCGAGTACCTCTACCGACGCCGTGTACGACTACTTCCCACGACAACCCGTGAACGTCTACTTCCACTACGACCGTCCCGAGAACGTCTACTTCCATCTACACCACATCGAACTCGTTCCGCTCCAAACGCACGCTCCGAAGCTATAACCCGAGACAACCGCGATGAGATGCCCTTGCATGTATGAGATGTACCATATGTTTGCACCGTGTCCGAGTTGTTTTTGCACATTCCTCGTTTGCCATGCCACCGTCCCGTGGGAACCCGGAATCCGGGAGCACCCCACCATCCTTGCATGACACGCTCACGCCCACTTCTTTTGCACGGGTATCTCCGTGAGTTACCAGAACCGATATGTTGCCGTGGCATCATTTTTGGATTCGTTGCCGTGGCACCCTTTCCTTCCGCCACGGTGACAAATGCCTCGTATCAACATGCTTATGTTAACGTTTTCATAAAAATTGCATAAACCTTGATTATGTCATCCGCATCATGATAACAACAATTAAAATGTTTAAAATTGTTGTTGCATTAAATTGCTAAATGACATATGGGTATTTTCCGGAATTGTTGTTTGTTGTTTCCGGCCTCATTTAAACTTGCCTAAATAGGTGGTTTGCTCATGCTTCACCCCTTGCCATGTTTAATAACATTTAATATTGTTGGGTGCATAACCGAGAGAGAACTAAATAACTGATGTGGTGTTCCGTCAATATGCAACTCGTTGCATATTGAGCTCCACTTAACTCGTAGTATTGTTTGTGCACTTTGCCATGCCATGCCTCATTAAACCGGACATGCATCATACTTGATTGTGCACCATGCCATGATTATGTTTGTGTGTTTACCATGTTGTTTGCTTCTTTCCGGTTTGCTTCTCTCATTAGCTTCGGTTTCATTCCGGAGTTGTGAGGATTCGTTCGACTACGTTCGTTTGTCTTCTTCATGGACTCGTTCTTCTTCCTTGCGGGATCTAAGGCAAGATGACTATTACCCTCGATATCACTTCTATCTTCGCTTGCTAGTTGCTCCGTTCTATCGCTATGTTGCGCTACCTATCACTTGTCTGTCAAGCCACCCAAATTGCCATGCCAGCCTTTAACCTTTTTCACCCTTCCTCGCAAACCATTGTTTCGCTATGTTACCGCTGTCGGTGTCAAAACCGGCGGATCTCGGGTAGGGGGTCCCGAACTGTGCGTCTAGGCGGATGGTAACAGGAGAGAAGGGACACGATGTTTTACACAGGTTCGGGCCCTCTTGATGGAGGTAAAACCCTACGTCCTGCTTGATTGATATTGATATTGTGGATGTTTACAAGAGTGGATCTACCACGAGATCAAGGAGGCTAAACCCTAGAAGCTAGCCTATGGTATGATTGTAATGGTTGTTGTTGTGTCCTACGGACTAGAGCCATCCAGTTTATATAGACACCGGAGAGGGCTAGGGTTACATAGAGTCGGTTACAATAGTAGGAGATCTACGTATCCGTATCGCCAACCTTGCCTTCCACGCCAAGGAAAGTCCCATTCGGACACGGGACGAAGTCTTCAATCTTGTATCTTCATAGTCTTGGAGTCCGGTCGATGATGTTGATAGTCCGGCCGATGATAGTTCGGCCGATGATGGTAGTCCGGCTATCCGGACACCCCCTAATCCAGGACTCCCTCAGTAGCCCCCGAACCAGGCTTCAATGACGACAAGTCCAGCGTGTGTGTAGTGTTCGGCGTTGCAAGGCGGGTTCTCCTTCAAGTTCTATGTACCTGCCGAACAGTGTCCGGCTTCCTCATCAATGTTGTGCGTCTTGGCTTCCACGCCCAATAATGGCCTTCCTCCACGCGTCGCGCGAATGTGAAAAGCCAGGGTGTCTTTTATGTTTTACCCCCTAGTTGTGCGAATACTCTGCCTATAAGGGAGGCAAGAATCCAGATCCAAATCGCCATCTTCCTCCCACAAATACTCATCGGAGCGCTTTCGACCAAGAATCCATTCAATCATGGACCGTCAACGCGGCTCCTCTTCTCGCGCTCCCAGCCCTTTGCCAGGAGATTGGAGGAGATGCTCTGTTCCGCACAATGAGCTGGTGAAGCTCCAAGCGGGGGGATATCTCCCTTCGGCCTTTATGGTTCCGGTTCGAGCCGGGCTGGCCACCTACAAAGGTGGGAAGCAAGCGGAGGTTACCCCAAGTCCCAACAAAGGGGAGCGGGTATGCTTCGTCCCCTATCTGATAAGGGGGCTCGGATTTCCTGTACATCCATTCCTCCGCGGGCTCCTGGAGTTCTACGGACTCCAGCTTCATCACCTCACGCCCGCCTCAATCCTGCACATTGCGGGTTACGTAGCTCTTTGCGAGCTATTCCTGGGCGTCGAGCCCCATTTCGCGTTATGGAAGAGGTTGTTCTGCCTTGTACCCCGCTCTCACGAGGGGTCCATATATCAAGTGAGCGGCGCCAAAATATGGCGTATTGCCGGGACCAGATATCCATCCGAAACCCCTAAGAAGGCGTCCGAAGACTGGCCTTCAGGATGGTTTTATATAGAAGACGCTCCGCTGCCGGACCCTGTTCGGATCGGCCTCCCGGAGTTCAGCAATGCTCCTCTGAAGAAACGCCTTAGTTGGCATCCGCGGAGCCCCCAACTGGAGGAAGACAAGAGCGTCCATTATTTGACGGGCCGAATAAGGTTACTGGCCCATTCCGGGTTGACCATGATTGGAGTCATGGCAACATGCATTATGCGGGGGGTGCAGCCACTACAATACAGGGGCCACCCCATGTGGGATTTCAACGGGGAGGACGATGCCACCCGTCATGGCCGTAAAGGGCCGGATTCGGTCGAAGACCTGGTGACGATCCTGTCCGGCCTGTATAAGGGGGAGAAGGAGGATTTCCTTCAGACGAACCCGTTAAATGGGTTCTCCATGAATAATCCCCGGCCCTGGGTAAGCGAACACTCTGCGTGCCCGGCCCATGCTTTTTGAAACTTAAGTTTCTTATATTGTGGTCTTCTTTCGACGCAGGAACTGCGCCGGATCATGGAGGACATGCTAAGTCCAGCTCCGCAACCCGAGGATCCAGAGAGATCCCGGGATCCGCCTCTGAAGAGGATCCGGACATAAAGGTGGAGCTAATCGACGGGGTGTTCCACCAGCTCAGCATGGACAATGCCTTAGTCGCCGTCACGGACGACTATCCCGGACTATATCCAGCTTCCCAGGTGATTGCGACCGAAGTCCTGACACCGTCATTCCTTCCTTGCTTATTTCTGACCACCGTATATGATGGCGCCGTGCAGGAGGCGCCCCTAGGGTGAGAAGCCGAGCCCGCGGTGGCTGACCAACAAAGGCCAGTCCGGACCAGTAGGCGGAAGAGGAGCACGGCGTGGACTGAAACGTCGCCGCAAAGGTGTAGCTCACAATTCATTATTTAGAGCAACGTTCCTAGGAAGCGTTTGAGTGCTCATGACTTTTGTAGGGAAAAAAGCGCCCGCCAAACTGCGGGCGTGGAAGTTGCCAATCCAACCTCTACCAGCCAGGCTCCAGCACCTGGTCTGGAGGGGGAGGCGTGCGCAAGGCGCGAGCCGGACGTTCCTCCGACGGAGGATGCTGACAGACTGTCCGCCACCAAGTCTGAGGTGGAGAGTGCCATGAATCACAGGCGCCGCCGGACAGTATTTCATGACGCGTGCTTCTCCCCCGAGGCGTTGAATGCCTTTAACGCGGGGGACGCGCACCTTCGTGCTGCTCAAGATGGTTTTACCAGAGCCACGGAGCAGTATGTAAAAGGTAAGAGAATTTAATAGTTGTATATGCCAGTAGCCCCCGAGACTTAAAGTAGTTATATTAACTGATTTAAGGATCATATGAAACGTAGGATCTTACCGAGAAGAATACCCAACTGTCTCAGGAGCTGCAGGAGTGCAAGGCTCAACTTGAGGCCGCACTCTCTGGCGCAGGAGGAAACACAGGGACCTCTCCTGGTAACGCATTATTTTAGAAAGATAAGTAGCATTTGGCCTTTGCACAAGTCTAAAAAATGACGTTGCAGGTGCTGCCGGACAAGATCCGGACAGGCAAGAACTTCTGCGCCAACTGAAGGCCGGCGAGAGGGTGTTGCATAAGGTGCAGCATGAAAGGAACAAGCTCCAGGATGCCCATGCCCAGCTTGGAGAAGAGCTGAAAGGCGTTCGGGCCGAGCTGTCGGGCTCCGTTAATGAGAATCAGCGGCTTCATCGCGGCATCTATAGTAAGTGCTTGAGCGAACTCCTTTGAAAAGAAGAGTTCGGCGAGGAAGTCGATTTGACATAATATGTCTGCAGGTATGCTCACAGGTCGCCCTGCGGAGGAGATGCCCGTATCAACGGGTGATCAACTTCCCGAATTGTTGCAACTGATCAAACGAGTTCGGCAGGCAATGAGCAGCGTCATCCAGGCTTTATAGCCAGCCTTCTCCTTACCCGAGGGTCTTGGGGAGCTTGCGGAGAAGCTTCAGGGAGTGCAGCAGCGCATCCATTTATGGAAGATTTCGGCCTGCCGCCAAGGTGCCAGGGAGGCCTGGGCCATGGTAAAGACGCAGCACAAGAAGGCGGATCCCAACCACATGGCCGAAGTCGGACCTGTGGGGCCCGATGGGAAGGAGATCCCTGTGAGTTTAGTATACGGCCAAGTAGAGTTGGCCGCTAAATTTTCCCAACAGGACTGTAAATTAGACAACCTGTTAGACGGGATTGAGGAAGAATACAATCAGTCGATTTGACAATGTATTATAAAATGACATATAAAATGCCTTCTAGCCGGATTGTAGATCGTTTGTCTTTGCCGACCTTTTCGCTTCGACCTCGGGACCCTAGAGTCCGGAGTGTGTCCGAATACCTTCTCGGTTATGAAACAACCGGGGTATGCATGGAGACCAGGCGTAGGGGTCATTAGTGCTTTATCAGACAAGTGCCCAACTAGTTATGTTATATTACATGGGTAGTAAGAAACATCTTCCAGGGAGAATAGTTCCGTTAAGGGTTCCTTTCCTCTGGGGGTGGCATGCCCTAAAGTGCATGTCCGGACTGCGAGAAAAAGCAAAAAAACATTTGGGGGCAGATAAATAAGTGGATAAAAAACCATCTTTTAAGTCACCGACCGAATATTCCCTTAAGAACGCTAGCTTTCGGCTTCAGCCAGTCTGAGGTACACATCCGGCTGACCCGGCAGTAATAATCGCAGAGGTGCTCCCTTTACCTCCTAGCCGAACAATCGGGAACGTAGGGGTAAGCACAGGAGCCAGGCAACCCAGCTTGGCCAAAACTTAAGTCATATCAATGCATATAATGGTGAATAAAAGGTACATGTGGAGGCTTGACACATGTTCTGGGCATGAAGCCCTTATAATTAAGCTTCTGGTAAAGAAGCCCCCAGGTATAATGAGTGCGGGTAGCACATCAATTGCGCGCGAACGATGCGCAAGTAGGCCTTTTAAGGCTTTGATGAATAGGGTTGAGAAGAAAAAGATAAACAAAAGGCAGCTGAAGTAAAAAAAATTGGACGGGGGGAAAGGGACGAACTCTTAGTCCGGCGCTAGGCATAGAATCTTCGGAGGCGGGCTGCGTTCCATGGGTTCAGCTCGAGTCGGTTATCCGACGCATTTCGTAGACGGTACGCTCCGCCGGTCAAGACTTTATCAATGATGAAGGGGCCTTCCCATTTGGGCTTGAGCTTGTCCTTTTTCTTGTCCGGCAGGCGTAGAACCAGTTCACCAACGTTGTAAGTCTTGGCCCGTACTTCTCTGCTTTGGTATCTTCGAGCCTGCTGCTGATAAAATGCGGAACGAGCCTTGGCGACGTCGCGTTCTTCCTCCACTGCGTCCAAGCTGTCCTGCCGATCCTACTCGGCTTCTCTTTCTTCGTACATGCGCACTCAAGGTGAGTCATGAATAATGTCGCAGGGCAAAACTGCTTCTGCGCCGTATACCATAAAAAATGGTGTGAATCCGGTAGTACGGTTAGGCGTTGTCCGCAGCCCCTAGAGTACGGAGTCGAGCTCCTCTACCCAGTGCGTGTCAGCTTGTGGGTTCCCCCTTTAAGTGGTCCAACCATGTCAAGCCCCCAGACCGCGAATGGCCAGGTAATGGGTATAGTTTTGAGGGCGGTGAGTGGCATGTGGCTCTGATTAGCAAAGTGCTGACAACCGACGCATCTTCGGACTAAGTCCTGAGCATCTGCCCGGGCCGTCGGCCAATAAAATCCTGTACGGAATGCCTTTCCTACAAGGGCCCGGGCTGCGGCGTGGTGTCCGCCTAGTCCGGCGTGAATTTCAGCCAGAAGGTCTCGCCCTTCCTCTTCGGAGATACACCTTTGAAGGACTCCGGTTGTGCTTTTCTTATAGAGTTCTCCCTCATGGACCTTGTAGGCTTTAGATCGCTGGACTACGCAGCGGGCCTCATTATGGTCTTCGAGGAGTTCATGCCTAAGCAAGTAGGCTAGGAACGACTCTGTCCATGGGGAGATTACTGCCATTATGTCGTGAGTTGAGGGTGTTGTTTCGTCGGCTGGATCGCCTGTTATGTCAGATTGTTCTGCGGCTGCCTCCGGTTTGTTATTTCCGGACTCCTCTTCCCATAGTACAGATGGCTTGAACAGCCGTTCCAGGAAGATATTTGGAGGGACAGCGTCACGTTTTGCGCCGATGCGTGCCAATACGTCGGCCGCTTGGTTATTATCTCTGGCTACGTGGTGGAATTCAAGTCCTTTGAACCGAGCTGACATTTTAAGGACGGCGTTGCGATAGGCTGCCATTTTTGGATCCTTGGCGTCAAAGTCTCCATTTACTTGGGATATTGCGAGGTTTGAGTCCCCGCGCACCTCTAGGCGTTGGATGCCCATGGAGATTGCCATTCGGAGGCCATGTAAGAGGGCCTCGTATTCGGCTGCGTTGTTGGAGTCCGTGTACATTATCTGGAGTACGTATTGGACTCTGTCCCCGGTGGGGGACGTTAGTACGATGCCAGCCCCCAATCCGGCCAACATTTTGGAGCCGTCGAAATGCATAATCCAATTGGAGTATGCGCCGTACTCTTTAGGGAGTTCGGCTTCAGTCCACTCAGCGACAAAGTCGGCCAAAACTTGCGACTTTATAGCTCGCCGGGGTTTGTAAGTTATATCGAATGGTAGGAGCTCAATGGCCCATTTTGCAATCCTTCCCGTTGCGTCGCGGTTATTTATAATGTCATTTAGGGGTACTTCGGAGGCCACTGTTATCGAACACTCTTGAAAGTAGTGTCGGAGCTTCCGGGATGCCATGAACACCACATACGCTATCTTTTGATAGTGCGGGTAACGGGACTTGCAGGGGGTTAAAACAGTGGATACGTAGTACACTGGTTTTTGAAGAGGGAATTTATGCCCTTCTGTCTCTCGTTCTACGACGAGCACCGCGCTTACTACTTGATGTGTTGCCGTGATGTATAACAACATAGGTTCGCCCAGGTTGGGCGCAGCCAGGACCGGATTTGTTGCCAATATGGCCTTTATTTGTTCGAGTCCGGCAGTGGCAGCATCCGTCCACTCGAAGTGTTCGGTGTGCTTGAGGAGGCGATAGAGGGGCAATGCCTTTTCTCCTAGGCGGGAGATAAAGCGGCTGAGAGCCGCCATGCATCCAGTCAATTTCTGGATCTGTTTGAGGTTTTTTGGAATATCCAACTGCGATAGGGCTCGGATCTTGGCCGGATTTGCTTCAATTCCTCTACCGGATACAATGAAGCCCAAGAGCTTTCCGGCTGGTACGCCGAAAATGCATTTTTCCGGATTCAGCTTGATGTCATATGCTCGGAGGTTATCGAATGTGACCCTCAAGTCGTCTACTAGAGTTTCGACGTGTTTGGTTTTGACGACTACGTCGTCTACATATGCCTCTACTGTTTTGCCGATCTAGGTGGCGAGACATGTCTGAATCATGCGCTGATATGTTGCACCAGCGTTTTTAAGTCCGAATGGCATCGTGTTGAAGCAGAATGGTCCATATGGAGTAATGAACACCGTTGCGGCTTGATCCGCTTCTGCCATCTTGATTTGATGATAGCCAGAGTATGCGTCCAGGAAGCACAATGAATCGTGCCCTGCAGTGGCATCGATGATTTGGTCGATGCGGGGGAGGGGGAAGGGATCCTTTGGGCAGGCTTTATTTAGGTCTTTGAAATCGACACATAGGCGCCAGGATCTGTTCTTCTTTGGTACCATTACCAGGTTTGCTAGCCAATCCGGATGTTTGATACCTCTGATGAATCCGGCTTCCAATAGTTTGGCTAGTTCTTCTCCCATTGCCTGTCTTTTGGGTTCGGAAAATCTTCGAAGAGCATGTTTGAACTGCTTGAACCCTTTTAGGATATTTAGGCTATGCTCTGCCAGCCTGCGATGGATTCCTGGCATATCTGAAGGATGCCAGGCGAAAATGTCCATTTTCCCGAAGGAATTCTCGCAGCGCGGCGTCTACATCAGGGTTCAACTGTGCCCCGATGGAGGCCGTCTTTGTCGGGTCCGTTGGGTGGACCTGGAATTTTATAATTCCGTCCGCTGGTTTAAAGGAGGTGGACTTGGATCTTTTATCGAGTATCAGGTCGTCTCTATGCACCGCAGCGCGCAGCGCGGTGAGTTCCTCTGTCGCTAGGGCTTCGGATAGTGCCTCCAGGGCTAATGCGGCTGTTTTGTTTTCGGCGCGGAGTGCTATGTCCGGATCACTAACGAGAGTGATTATCCCGCCAGGCCCAGACATTTTGAGCTTCATGTACCCGTAATGGGGTACGGCTTGGAAAATCGTGAACGCCTCTCGTCCTAATATAGCGTGGTATCCGCTGCTGAGCGGGGCCACTTGGAACGTGATTTCTTCGGACCTGTAATTGTCCGGCGAGCCGAACACCACATCGAGTGTGACTTTTCCGGTGCAGTGTGCTTCCCAGCTAGGGATTATTCCTCTGAAGGTTGTGCTGCTTCGCTCAATGCGGCTCCAGTCTATTTCCATTTTTTGAAGAGTTTCCTCGTAAATGAGGTTCAATCCGCTGCCGCCATCCATGAGTACCTTGGTAAGTCGAAAGTCGTCCACTATTGGACTGAGGACCAATGCGGCTGGTGCTCGGGCTGTTCGGAATTTAGGTTCGTCGCTGGCATTGAAGGTGATGGCCACGTTGCTCCAAGGATTTGTTGTTGCTACTTGGTAGACTTCGGCAAGGCTGTGGATCGTTCATTTCCGCATATTGTTTGATGCGAAAGTCTCGAAGACGGTTGATACCGTACAGGTATTGTTGGTGTGGTTTCGCGGGGCTAGAAGGTCCTCGCCACTTTTGGTCACCTGCCGTAATATCCAACATGCATGAAGGCTATGTGTTGGGGTGGCGCCCTTGGTACTGTGAATTGTACAGGGTTTGCTGAGCCATCCCTCCAGTACGGTTCCGTTCCCTTTAAGGGGCTTCTGTTTTCTGGTTCTTGTACTTGGTGCCTGAGTGTAATGCACCCTTTTGTTGCGGACTGGGGCTATGTTCGGGGCCAGATTATCCCAAAACCTATCTTCGGTTTTCCGGAAACTTTCTATGGCACAGTACTTTCGCACCATGGATGCCAAGTCGGCGAAAAGCGTGATTTCACGATGACTAACGGCGTTCAAGATTCCCCTGTCCGTGCAATTGTTGCAAAAGATCGAGATTGCATTTTCCTCTCGGCAGTCCTTTATCCGGTCCATGACCAGGAGGAATCTGGCCCAATAATGATGTACTGTTTCGGCTGGCTCTTGCCAGATTAGAGATAGATCGCATATATCTGGACGGGCGGGCCTAATTGAGTCCGGGACCCTGCCCATCTTGAGGCTCAAGGGCCGAGAAGTTTCCGAATTTGGAAGCTTGGAAAGTGGAACGTTGTCCAACGAGTCCGGTCCGATGCCTGACTTTATGTTCAGTGCTTGATCGGAATCCGCTCCTCCGCGGGAATCCGGCATGGAGGGTTCGGTAGCCCGGACACGACTAGTTTTCAATTTGGGAGAAGGATCGTCGCAATGTTCCTCTACCCCCGTGACGTGGTGGGTAACCTGGGGAGAGTTAATCTCTCTCAGATCGGTTTTAAGCCCGATCCGATTGTAGTCTGTAGCGACTCCCAGGGCAGCGATCCGATCCAAGAGTTCTTTTACAGACGAGAGCTCTGCTGGATCTAACTGCTCGGCGAATTCCGAGTTGATGTGAAGATTGCTCTCGATGACACAAGAGGTCATCGTTGAAGCGGTGGCCGGACAGGCGGTCATAAGAAAACCTCCTAGCCGGATAGTTTGGCCGGCGGCCAAGGCTCCATCGGCGAAGATGTCGTCCTTGAAGACCGGAAGAGGCATCCTTCCTATCGGTGACGGCACAGAGGAACTCTCAATGAAAGCACCAATGTCGGTGTCAAAACCGGCGGATCACGGGTAGGGGGTCCCGAACTGTGCGTCTAGGCGGATGGTAACAGGAGACAAGGGACACGATGTTTTACCCAGGTTCGGGCCCTCTTGATGGAGGTAAAACCCTATGTCCTGCTTGATTGATATTGATATTGTGGATGTTTACAAGAGTGGATCTACCACGAGATCAAGGAGGCTAAACCCTAGAAGCTAGCCTATGGTATGATTGTAATGGTTGTTGTTGTGTCCTACGGACTAGAGCCATCCGGTTTATATAGACACCGGAGAGGGCTAGGGTTACATAGAGTCGGTTACAATAGTAGGAGATCTACGTATCCGTATCGCCAAGCTTGCCTTCCACGCCAAGGAAAGTCCCATCCGGACACGGGACGAACTCTTTAATCTTGTATCTTCATAGTCTTGGAGTCCGGTCGATGATGATGATAGTCCGGCCGATGATAGTTCGGTCGATGATGGTAGTCCGGCTATCCTGGCACCCCCTAATCCGGGACTCCCTCAACCGCGTTGGCTCAACCCCTCTTATAGCGTTGTTAGTTGCAGGTGAAGTTGAAGATTGCTCCATGATGGACAGGATTATGTTAGGATATCACAATATCTCTTATTTAATTAATGCATCTATATACTTGGTAAAGGGTGGAAGACTCGGCCTTTTGCCTGGTGTTTTGTTCCACTCTTGCCGCCCTAGTTTCCGTCATACCGGTGTTATGTTCCCGGATTTTGCGTTCCTTACGCGGTTGGGTGATTTATGGGACCCCCTTGACAGTTCGCTTTGAATAAAACTCCTCCAGCAAGGCCCAACCTTGGTTTTACCATTTGCCACCTAAGCCTTTTTCCCTTGGTTCTGCAGACTCAAGGGTCATCTTTATTTTAACCCCCCCGGGCCAGTGCTCCTTTGAGTGTTGGTCCGAAACGGGCAGACTGCGGGGCCACCACGGGGCAACTCGAGGGCTGGTTTTACTGGTGGGCTGACCTATCCGTTGTGCCCTGAGAACGAGATATGTGCAGCTCCTATCGGGATTTGTTGTCACGGCCGGCTTTCCAATAAAAATATTTATTGAGAAACCAATCTTTTGAGTCCAGTATGAGAGAAATCCTCCTCACTGGTAGACAAATTCTTGATACAATAAGCCAGTAGCATAAAATATATTACAGGGTTGAACTACGGTTGCTCAACCAAATTATTACAAGCACGCCAATAATTATACATAATGGCGGACATGACACAGTGGTGTGGAGGCATACTACTGACTCGAGGGTAGGGCGGTGGTGGAGAAACACAGCGGGGAGAGAAATACAAGACTCTAAGTCTATCATCTCATCGAGTGTCGCGGTGAGGCTCGATGAATTTATTTGGTAGCGGAAGCGGATATAAAACAGTGACCAAATCCAGGATCGCATGAGACTGACTGGGACTCCTCTAGGTGTCGGACTCGCTATCAAACTCTTCATCCATGAGATCGCCTTCGTCAGCATCTGGCCAAATCAACAAGCCAGTGAGTACTTTGAAAGTACTCGCAAGACAGTTCGGACGTAAGATATAACAAATGCATGCATGGAGGCGTCATGAATAATTCACCAATGTACATTCAAAAATTAGCATAACAAGGTAAGTAAAAGGGAAACGGCGGTAGTCCGCCTGAATCCCAACAAAACATAAATAAATACCGATCGGGTGTCTGAAGCGACGCCTCGAAAGGTGAACAAATAAATATAAGGAAATGATGCCACAATCGGGCGTCTTAGCGACACCACATAAAGGACTTTTAAAAGAAATGCCACAGTCGGACGTCGGGGCGACATCACAGAAAGGGCTTTAAAAGAAATGCCACAGTCGGACGTCGGGGCGACGTCACAGAAAGGGCTTTAAAAGAAATGCCACAGTCGGACGTCGGGGCGACATCACAGAAAGGACTTTAAAACAAATGACACAGTCGGACGTCGGGGCGACATCACAGAAAGGGCTTGAGAAGAAAGTAAAATACAATAATGCCACAGTCGGACGTC
>NC_041391.1:616164932-616190008 GCF_002162155.2 Triticum dicoccoides
CTGAGCGACATCGCAGAAAGGACTTTAAAAGAAATGCCACAGTCGGACGTCGGGGCGACATCACAGAAAGGGCTTGAGAAGAAAGTAAAATACAATAATGCCACAGTCGGACGTCTGAGCGACATCGCAGAAAGGACGTTAAAAGAAATGCCACAGTCGGACGTCGGGGCGACATCACAGAAAGGGCTTGAGAAGAAAGTAAAATACAATAATGCCACAGTCGGACGTCTGAGCGACATCGCAGAGAGGGCTTTTATTCACAAGTAAATAATACTCACAATAAACATTTAATTCATGAGAATAAATGGGTTAGTCCATCCACAGGAATAATCATTTAACTGGAACTAGCACTCATGGAATCACCGGAGTCTCTGCCATCAAAACTGACATTTGATTAGGATAAGATAATACGAATTTGGACATGGAATAGATGATTTGGAGGAGTATATGACTCTGCAGAGTTTGTACAAAATTTTCCCACAGCCAACGGATTTCTGTAGTCACGAAGGACTAGTTCCGTTTACGGTATTTCGGAAGAAAACACAGCTAACCAGTACACACCCATCCTACCTCTCGATGCTAGGAATCACCCTAGACATCGTCCAAGAAAAACTTTTGAGACAGGGAGATCACAATCTCGAATAGCATGGGATCAAATTTATATACGGGCGCTCTAAGGGGTACCCCCCTCTCGGTCCCAACCGGAAACACCCATGCCCCCTGACCGGATGACTGGCTTTAATCCAGGGCCATGGAACCATCATCACGGCCTCTCCTTTTGGGTGTGTACCAGGAAAGCGGTTTGCAACTTACTAAACCCTATTCCTTGCGGAAAACATGTGGTAGTACAGGGAAGGAAATGATTGGGACTGGACCGATACGGTTTGACACTGAAGTCACATAGTCTGGCGTAAGACTGGCATGCTACGACACTGCCATCTCACCCATCCTCATGCCAACACATGGCCATTCATACTCACATCCATCCACTTATGGATCATTGAACTAACTTACCTCATTATCGCATAAAATAACGTTCATCGATATGCTTCTCAACATGCCATGAAACTAACTAAATGCAAAACATGCCAAGACACTCATCATATCAAAAGTTCAAACATTTCTTGCCTGGTTCAGAGTAGTCGGAGCCTAGCTCGGTGAAGTTCGCGGCTCCGTCACCTCCTTCGGTATCTACGGTATAAAGAAAATATATGCGCTATCGTAAATACCAAGGAGTGCACAAAAAGTATTCCAAATATTTTTCAAATAAATCTGATAAAAAACTAGACAAAATTTTAAAGAGAACAGAAAAAGAATCAATCAAAAATACTTTTCTTTTTAAAAGTTATAAGGGTTTTTGTCCAGGGACTCATCTATAATGAAACAGAAAATTTCCAGGGGCTAGCTTATAAAAACAGAAAACGCTTCGGCAGAAACTACGCCAGCCCAAAGGGAAAACGTATTTGCCCGAAGGCGCTTCCAGAAAATGGTTCAATAGAGAGAGCAGAGAGGCTGACGGTGGGGTCCCACTCGTCAGGTTTGAACTTTCAAAAAGGGGGACGAAGCTCGTCGGCGCCCGAGAGCCACGGTGGTCGCCGGCGGCGATCCACGGCGAGGCAGGGGGATCAGAGGGTACCTCCGTGCTCAGGGTGCCATTCCGCGTCGGTTGGTGGTGGTGGTGGTCGCCGGCGAGTACCACGTCGACGGCGAGCTTTGCTCCGGCGGACGGCGGCTCGGGTGGTCGAGGGACTCGTCGGAGAGGGCTGCATAGATCAAATTGAAGAGGGGGTTAGGCTCCTGGTAGCTAGAGGGCGTAACGGACGGGGTTTGGGCGCCGGAGATGGCCTCACTGGAGCGAATCATGGTGGAGGCCGAGGCGGATCGGGGCGGCCGGAGTTGGGGGAGGAGACCTCCTCGAGGACCTCCTAGTGGCCTGGCGTGGCGTTGGTGAGGAGTGGGGATGATGCGTGCATGAGGGTGAGCTCGGGGGCTCTTTTTATAGGCGGCCCGAGGCGGTTGCCGTGAAAGGGGATCTCCGGCGAGTGATTACGGCGGTGCCGTGGATGTGCAGTGCGATTAGGGGCTTGGGCATCGTCGTTGAGGTCCACCGGTTCCGTTTAGGCGCTAATCGAGCTGGAGTTTGGTGCTTTGGGGTGAGTTCGGCAGAACGAGGCGGCGCGGGCCCGTCGGCGGCAGGGAGCGCGTCCCGTGCTTGCCGGCCACGATGGCGGTGCCACGAGCGTGCGCTGGCACGCATGAGGCCACGCGGAGAGCAGAGGGGTGATGGGCGGCGCGGAACGGCGTTGAGCCGCCGTTCTTGTCCCCTGTCGGCCGCCACGGAAGGTCCCGACACCGCAGAAGACGCCGGCGAGGGCGGGCCAGCGTGCCACCGACGCCAGGAAGGCTCCACGCACGCGTGTGAAGCTCCGGACAAGAGGGAGGGGCTGCGAGGAACATGCCAAGTGCACTGTGAACGCGTGAGTGAAGCTGACGAACGCAAAATGACACTGAAGTCTGAATTTTCTGAATTTGCAAAGGAACAGTGCAGCTCAGGTGTTCGACAGAATGTTTTCGGCCTCTGGAGATTTTTCCTTGAGCTTATTTTTGGTGGAGTGGCTTCTCATTGCTCAAGTAGGCTGCCTGAATTTTGGTGGAATTTTTGGAGGAGTGTAGATATGAATTTCATCAAATTTGGCAAATCTGGTCCAAACTTGCAGAGACTGAATTTTGAAAAATTTGAAAAGAGGAGGAGTGGATCAAGATGGTTCTGGGTTGTGGGTACAAAGGACTATCCAGGAGAGTTGGTTTGAGGTCAAAACTCAAATGAAAAAGGGTACTTGCTTTGAAAATCACTCAGGCTCCAAATAATTTTCAGAATTGATTTGAGAGGAAAAATAATTAGAATAAAATCCAAAACTTGTTTGGATTAGTTGGGACCGAGAACTTAGGTTGATCACAAGGTGTAGGGGAGGTTTTGGAGGGGTTTTACCACATGGGCAAAAATGCCAGGTCATGGGTGGTTCCAAGATATGAAAATCCCAAGTTTTCATAGAGTTCTTTTTTTTAAAAGAAGAAGATTAAACTCCCAAAATAAATTTGAGAGGGAACCAACAGAGAAGAAGTTCAAAAGATTCAAACACCAATGTTTGAAAAAAATAAAATCCTTGCCAAAGCAAAGGAAGTTTTTAAGAGGAAGGTTTTCGGAAAGAAAATTTAAATGGCCTCTTTTCAAAGAAAACCACAAGGATTTTGATAAAAACCAAATAAAAATTTTGGAGTGTCACAACACCTACCCCCTTAGGAAAAATCTCGTCCCCGAGATTTCAGCTGATCCTCAAATAAGTGTGGATGCTCTGTCCGAAGAAAATCCTGGCTTTCCCAAGTTGCTTCACTGTCGGTGTGATTGCTCCACTGGACTTTGAAAAACTTGATGGTCTTCTGTCGGGTCCTCCTTTCAGACTCCTCTAATATTCTTACGGGACGTTCCCGATAAGTGAGGTCTGGCTGCATGTCAATGTTTTCATGGGATACTTGTTTCTCTGGGTTGCTTACGCACTTCCTTAATTGAGAGACGTGGAACACGTCGTGAATGTCGGACAAGTCTTCGGGTAAGTCTAGCTGGTAGGCTACAGTGCCTCTTCGTGCCACTATGCAGAATGGTCCAATGAATCTTGGTGCTAACTTTCCTTTAATCTTAAACCGTTGCAGTACTCTCATAGGGGATACTCTCAAGTATACGAACTCACCGGGTTCGAAGCTGACCCTATGATGTTTCTGATCATAATAATTCTTCTGTCGACTTTGAGCGGTCTTAAGTCGGTCTTTGATTAGCTTGACCTTTTCCTCGGCTTCTCTGAGCATATCTGGTCCGAAGATGCGGCTGTCTCCGGTCTCTGACCAATTTAACGGGGTACGACAACTTCGTCCGTATAAAGCCTCGAATGGTGCCATTTGTAGGTTGGCCTGGTAGCTATTGTTATACGCGAACTCGGCGTATGGCAGGCTTTCTTCCCAACTGGTTCCATATGTCAGGACACATGCTCTCAGCATGTCTTCTAAAATTTGGTTTACGCGCTCAGTTTGTCCATCAGTCTGGGGGTGGTATGCGGTACTGAAGGCTAGTTGGGTTCCCAGAGCCTGTTGTAAATGCTCCCAAAATCTTGAGACGAACTGAGTGCCTCTGTCGGATATTATAGTCTTCGGGACACCGTGCAGACAAACTATGCGGGAAATATAAATCCTGGCAAGCCTCTGAGTGTTGTAGGTTGTCTTCACTGGAATAAAGTGTGCCACTTTGGTCAACCTGTCAGTGATGACCCATATGGCATCATTCCCGTGTCGTGACCGAGGTAGTCCGAAAATAAAATCCATCCGTATTTCATCCCATTTCCACTCAGGTATTTTGTTAGGTTGCAGTAGTCTGGCTGGTCTCTGATGCTCAGCTTTTATGCGTTGACATGAGTCGCAACATGCAATGAAGGCGGCTATGTCCCTCTTCATACCGTGCCACCAAAATCTTTCCTGAATACCTTTATACATTTTGGTTCCTCCAGGGTGGATTGAATATGGAGTGGTGTGTGCTTCAGCTAAAATTTGCTGTTTAAGGTCTTCTATGTTTGGCACGCAGAGCCTTTCTCCGTACCATAATATTCCTTCTTTGTCTATGACGAATCCCGAGGCCTTGCCCATACTCAAGTTCCTTTTGATGCCTTCGATGCTGGTGTGACCGGCTGAGCTTCTTTAATTTTCTCCACAAGGTTGGGTTGTATTTCCAAGTTTGATATGGTGCCTTCTGCTACCATTATCAAGTTTAGCTTGGCAAATTCTTGATGGAATTCGGGCCTCAAGCTGTGCAGATTGTTTTCGTCGGAGCTGGGGTTCCGACTAAGGGCATCGGCCACTACATTTGCTTTCCCTGGATGGTAATGGATACCAACATCATAATCCTTTACCAACTCCAACCAACGTCGTTGCCGTAAGTTTAGTTCTGGCTGTGTGAAAATATATTTGAGACTTTTGTGATCCGTATATATTTCACATCGATTCCCAAGTAAGAAATGCCTCCATTCCTTGAGTGCATGAATAACTGCTTCCATTTCTAAGTCATGAGTGGGATAATTTTCCTCATGCTTGCGAAGTTGCCTTGAAGCGTAGGCGACAACCTTGCCTTCCTGCATCAACACGCATCCGAGACCCTTTCTGGACGCGTCACAATATACTTCAAAATTCTTGTGTATGTCGGGTACAATTAATACCGGTGCTGTCGTTAACTTCCGCTTTAGCTCTTGGAAACTTTTCTCGCAGGCTTCTGTCCATTCAAACTTCTTATCTTTCTTGAGCAACTGTGTCATAGGCTTGGCTATGGTGGAAAATCCTTCAATAAATCTGCGGTAATATCCTGCCATTCCCAAGAAACTCCGTATGTCTGTTACGCTGGCTGGTGACTTCCAGCCAAGTACGGCCTTGACTTTCTCTGGGTCCACTGCGATACCGTCTTGGGTCAGTACGTGGCCTAGAAAGCCTACTTGTCTTAGCCAAAATTCGCACTTGCTGAACTTGGCATACAATTGGTGTTATCTTAGCTCTCCTAGCACAATCCTGAGATGTTCTGCGTGCTCTTCTGGTGTCTTGGAGTATACCAGAATATCGTCGATGAATACCACGACGAACTTGTCCATAAACTTCATAAATACTTTGTTCATAAGGTGAACAAAATATGCTGGGGCGTTAGTTAATCCAAATGGCATCACTGTGAACTCGTACAATCCATATCTGGAGGTGAAGGCTGTTTTGGGGATATCTTCCGTTCGTACCTTCAATTGATGGTATCCTGACCTTAAGTCAATTTTTGAGAATACCTTGGCCTGAGCGAGTTGATCAAATAAATCGTTTATCCTTGGCATCGGGTATTTGTTTTTGACTGTGACCATGTTAAGTGCTCGATAGTCAATAGACAATCTCAGCGTTCCATCCTTCTTTTTGGCAAATAAAATTGGTGATCCCCAAGGTGAGGAGCTGGCTCGAATGTATCCTTTTTCCAGTAATTCCTTTATTTGCTTCTTCAACTCGATCAACTCGGATGGTGCCATTCTGTATGGTTTCTTGTATATGGGGGTGGTTCCTGGTGCTAGTTCAATGCGGAATTCTATTTCTCGATCTGGTGGCATGCCCGGTAGCTCTTCAGGGAATACATCTGGAAATTCACACACTACTGGAACCTTGTTTAGCTCAGAAACGTCCACCTTATTTAATCTCGGTTGCCGGGGTATTTTTCCTTCCTTGGCTGATACTCTTATTGTCTTCCCTTGGTGGTGTGTGAGAATTACGGTCCTGTTGAAACAGTCGATAAAACCCTTATTGGTGGTTAGCCAATCCATCCCTAGGATGACATCCAGTCCTTTATTTTCCAACACAATAAGATTTGCGTGAAACTCCAATCCTTCGAACTCAATGACCACATTCTGACAGTAATTCTGAGTAACTTGCTGAATCCCAGGGGACTTGATGGTCATGGATTTCTCCAGGGGAAGCATCAAAAAATTATTTTGCAAAGCAAAACTTTTCGAAATGAAAGAGTGAGAAGCTCCAGAATCAAACAAAACCATTGCAGGTATTGTGTTGACAGGAAACGTACCGAGTACGATATCCGGAGTATTTTGTGCCTCCTCTTTGGTTACGTGGTTCAGATGACCCTTCCTGTGGTTATTGTTGGGATTGAAATTGTTTCGCTTGGGCGCGGAATTGTTGCCGTTGTTCGGCTTTGGGGTTGAATTCCTTGGCTTGGGGCACTGTTTGGCATTGTGCCCTTCTTCTCCACAAGCGTAACAAGTAACGCCGGGGCGATAGGTGAATTCCTTGTCCCTTGCATGAAAATTCTTGATTGGGCGTGAGACATTGAATGAGGATTTGTGTGTCCCACCCTTTTGAAAATCTGTCTTGCTTCGGTGATTGCGAGCATGATTTATCTGGTCCCTTTTTCGCTTGCGGATGTCTTCCACACTGCGTCTCTCATTTTCCAGAGTAATGGCTTTGTCCACCGGTGTTTTAAAATTAGGAAAAGTGTGCACGACCAGTTGGCATTTAAGTGCGGGCGTCAGACCGTCAAGGAACTTCTCCATCTTCTTGATTTCAGTCATACGCTCTTCATTGGCGTAGCGGGACAATAGAGTAAATTGACTGTTGTAATCTGACACTGTCATGTTCCTTTGTTTGAGGTCATCGAACTCTCTCTTCTTGATTTTCATAATACTCTTAGGAATGTGTGCACCACGGAAACCCTCCTTGAAATCATCCCAGGTTATGTTATTTTCGTTGGGATGCATGTGCAGAAAATTCTCCCACCACGATGCGGCTGCTCCTGTGAGATAGTGCGGAGCATATAATACCTTCTCGGGGTCTGAACATTTTGCAATAATTAATTTTCTCTCCATATCTCGAAGCCTGTCCTTGGCTTCAAGAGGTTTGTCAGTGTGAGAAAATGTTTGAGGACGTGTCTTCTGTAGCTCAGATAACTTGGAATGCTGCTGATACTGTCCATGGTGATTTCCCATGTTGATGACTTGGTTCATCATTTCCCGATGTTGCTGCTGACTCTGCTCATAAAGGCGGCACATTTGTGAAAGTGCCGATTCACTGCCCTGTTGGCTTGACTGTCCCTGAGTGAACTCGTTGCTGGGTTGTGCATCATAATTTTCCTCTGATGGAGTTGGCATGGAGCGAGTCCAAGGACAAGACATTTTTCACTCTGGGGATATATTTGTAAGACCCATAAGAAAAGCGGAAAGAGTCGCAAAAACAAATCCATAAATGCATAAAGCTGGCAAATAAAATTAAATAACTCAGCTTACTTAAGAAAAATAAATCGACTTGCGCACGGAGAAGGACTGCTCATTACATATCTTACACGCGGGCGGTAATTATACAATACATCACTCAGGACATGCGTACAAAATCCTGACATGTTATTTAGTCTAGTGCACTTCTCCAGATCCTACATGATGCGAAAACAGGCTACTTCTCACAACCTATGTACATATCTTACAAAGCGGTACATTACATGGCAGCTAAGCGTACTCAGGCAGAGATGTTGAGGACCTCCTTTGCCCTGCCGAGGGCGAGGCGTAGCGAGGTTGGGGACTCGACTTCCTCCTCGCTAATGGGCTCCATACGTGTAGTGTTGCGCAGAGTGGACGGAGCGGTTGCCAGGGGCGGAGCAACACGTACAGGAGTGGGCGCGAAGGGTGGTGGAGTGCGCGCTGAAGTGGGTGCAATGACTTGGTTGAATTCTTCGGTAGAAGGCAGGCGACGAGTAGGCGTGAAAGATGCTGATGACAAGACAAAAGTCAGTGGTGGTGCGATGGGTAGGAGCTCCCTCCTATTGGCAGCACAGCCATGAACTGAGTCCATGCGGGTAGCTACGAAGTCGTCCACCAGGTTGTCGAAGGCTGCCTCCAGGGCCCGGAGATACTCAATGAGCATCTCAAAAGCCTCGTCTCGTTCTCCTCTGGGGCAGGAGTATGCATAGTGACAGGTGTAAGCCACATGGCACGAAAGATAACGGTAACGACGAGTCTTCATCACGGGGAGGACATCCCTGAGACGAGCTATCGCCTCGCGGGCTGCCATCTGCATAGCATGCCTCTCCGTAGGCATGGCTCTTCCCACGAACCGGAAGCGGCGTAACTCACCACGCCCTCCCTTGAACTGCACCGCGGCCTGGTGCATGGTCAGACTGTCGTTGACTCGGTGCTGGCAGAGTGTGAAAACTGGGCGCACAGATGGCCCCATCGCGACCTGAACGATGAAGGAAAGAAGCTTGACGAACCCATCGGGCACGTTGGCAAAGGTCTGAGACTCGCAGCTGTTGTCGGCCATCTACAAAAGTAGGCAAAAGTTCTGCATGGTCAGATCATAAATTTATGCTGACTGACAGAAAATGACTATAATTGCAAGAAATATAAATTAGCTCTATCATGCTAATAACCAATTAGCGATCGCACCTAGTGGCTTCCTACAGTCAGCCTGGCTCTGGTACCAAGCCTGTCACGACCGGCTTTCCAATAAAAATATTTATTGAGAAACCAATCTTTTGAGTCCAGTATGAGAGAAATCCTCCTCACTGGTAGACAAATTCTTGATACAATAAGCCAGTAGCATAAAATATATTACAGGGTCGAACTACGGTTGCTCAACCAAATTATTACAAGCACGCCAATAATTATACATAATGGTGGAATGACACAGTGGTGTGGAGGCATACTACTGACTCGAGGATAGGGTGGTGGTGGAGAAACATAGCGGGGAGAGAAATACAAGACTCTAAGTCTATCATCTCATCGAGCGTCGCGGTGAGGCTCGATGAATTTATTTGGTAGCGGAAGCGGATATAAAACAGTGACCAAATCCAGGATCGCACGAGACTGACTGGGACTCCTCTAGGTGTCGGACTCGCTATCAAACACTTCATCCATGAGATCGCCTTCGTCAGCATCTAGCCAAATCAACAAGCCAGTGAGTACTTTGAAAGTACTCGCAAGTTAGTTCGGACGTAAGATATAACAAATGCATGCATGGAGGCGTCATGAATAATTCACCAATGTACATTCCAAAATTAGCATAACAAGGTAAGTAAAAGGGAAACGGCGGTAGTCCACCTGAATCCCAACAAAATATAAATAAATACCGATCGGGTGTCTGAAGCGACGCCTCGAAAGGTGAACAAATAAATATAAGGAAATGATGCCACAATCGGGCGTCTTAGCGACACCACATAAAGGGCTTTTAAAAGAAATGCCACAGTCGGACGTCGGGGCAACATCACAGAAAGGGCTTTAAAAGAAATGCCATAGTCGGACGTCGGGGCGACGTCACGGAAAGGGCTTGAGAAGAAAGTAAAATACAATAATGCCACAGTCGGACGTCTGAGCGACATAGCAGAGAGGGCTTTTATTCACAAGTAAATAATACTCACAATAAACATTTAATTCATGAGAATAAATGGGTTAGTCCATCCACAGGAATAATCATTTAACTGGAACTAGCACTCATGGAATCACCGGAGTCTCTGCCATCAA
The DNA here is from genome assembly GCF_002162155.2 of Triticum dicoccoides. Taxonomy (NCBI): domain Eukaryota; kingdom Viridiplantae; phylum Streptophyta; class Magnoliopsida; order Poales; family Poaceae; genus Triticum; species Triticum dicoccoides. Next base: position 616,175,006 of record NC_041391.1, read on the forward strand.
AACTGACATTTGATTAGGATAAGATAATACGAATTTGGACATGGATTAGATGATTTGGAGTAGTATATGACTCTGCAGAGTTTGTACAAAATTTTCCCACAGCCAACAGATTTCCGTAGTCACGAAGGACTAGTTCCGTTTATGGTATTTCGGAAGAAAGGACAGCTAACCAGTACACACCCATCCTACCTCTCGATGCTAGGAATCACCCTAGACATCGTCCAAGAAAAACTTTTGAGACGGGGAGATCACAATCTCGAATAGCATGGGATCAAATTTATATACGCGCGCTCTAAGGGGTGCCCCCCTCTCGGTCCCAACCGGAAACACCCATGCCCCCTGACCGGATGACTGGCTTTAATCCAGGGCCATGGAACCATCATCACGGCCTCTCCTTTTTGGTGTGTACCAGGAAAGCGGTTTGCAACTTACTAAACCCTATTCCTTGCGGAAAACATGTGGTAGTACAGGGAAGGAAATGAGAGGAACTGGACCGATACGGTTTGACACTGAAGTCACATAGTCTGGCGTAAGACTGGCATGCTACGACACTGCCATCTCACCCATCCTCATGCCAACACATGGCCATTCATACTCACATCCATCCAGTTATGGATCATCGAACTCACTTACCTCATTATCGCATAAAATAACGTTCATCGATATGCTTCTCAACATGCCATGAAACTAACTAAATGCAAAACATGCCAAGACACTCATCATATCAAAAGTTCAAACATTGCTTGCCTGGTTCAGAGTAGTCGGAGCCTAGCTCGGTGAAGTTCGCGGCTCCGTCACCTCCTTCGGTATCTACGGTATAAAGAAAATATATGCACTATCGTAAATACCAAGGAGTGCACAAAAAGAATTCCAAATATTTTTCAAATAAATCTGATAAAAAAACTAGACAAAATTTTAAAGAGAACAGAAAAAGAATCAATCAAAAATACTTTTCTGTTTAAAAGTTGTAAGGGTTTTTGTCCAGGGACTCATCTGTAATGAAACAGAAAATTTCCAGGGGCTAGCTTATAAAAACAGAAAACGCTTCGGCAGAAACTACGCCAGCCCAAAGGGAAAACGTATTTGCCCGAAGGCGCTTCCAGAAAACGGTTCAATAGAGAGAGCAGAGAGGCTGACGGTGGGGTCCCACTCGTCAGGTTTGAACTTTCAAAAAGGGGGACGAAGCTCGTCGGCGCCCGAGAGCCGCGGTGGTCGCCGACGGCGATCCACAGCGAGGCAGGGGGATCGGAGGGTACCTCCGTGCTCAGGGCGCCATTCCGCGTCGGTTGGTGGTGGTGGTGGTCGCCGGCGAGTACCACGTCGACGGCGAGCTTTGCTCCGGCGGACGGCGGCTCGGGTGGTCGAGGGACTTGTCGGAGAGGGCTGCAGAGATCAAATTGAAGAGGGGGTTAGGCTCCTGGTAGCTAGAGGGAGTAACGGACGGGGTTTGGGCGCCGGAGATGGCCTCACTGGAGCCAATCGTGGTGGAGGCCGAGGCGGATCGGGGCGGCCGAGTTGGGGGAGGAGACCTCCTTAAGGACCTCCTAGTGGCCTGGCGTGGCGTTGGTGAGGAGTGGGGATGATGCGTGCACGAGGGTGAGCTCGGGGGCTCTTTTTATAGGCGGCCCGAGGCGGTTGCTGTGAACGAGGATCTCCGGCGAGTGATTACGGCGGTGCCGTGGATGTGCAGTGGGATTAGGGGCTTGGGCATCGTCGTTGAGGTCCACCGGTTCCGTTTAGGCGCTAATCGAGCTGGAGTTTGGTGCTTTGGGGTGAGTTCGGCAGAACGGGGCGGCGCGGGCCCGTCGGCGGCAGGGAGCGCGTCCCGTGCTTGCCGGGCACGGTGGCGGTGCCACGAGCGTGCGCTGGCACGCATGAGGCCACGCGGAGAGCAGAGGGGTGATGGGCGGCGTGGAACGGCATTGAGCCGCCGTTCTTGTCCCCTGTCGGCCGCCGCGGAAGGTCCCGACGCCGCAAAAGACGCCGGCGAGGGCGGGCCAGCGTGCCACCGACGCCAGGAAGGCTCCACGCACGCGTGTGAAGCTCCGGACAAGAGGGAGGGGCTGCGAGGAATGTGCCAAGTGCACTGTGAACGCGTGAGTGAAGCTGACGAACGCAAAATGACACTGAAGTCTGAATTTTCTGAATTTGCAAAGGAACAGTGCAGCTCAGGTGTTCGACAGAATGTTTTTGGCCTCTGGAGATTTTTCCTTGAGCTGATTTTTGGTGGAGTGGCTTCTCATTGCTCAAGTAGGCTGCCTGAATTTTGGTGGAATTTTTGGAGGAGTGTAGATATGAATTTCATCAAATTTGGCAAATCTGGTCCAAACTTGCAGAGACTGAATTTTGAAAATTTTGAAAAGAGGCGGAGTGGATCAAGATGGTTCTGGGTTGTGGGTACAAAGGACTATCCAGGAGAGTTGGTTTGAGGTCAAAACTCAAATGAAAAAGGGTACTTGCTTTGAAAATCACTCAGGCTCCAAATAATTTTCAGAATTGATTTGAGAGGAAAAATAATTAGAATAAAATCCAAAACTTGTTTGGATTAGTTGGGACAGAGAACTTAGGTTGATCACAAGGTGTAGGGGAGGTTTTGGAGGGGTTTTACCACATGGGCAAAAATGCCAAGTCATGGGTGGTTCCAAGATATGAAAATCCCAAGTTTTCATAGAGTTCTTTTTTTAAAAGAAGAAGATTAAACTCCCAAAATAAATTTGAGAGGGAACCAACAGAGAAGAAGTTCAAAAGATTCAAACAACAATGTTTGAAAAAATAAAATCCTTGCCAAAGCAAAGGAAGTTTTTAAGAGGAAGGTTTTCTGAAAGAAAATTTAAATGGCCTCTTTTCAAAGAAAACCACAAGGATTTTGATAAAAACCAAATAAAAATTTTGGAGTGTCACATTTGTCGGCACATCGGGCGCCTTTGCTGGTCTTGTTTTACCATTGTCGAAATGTCTCGTAAACCGGGATTCTGAGTCTGATCGGGTCTTCCTGGGAGAAGGTATATCCTTCGTTGATCGCGAGAGCTTATCATGGGCTAAGTTGGGACACCCCTACAGGGTATAATCTTTCGAAAGCCGTGTCTGCGGTTATAGGCAGATGGGAATTTGTTAATGTCCGGTTGTAGATAACTTGACACCAGATCCGAATTAAAACGCATCAACCGCGTGTGTAGCCGTGATGGTCTCTTCTCGGCAGAGTCTGGGAAGTGAACACGGTTTTTGGGTTATGTTTGACGTAAGTAGGAGTTCAGGATCACTTCTTGATCATTGCTAGCTTCATGACCATTCCGTTTGCTCTCTTCTCGCTATTATTTGCGTATGTCAGCCACCATATATGCTTAGTCGCTGCTGCAACCTCACCACTTTACCCCTTCCTTTCCCATAAGCTTAAATAGTCTTGATCTCGCGGGTTTTGAGATTACTGAGTCCTCGTGACTCACCAGATACTATCACAACAGTTGCAGGTGCCGATGATACCAGTAGAGGTGTTGCAACCGAGCTCAGTTGGGAGCTCAACGAAGACCTTGGTTGTTGCTATGTATCGTTTCATGTTGATCAGTAGTGGAGCCCAGTTGGGACGATCGGGGATCTAGCAGTTGGGTTATCTTCTTTTCTTTTGGCTTCGTCCGTAGTCAGACTATGTGTGTACTCTGAATGATGTATGATTTATTATATGTTCATTGTGTGAAGTGGCGATTGTAAGCCAACTCTTTATCCCATTCTTGTTCATTACATGGGATTGTGTGAAGATGACCCTTCTTGCGACAAAACCACAATGCGGTTATGCCTCTAAGTCGTGCTTCGACACGTGGGAGATATAGCCGCATCGTGGGTGTTACACCGGGATATGCCTATACTGCGGCAGCGAGCAAGTGGCGAAGGCCCAACCACGCCAGAGCTTGGTCAGAGAGAATGGCGGGTACCGCAGATCGAGACGTGCTGCCTTAACACCATCGAACGGAGAGACGATGCACATCCTCCCTTTCCGATGGCAGACGGGATGCGGCCGGACCACTGACCAACGCTAAGAGAGAGAGAGGCCACCGCCGCCTTGTGTGAGATGGTGTGATGCGAGACAAACCCATTTTTCCATTTTCCCCACGACAATCGTTTTATATTCTGTACGTGCTATTGAGGAATATATAATTTTATTTAATACTAACGCGTCAAGTCGAACTTTGTTCCGTCTAGGCGTGGTACCCGAGCCTCCTTCGAGTAAACAACCGCTACACGCGTCAAATTATCACGTGGGCTGCCTTTTCATACAGAAACGAACTCCACCGTGTACCCACGCGGGTGTTGCCGGGAACGAGATGTGAGTACGTGTGTCCTATGTGCACCTCTTCGTTAGGTGCAGGTACATGCGTGGGTGGGTGTGAGAGAGATGGTTTGTGCGAAACAGAGGCAATGTGTTGATGATATCTCAAACAAAAAAACATATGCAATATGTGTGAAACGGAGTCATGGATGTGAGATATCGATAGAATTGAAAATAGGGATGACGTGTGTGGCTGCGCGATCGATAATGAGTGCCATCGAATTTGTGTTCGCCCACGTCAAAGATATAGGGAGGCTAGCCTACTGGAATTTGAGAGGGCAGAGGTGCAATTTTTCTCTGTGGCATTGATACCTGCCTACAACGTTCGACTATCGATGTGTGGGAGGGGGGGAGGGGGCAGAGACCGATCGACTAGTATATGTGTGGGGAAGGAGAGAGACCTAGCTATGTATTGAGGGAGATCGATCGGCATCCATGGATATGTGTAGCATAGGAATAAGGTTGGGAGAAAGACAAAGGTAGAGTGTAACAGAGTTGGTGGTGGAGTGGCGTCTCACAAATGGTGGGAGAGGCCTGCTAGACAAACGAAGGGTATGAGTGCAATATCAATAAGAGAGGGCGGGGGATGTCTATCTATCTATGCACGTGCGTGTGAGAGACGGGTCAGGAGGTATGCAAGGATGATGAGGGGATACGATATGGTTGTGGTAATCATACTTAACTACATAGGAAGATCAATCGTCGTGTGTCCGAGAAAGGGAGAGACATAACTAGCAAGGTAAGTGTATCGGTGCGTGGGGAAAATGAATTATAGTCGACATGGCTATATGTAGGGAGATCGATATGTATACATGCATGCATGTGTTAGAAGCAAATAAGGTCCGGAGAGACAGACAGGGGGAGAGGGGTGCATCTACGAGGTGGTGCGAGAGGCCTACCATGTCGAGGGGGAGGAGTGTGTGAGTATGAGATCAATAAAGGAGTGTGCACCTGCGTGGAACCGTATTGGACATGGGGGGCATGGACGGTGAGAAGAGAAGAGGGGAAGTATATATGTGTTTGTGGTAGGCACACTTGGCTAGAGAGGTATATCGACCGGTGCATGCCCGAAAGAAGGAGCCGGGGTCCTACACACACCGCGGGTGAACGACCTAAAGAGAAATAACGAACTTGCGCGATGGAGGGGACGCTAAGGGGGGGGAGAGGGGGGCGGGCGTGTGCATGCATGATAGAAAGTTAGCACTAGCTAGCTACAAATAGAAGAGGGTCGTGAAGGTGTAAAAGACGAACCAAGATCATAATTCATTATAAAAAAAGTGGATACGAATACTTGAAGAAGATATCATAATGTAGAACATTGATTATCATTTTGGCTAAGGTGTGGCTTTTGCAGCTCAGGTCTAAATACTTGTCATAATGTAGGGGGCGGGGCACTATACTCTGTGTGATAAACATGGTGTACATATGGAACATGGTTTAAATTATGAATATATAGTTAGTACATCAAATGTACTATTATTTGGAATCAACATCAAGTGTATTAAAAAAATAGAATTCGAGTTCATATAGTACACATAGTTCATATCTATCTCTATAGTAATCATGTGGTGTGTTATTAAGGTAATACACGAATGATGGTTGAAGTTGGCAACAATCATGATTGTAGATTCTTATTGAAATAGAGAAACGAATTCAAATTCAGTTCGAATTGTAGCGGTAGTATAGACATTTGGAATGCACTAAAATGTTGGTATGAGTAGGTTACATGCATTATACAGCCAGCAAAAAAATTTAATTTGACATAACATGGATACATACTCCATCCTTCCATCTATATAGGGCGTAATGCGTTTTTAAGACCGCCTTTGACTATTGACAAGATTAATAGTACATGACATGTACAATGTGAAAATTATTTCATTGAAAGTTCCTTTCACAGACGAATTTAACGGTGTGCTTTGTGTAAGTAGCATGTCATATATTATTGCTCTAATATTTGGTCAAATTTAGCATCGAAAAATGCATTAAGCCCTATATAGATGAAAGGAGGGAGTACCTTTGAATAGCATTTGTATAGTAAAACGGGGCAAGACTCTCTCTTTGTGTGGTGTGAATAGTTTTATTTTTTTTCATTTTTTTCGGTTGAGGGAAGTGCGAATTGATTTGGTACATAAAAGTACAATATTGCATGTTAGGCTTGTCCCTAAAATTCAACCCGCGCCTTGTTATATCCCGAAAATTCAGATATCGTGCCAAAGCTGGCACCTTCACAACCTGCGCCTTGCTATCCCGAAATTACAACACGCACGAAAACTCCCTCCAGCTGCCAAATCCTGACACGTGAAATCCCCCTTCTAACCCTGAACGGAAAGGTCTGCTAGTTCAAATCGGTGGGGGTACTTTTGTAACACATCCTAAATTTTGGACAAGCGCATCCCTAAGTCATGGTTCACCCCCTCCCATCGCCTCCTTTTCGCCATTCGGAATCCCAGGCCGCCATTACCTCTCCGGTCCAGCCGCGAAACCCCACCCTCCTCCGTCCGCCACTCACCGCTGCCTAGCCGGAGCCTCTTCCCCGACGATGTCATCCATCACAACAGCTCGATGTCCCTCGTCCTCCTCCCCAAATGAGGACCCGTCAACCATCTCTTCGTCCTGCCGGTTCAGCCGCCCCGTCCTACACCTCCAAGGAGCTGCTTTGATGATTGCCTTGTGTATCGCGGCTGCTCCATCCCCACAGTGCCGCCTTAACCTGCTCCACTGGAACCGCAGCATCCTCACCGACTCCTCGGACGAAGCCGTGGCCTACTCGGCGCCACCAAAGAGGTTGTACACTCATTGCATCGCACCTTCTCCTTAACTCGACCTCCCGGCACCGATGGTGCTCCATCCCTGTCGGATATCGGGTTCCGGCAAAACCCTTAAGGTTCGAACTCTAGGGTGCGCGCGAAGATCTTCCCCCTACCGATCCACGTCCCAACGCCTCGCTATAGATCTAAGCCACGATGAACAACACAAGGGACACAAGGTTTATACTAGTTCGGGCCAGCGTTGTGGTGTAATACCCTACTCTAGTTTGTGGTGTGGTGGATTGCCTTAGGGGCTGATGATGAAGAGTACAAAGGAAGAATAGCCTCGTGAGGGGAGGAGTTCTTGTGCTGGTGTGGGTGGTTCTGGCTAAGGTTCGATTGGTCGATCCCCCTACCTTGGGAGTGGCTAATCCTATATATAGAGGCCCTGGTCCTCTTCCCAAATATTGAGCGGGAGGGAAGCCAACAATGGCCATTTTGAAGGGGAACATCTAGTACAACTTATCCTAACTAAAGTTGGTCTTGGGCTCCACGGTGACCTCTGTCCTGCCGCTCTGCTAGTCTTGGTCTCGTTGCACAGAAATGGTAACATTTTCCTGATGCCTCGATACTTCGCACCTTTTGCACCGAAGAGGGAACAAGGACACTGGACAGACCGGCGCCCGCCTGGCGCCCGCCTGGTCTCGATCATCATGGCTTGCGTCACAAGCACCTCGCGAGGTACCCCTGCCTTGATCTCTCCGCCTCCTCGTGAGCCTGCCTGATGAGGCCGCTCCTGAGGAAGCCTTGCATCATCCGCCCTGCGAGGCTCGGCCCTTCGCGAGGGTCTTGAGCCTGAGCTGATGAAGACAGGCCATACTGGGCCACTCCTTGAGCCACGCCGCAGGCCGCAGGCAGGCAAGTCTGGGGACCCCATGTTGGGGAACGTAGTAATTTCAAAAAAATTCCTATGCACACTCAAGATCATGGTGATGCATAGCAATGAGAGGGGAGAGTGTTGTCCACGTACCCTCGTAGACCGAAAGCGGAAGCATTAGAACAACGCGGTTGATGTAGTCGTACGTCTTCACGGCCCGACCAATCAAGCACCGAAACTACGACACCTCCGAGTTCTAGCACACGTTCAGCTCGATGACGTCCCTCGAACTCCGATCCAGCCAAGTGTCGAGGGAGAGTTCCGTCAGCACGACGGCGTGGTGACGATCTTGATGTTCTACTGTCACAGGGCTTCGCCTAAGCGCCGCTACAATATTATCTAGGAGGACTATGGTGGAGGGGAGCACCGCACATGGCTAAGAGATCAAGAGATCAATTGTTGTGTCTATGGGGTGCCCCCCTCCCCCGTATATAAAGGAGTGGAGGAGGGGGCCGGCCAAAGGGGGGTGGCGCACCCTAGGGGGAGTCCAACTCCCACCGGGAGTAGGACTCCCCTTTTTCCTATTAGGAGAGGGAGAGGGAAGGAAGAGGAATGAGGGAGGAAGGAAATGGGGGGACGGCTCCACTCCCAATTCAGATTGGGCTTGGGGGGCGCGACCTCTCCTTTGCTCCTTTCCCCTCCTTTCCACTAAGGCCCAATAAGGCCCATATACCTCCCGGGGGTTCTTATAACCTCCCGGAGCTCTGGTATTGTCCCAATCTCACCCGAAACCTTTCCGGTGTCCAAATATAGTCGTCCAATATATCGATCTGTATGTCTTGACCATTTCGAGACTCCTCGTCATCTCCGTGATCACATCCGGGACTCCGAACACCCTTTAGTACATAAAAACTCATAAACTCATAATAAAACTGTCAATGAAACCTTAAGCATGCGGACCCAACGGGTTCGAGAACTATGTAGACATGACCGAGACATGTTTCCGGTCAATAACCAATAGCGGAACCTGGATGCTCATATTGGCTCCTACATATTCTACGAAGATCTTTATCGGTCAAACCGCATAACAACATACATTGTTCCCTTTGTCATCGGTTTGTTATTTGCCCGAGATTCGATCGTCGGTATCCCAATACCTAGTTCAATCTCGTTACCGGCAAGTCTCCTTACTCGTTATGTAATGCATCATTCCGCAACCAACTCATTGGCTACATTGCTTGCAAGGCTTATAGTGATGTTCATTACCGAGAGGGCCCAGAGATACCTCTCCGACAATCAGAGTGACAAAACTTAATCTTGAATTACGCCAACTTAACATGTACCTTTGGAGACACCTGTAGAGCTCCTTTATAATCACCCAGTTACGTTGTGACTTTTGGTAGCACACAAAGTGTTCCTCCAGTAAACGGGAGTTGCAGAATCTCATAGTTGTACGAACATGTATAAGTCATGAAGAAAGCAATATCAACATACTAAACGATCAAGTGCTAAGATAACGGAATGGGTCATGTCAATCACATCATTCTCCTAATGATGTGACCTCGTTAATCAAATGACAACTCATGTCTATGGTTAGGAAACATAACCATCTTTGATTAATGAGCTAGTCAAGTAGAGGCATACTAGTGACATTAAGTTTGTCTATGTATTCACACATGTATCATGTTTCCGGTTAATACAATTCTAGCATGAATAATAAATATTTATCATGATATAAGGAAATAAATAATAACTTTATTATTGCCTCTAGGGCATATTTCCTTCAGTCTCCCACTTGCACTAGAGTCAATGATCTAGATTACACAGTAATGATTCTAATACCCATGGAGCCTTGGTGCTGATCATGTTTTGCTCGTGGAAGAGGCTTAGTCAACGGGTCTGCAACATTCAGATCCGTATGTATGTTGCAAATCTCTATGTCTCCCACCTGGACTTGGTCCCGGATGGAATTGAAGCGTCTCTTGATGTGCTTGGTTCTCTTGTGAAATATGGATTCCTTTGCCAAAGCAATTGCACCAGTATTGTCACAGAAGATCTTCATTGGTCCCGATGCACTAGGTATGACACCTAGATCGGAAATGAACTCCTTCATCAAGACTCCTTCATTTGCTACTTCCGAAGCAGCTATGTACTCCGCTTCGCATGTAGATCCCACTATGACGCTTTGTTTAGAAATGCACCAACTGACAGCTCCACCGTTTAATATAAACACATATCTGGTTTGCGATTTAGAATCATCCGGATCAGTGTCAAAGCTTGCATCGACATAACCATTTACGACTAGCTCTTTGTCACCTCCATAAACGAGAAACATATCCTTAGTCCTTTTCAGGTATTTCAGGATATTCTTGACCGCTGTCCGGTGATCCACTCCTGGATTACTTTGGTACCTCCCTGCTAAACTTATTGCTAAGCATACATCAGGTCTGGTACACAACATTGCATACATGATAGAGCCTATGGCTGAAGCATAGGGAACATCTTTCATTTTCTCTCTATCTTTTTTTGTGGTCGGGCATTGAGTCTGACTCAACTTCACACCTTGTAATACAGGCAAGAACCCCTTCTTTGCTTGATCCATTTTGAACTTTTTCAAAACTTTATCAAGGTATGTGCTTTGTGAAAGTCCAATTAAGCGTCTTGATCTATCTCTATAGATCTTGATGCCCAATATGTAAGCAGCTTCACCGAGGTCTTTCATCGAAAAACTTTTATTCAAGTATCCCTTTATGCTATCCAGAAATTCTATATCATTTCCAATTAACAATATGTCGTCTACATATAATATCAGAAATGCTACAGAGCTCCCGCTCACTTTCTTGTAAATACAGGCTTCTCCAAAAGTCTGTATAAAACCATATGCTTTGATCACACTATCAAAGCGTTTATTCCAACTCCGAGAGGCTTGCACCAGTCCATAAATGGATCGCTGGAGCTTGCACACTTTGTTAACACCTTTTGGATCGACAAAACCTTCGGGTTGCATCATATACAACTCTTCTTCCAGAAATCCATTCAGGAATGCAGTTTTGACATCCATTTGCCATATTTCATAATCATAAAATGCGGCAATTGCTAACATGATTCGGACAGACTTAAGCATCGCTACGGGTGAGAAAGTCTCATCATAGTCAAGTCCTTGAACTTGTCGAAAACCTTTTGTAACAAGTTGAGCTTTGTAGACAGTTACATTACCATCAGCGTCAGTCTTCTTCTTGAAATCCATTTATTCTTGATGGCTTGCCAATCATCGGGCAAGTCAACCGAAGTCCATACTTTGTTCTCATACATGGATCCCATCTCAGATTTCATGGCCTCAAGCCATTTTGCGGGATCTGGTCTCATCATTGCTTCCTCATAGTTCGTAGGTTCATCATGGTCAAGTAACATGACTTCCAGAATAGGATTACTGTACCACTCTATTGCGGATCTTACTCTGGTTGACCTATGAGGTTCGGTAGTAACTTGATCTGAAGTTTCATGATCAAAAATATCATTAGCTTCCTCACTGATTGGTGTAGTTGTCACAGGAACCGGTTTCTGTGATGAACTATTTTCCAATAAGGGAGCAGGTACAGTTACCTCATCAAGTTCTACTTTCCTCCCACTCACTTCTTTTGAGAGAAACTCCTTCTCTAGAGAGGATCTGAATTGAGCAACAAAAGTGTTGCCTTCAGATCTGTGATAGAAGGTGTACCGAATAGTCTCTTTTGGGTATCCTATGAAGACACATTTCTCCGATTTGGGTTCGAGCTTGTCTGGTTGAAGTTTCTTCACATAAGCATCGCATCCCCAAACTTTAAGAAATGACAACTTTGGTTTCTTGCCAAACCACAGTTCATAAGGTGTCGTCTCAACGGATTTTGATGGTGCCCTATTTAACGTGAATGCGACCGTCTCTAAAGCATAACCCCAAAACGATAGCGGTAAATCAGTAAGAGACATCATAGATTGCACCATATCTAATAAAGTACGATTACGACGTTCGGACACACCATTACGCTGTGGTGTTCCGGGTGGCGTGAGTTGCAAAACTATTCCGCATTGTTTCAAATGTAAACCAAACTCGTAACTCAAATATTCTCCTCCACGATCAGATCATAGAAACTTTATTTTCTTGTTACGATGATTTTCCACTTCACTCTGAAATTCTTTGAACTTTTCAAATGTTTCAGACTTGTGTTTCATTAAGTAGATGTACCCATAACTGCTCAAATCATCTGTGAAGGTGAGAAAATAATGATACCCGCCGCGAGCCTCAATATTCATTGGACCACACACATCAGTATGTATGATTTCCAACAAATCAGTTGCTCGCTCCATAGTTCTGGAGAACGGTGTTTTAGTCATCTTGCCCATGAGGCACGGTTCGCAAGTACCAAGTGATTCATAATCAAGTGATTCGAGAAGTCCATCAGTATGGAGTTTCTTCATGCACTTTACACTAATATGACCCAAACGGCAGTGCCACAAATAAGTTGCACTATCATTATCAACTCTGCATCTTTTTGCTTCAACATTATGAATATGTGTATCACTACTATCGAGATTTAATAAAAATAGACCTCTCTTCAAGGGTGCATGACCATAAAAGATATTACTCATATAAATAGAACAACCATTATTCTCTGATTTAAATTAATAACCGTCTCGCATCAAACAACAATTATTCAGGTCTAAAACTAATCCCGAAGGTAGATGTAGAGGTAGCGTGCCGACCGTGATCACATCGACTTTGGAACCATTTCCCACGTGCATCGTCACCTCATCCTTAGCCAATCTTCACTTAAGCCGTAGTCCCTGTTTCGACTTGCAAATATTAGCAACAGAACCAGTATCAACTACCCAGGTGCTACTGCGAGCATTAGTAAGGTACACATCAATAACATGTATATCACATATACCTTTGTTCACCTTGCCATCCTTCTTATCCGCCAAATACTTGGGGCAGTTCCGCTTCCAGTGACCAGTCTGCTTGCAGTAGAAGCACTCGGTTTCAGGCTTTGGTCCAGCTTTGGGCTTCTTCACAGGAGTGACAACTTGCTTGCTATTCTACTTGAAGTTCCCTTTCTTTTCCTTTGCCCTTTTCTTGAAACTAGTGATCTTGTTTAATCATCAATACTTGATGTTTTTTCTTGATTTCTACCTTCGTTCAGTTCAGCATAACGAAGATCTTGGGAATAGTTTTCGTCATCCCTTGCATACTATAGTTCATCATGAAGTTCTAGTAACTTAGTGATGGTGACTAGAGAACTCTGTCAATCACTATCTTATCTGGAAGATTAACTCCCACTTGATTCAAGTGATTGTAGTACTGTGACGCCCCCGATTCAATCGTACACTAATCATGCACGAAAACGTGTACGATCAAGATCAGGGACTCATGGGAAGGTATCACAACACAACTCTAAAAGTAAAACAAGTCATATAAGCATCATATTACAAGCCAGGGGCCTCGAGGGCTCGAATACAAGTGCTCGACATAAACAAGTCAGTGGAAGCAACAATATCTGAGTACAGACATAAGTTAAACAAGTTGCCATAAGATGGCTAGCACAAACTGGGATACAGATCGAAAGAGGCGCAAGCCTCCTGCCTGGGATCCTCCTAACTACTCCTGGTCGTCGTCAGTGGCCTGCACGTAGTAGTAGGCACCTCCGGTGTAGTAGGAGTCGTCGTCGACGGTGGCGTCTAGCTCCTGTGCTCCAACATCTGGTTGCGGCATCCGAGAAGAAGAGGAAAACGGGGGAAAAGAGGGAGCAAAGCAACCGTGAGTACTCATCCAAAGTACTCGCAAGCAAGGAGCTACACTACATATGCATGGGTATATGTGTAAGGAGGCCATATCAGTGGACTGAACTGTAGAATGCCAGAATAAGAGGGGGATAGCTAGTCCTATCGAAGACTACGCTTCTGGCAGCCTCCGTCTTGCAACATGTAGAAGAGAGTAGATTGAAGTCCTCCAAGTAGCATCGCATAGCATAATCCTACCCGGCGATCCTCCCCTTGTCGCCCTATGGAAAAGCGATCACCGGGTTGTCTGTGGAACTTGTCTGGGTGTGTTTTATTAAGTATCCGGTTCTAGTTGTCATAAGGTCAAGGTACAACTCCGGGTCGTCCTTTTACCGAGGGACACGGCTATTCGAATAGATAAACTTCCCTGCAGGGGTGCACCACATAACCCAACACGCTCGATCCCATTTGGCCGGTCACACTTTCCTGGGTCATGCCCGGCCTCGGAAGATCAACACGTCGCAGGCCCACCTAGGCCTAACAGAGAGGTCAGCACGCTGGTCTAACTCCTATGGCGCAGGGGTCTGGGCCCATCGCCCATTGCACACTTGCACGTTGCGAGGGCGGCCAGAAGCAGACCTAGCAACCTCCATTACAAAGTAAGTCACGTTATGCGGTCCAATCAGGCGCGCGCCGCTCAGTCGCTGATATCTAGAAGGCTTCGGTTGATACCACGACGTCGACTGCCCATATCTTTCCCACGTAGTTGGTTGGTGCTTATAGGCCAGTAGCCAGACTCAGATCAAATACCAAGATCTCGTTAAACGTGTTAAGTATCCGCGAACGCCGAACAGGGCCAGGCCCACCTCTCTCCTAGGCGGTCTCAACCTGCCCTGTCGCTCCGCCCCAAAGTAATAGTTGGGGTCCGTCGGGAACCCAGGCCCACCTCTACCAGGATGGAGCCACCTGTCCTTCCAGCCCCCACATTGAAATCACTTGCGGGTACTCAACGAGCTGACCCGACTTTAGTCACCATCTGTATAGTATGTATGTATGTATAGTATATACCCGTGATCACCTCCCAAGTGATCACGGCCCGATAGTATAGCAAGGCAGACTGACAAGAATGTAGGGACAATGATGATAAACTAGCATCCTATACTAAGCATTTAGGATTGCAGGTAAGGTATCAACAGATGTAGCAACAATGTCAGGCTATGCATCAGAATAGGATCAACGGAAAGCAGTAACATGCTACACTACTCCAATGCAAGCAGTATAGAGAAGAATAGGCGATATCT
>NC_041391.1:616190206-616281168 GCF_002162155.2 Triticum dicoccoides
CTTGCCTGGTTGCTCTAGCAAGAAGGGTTTGTCGTCGATGTAGTCGATTACAGGGGTACTGGCAGCGGCCTCGGTGTCTACCGGAAAGAAGTAACGGATGGGAACACAATAAATAACAGAGTAATCAAAGCATCACAAAGCATAACATGTCAATACGCGGTGCTAGATGTGCCCTAACGCAGTGCGAGGTGATACCGGCGAAGGGGAAAAACATCCGGGAAAGTATTCCCGGTGTTTCGCGTCTTCGGACAGATGAACCGGAGGGGGAAAGTTGCATGTTTGCTATGCTAGGGACGCGCGGCGGACGAACGGGTTGCGTATCCGGATTCGTCTCGTCGTTCTAAGCAATTTTCATGTAGAAATTTTTTCCATCGGAGCTATGGATTATTTTGTATTAATTTTTAAAGATTTAAATAGTTATTTGGAATTCCCTGAAAATTGGCTAAGTCTGAGAAATCCTTAGTTTTAAACATCACTTGGATGTTTTCCGAAGGCTATAACTGGAGTTCTCTCCATCCTATGGCTTAGTGCCCTTTACCAATTTTTATCATCTTTCCATGATCTACATGACAGTTTCAAGGTCATCTACATTAGTGCCCATTTGCCTGTCCAAATCTTCATTTGAAAAGTGCTACTGGATGTCAATTCCAGAATCTGTTTTTCAGCTCTTCCAGTTAACAGAACATAGACTTTTGTCATTTTTATAGAAATTAATCTAGGCGACTTTTGAATTTGGTCCAATGGAAAGAATTGAACCCTGCCAAGTGTACTACACGCCCATATAAATTTTATCTATGTTCAAGCTTGTTTTGCTGTTGTTTTGAGGTCGTTCAGGGGGCTAACCAATGCTGTTTTATAAAAGCTAGCAGCTGCTACAGTAACTGAATGTTACTGTAGCAGCACTGCACTAGTATCAGGAAGCGAGCAACGCAGCAGCGGCAGCCGGAGGCGGGCGAGGCTAGAGGCGGACGCGGCCGGAGGTGGGCATGGCCACACTCAACACACACACACACACACACACACACACACACACACTGCACGCACACGCATGCACACACACAGAATGCACGCACACATGCGCGCATGGCCGCTCGGCCATGGCCGGCCATGGCCAACCACAGGAGCAGCCTGCGGGGAGGCGAGGCCATGCGCGGGACGGGGGCAAGGAAGCATGACACGTGTCCAGGGGAGTGTGGGTAGCGGTGGCTACAGGCGCGGCCGAGTGCGGCAGCGGGAGGCCGGGGCGCGACTTGGGGCGGGTGTGTGAGTGAGGGAGCAAGGCAGAGGCAATGTGAGTGGAGCGTCGGCCATGGCGACTTCTAGCGCGAGATGGCAACGACGAGCATGGCGGCTAGAGGATGCAGATCGAGGGGGAGGCAAAGGGGAAAGGCGCGCCAGCTCACATTGTTGATGGGAAGAGGCTTGAGGAGGCACGGGATGCAGTGAAGACGGCGAATCCGTCGATGGCGTCACGGTGGCCGGAGGTAGAGGACGAGGTGGTCGATGGCGACGTTACGGCGGCTCCTCATCCTTGACCCATGGACGATGACGATGAAGAGTACCACGCCGGAGCTGCTGGACACATTGGCGGGGCGCTGGGACAGCGGTGGCCGCGGGATCGAGCGGCGCACGGCAATGGCGGCGTCGGGCGGAATACAGAGGGAGAGAGCGAGTGAGGGAGAGGGAGTGAGTGGATACTAGGGTTCACTAAGGGGTCGACGAGGCTCTTATCCCCTCAGGGCACCGGTGGATGGCCAACGCGTGGAAGATCCACGCCGTGGACGCTGTGAGTGCGGCCACAGAGCTCTCTGTGAGAAGTAGGAAGAAGAGGGATAGGTGGGCTGGGTTGGGTACTATAGCCATGGGCTACAGTGCACAGTGCAACCTTCTCTCTTTTTTTTCTTATTTTGTTTATTTTCTTTACATTTTATTTTAGTTTTAGTAAAATTTACACCTAGCATCTAAATTGGTATCTCAACTTAGTCCACAGTTAGAAAATGTCTAGTCCCCAAATAAATTAGTTTGATATTTTACTAATTACAAAAGTTATTTAAATAATTGTTTTTGCTGCTGTTTTTATTATTTTGGTGCATCTAGATATGCTATAACAGTGTGGTTTCTTCACCATAATTACATACGCATTATTTGGCACAACCCGAACTTTTTAGTTTTATTGTTCGAAAACTTTTGTTGTTTGCCTTTAATTCAATTTGAATTTAAATCGTTTTGAACTAACGCGAGATTATCAACAGTAATCCGAGGTGACGTGGCATCATTAGCAGGGAATTACGGTAGTCTAATTATCCGGGCGTCACAATTCTCCTCCACTACAAGAAATCTTGTCCCGAGATTTAAGAGGTAGTGAAAGGGGGAAAGGTTTTTGTTACGAATCTAGCAGGTCTTCTCGTCCTGGCTTGCTCTTCGCGAAGAAGTTGATCCCTGTCGTTGATGTCTTCATTTCTCTACTTCAGGTCATCTTGACAAAGTTGTATCCTTTCTTCGGGGCACTCCATCGTACTAACGAATAGGTAAGGGGCAGCTTTACAATGATAGGATGTTATAAGGGAAAATCATCTGGGGGTATCCCAAGAATGAACACATGAGTATCTCTCGAGTTGAACAAATGAAACACCTCGAGAGCAAAGTAAGAAGGTACCATAAGCAGTTTCAAGCCGATAGACAACCGTTGTTGCCTGAAACAGCGTGTGAAAGGGGTTCAGAGCAACGAGAATTAGTGTTGTGTGTGATACCAGAATTGACGATCTCTCGGAAGGTGGCTCCTGAATTACCTATGAGGTCACGCTCGAGGAATAACTATGGAAATAGGGGGTGTACAGGAGAGTCAGGTTTCGATCCTGTGGGACTGTGGGTTATGGGCCCACCATGTGGGCTAAAGTAGAAAGGGGGTTCACATCGTGCACGGTCACGATAGCAAGGCATGTCAGAGGGTAGCATGTCAGTTATGTCGGCAACAACATCGATACCAAGGGCGAGGGACGAAGATAACCATTTTCCTGCTCGTTGAACGAGGCGGACCAATAGGCAAGGTTCTCGTCCATCGGTGGCTACCGGAATGTCAGCAACAATAGTAACAGGGTCTTACTGACAGAGTGGTACAACGAGGTGTTTACATAAGCAGGGAAATATAACCGCTTATATTATATAAATCACAAAAAGGTTTAAACAAACCAATGGAAAGGAAAAGTGATTATCAGGTTTAAACAGAACAATGGAAAGACAAATGTATATAGACACATATTTCAGGGGTATATCCTTCCCAAGGACAAGCGGAGCATGATATCCATGACAGGATAGAAAATAGGAAACCATTTAGGTAAGTGGGGAGAAATCTCATGATATTACCCATACAACGGTGTTAGGATAAATGATAAAGAAAACTTAGCATTGTGCTTCAAATGCTCTTATTGAAAATCGGATTACCACAGGCATGCTTCGAGATAGCATTGACATGGTCTTCAAGCAAAGGTCAGACTTTGGATACAGGAAGGATCCATCAGGAACAACTTGTAGAATAAGTCTTACAATTTCCTCATGGAAGAATGGATAACCTTGCTAAAAAGGAAACTATAACAGTGGGTACCTCCGGCCAGGTATGCTAGGCATGACATCACCTTACCGGGTCACATAAAGACCATTGTTATAACTCTTGGAAATATGTTCCAACCATCATATCTGACCGAGATTCAGATCTGATTGGTGTCAGGATACCTCAAACTCATGATGCTTGAGGAGAAAAGGTGCGGCACAAATTGACGAGATGACATCAAAGATTCTAGGGAAATGAACTATGGAAGCGAGTTCCGAAACAAGAGTTCATCATTAAATAAAGAAGAGGATGAGGAGGTGGCTGATGGACTCAGCGATAATTCATCGAGGTATCCCAAAGATGGATCTCCACAATTATGTGGATAAGGAGATAACATTTGTTAGATCAATTGATATAAGGAAGTATGCTCGAGGAAAACATACACAATTAAACATTGGTTGATAGGTGCGCCCGAAATATGGGTTGGGTTGCACGACCAATGTCAAAATGGTGATTCAATAATAATAAATAGTCTAAGAGTGAACGACCGACCATAATCTTCAAAGCAATATGGTTGCTAGAAGGGCAGAATCCAAACATCACCGGTCGAATCAACACGAGGACCAATAAAGAATGGTGATGGTGAGAAGTATCACTATACCAAGAATTCTTAAGAGGTGGAGTAATCCTCATGACATTCTTGACATAACAGATGATAATACTTCAAGGTAGAACATCTACAAGCTGGATAGCAAGTACCATCCATAACATGAACAAGTTTGGGTTGGGGGAAGGCAAGAATGTTGTCGATGATAACAAAATCATTGAGGGGCAAGGATGGTATTTCCCATCATGAATTTGATTGATATCCTGGAAGAACACAGAATGTTGATGATGATCATCACAAATTTTATGGAGGTACTATGAAGAGGCCAACGAACAGCTACGACATCAAGCAAAAGGAATGATGAAGCAAAAGGTTATTGGAACCACGGATGCGACACAAGCTCGATATCAAGCTTGTTGTTTGAGGTGAATGATAAGATGAGGAATATCGACGTAAGCTTAGCTCATCGTCAAAAATTTGTGCTCGGGAAAGGACCAGGTAGCAGAGTTAAATTTAGCACGATAATGATATAGCCAATCAGGTTATGAATGACTGGAAGGATTAATAAACTCGTAAGCAACGAAAATTACTTAAGAGTTATTGAATTGGAGTGCGGACTCGATTCACTATTCGGTGTTCTTGAGTGACTAATAACCTAGAACCCGAGGAAAATTTGAAATCGGTGAGAAATAACAATTGACGAAGAACCCATAAGAAGTTATGCAGTTCCATGATATTCTTGAGATACCAGAGTGTAATACTCGACGGTTAATCAAAGTAAAGGTTGGACAGGTGCAATGATCTGCAGAAGACAAGTACTTCAACTTGTCCGAGAAGTGGTATTTAAAGGAGAAGATGGCCGGAACCACGATTGCAAAAGGCCGGATCCCAGATATAAGAACTTATACCAAGGGAATAATTAATTTAAGAGAAGTTTTAATGATAAGATCTACGTCGTGTCCATGGGCATGAACACAAAGTTCAAGGTCGACTCCCACTTCTTCAATGCATAACCTTTCATTCACTTCTCGTTTCGATAATGGCATTAGTGTTGAAAGTTTTACCTGGTGAAATACCAGATGAGTCTGACCCGTGAAAACTTCCGAGTTCACACATATTAAGGAAGGCATAGGTTCAACCCATCAGGGCATCTTACGAACATATACCACAAACTTCGGGGTAAATAATACAAGCTCGAAAGTAGAGCATTGTTCAAAAGAAGATGATACAATTTACCAAAGGCATTATATACCCATGGAAAGGCTCTCAAGGTTATTCAATATGAAGGACACTGTCGGATAAAATCCAGCAAAGGAACCGATGGTCCACAAGGGATCTGATGTGAGCATCGGTACTTAACCAGAGGAAGAAGAACGCACGGGCATCATATTATACAACATCTGAATAATTCGATGCTTAGATAAAAAAGGAATTACGATTTCCAAAACAAAGGATCAGAAGCAGTCGCTCTGATCAAGGATGGATAAGTTGGATAGACCAGAGGCACAATTGACGACAATTAGTTTGGTCGAGAACCAGCTCATGTTCAAAAATGATGTCTGAGCCGGAAAGATAATTTAGAAGGGTTGATAGATGATTGTGTGCATTCGCACACATGTTGAATCAATAGGGTCAAAATGACGGGGTCAAAAGATACTAGTGAATATTGCCAGATATATGGGAAGCATCCATAATGCAAGTGGACAAGTATTTGCAGAGCAATAAAGCATCTAAGGATTTTCGGAGGATTGAATAGTATTTCAAAGACTTTTGTGAAACATCTGAACAACTGGGGATGAGCGGATACTCCGAAAGTGCGAGAAATTATTCTTAGGGGTATCCAGGTGGCAAAGAACTGCAAGGCAGTAGGCACGAAATATTCTCGGGGTATCTTGTAATAACAAGATCGACTGGGAATAAAAGTAAGCACGACAGGTGTATGTATTTATCCATAGGGATATTTTGGTGGAAGGTAATTGCAAAAGCAACGGGCACAAGGTCTCGAGAGAAAATTGGAGAGTATCTTCGAAATCTTCTGGTGCAGCCGGCGATCATCTGGACTGAAGGGGCTCTCCGGGAGAAAGTACTATCGAGAACCTAAAGTTAGATTTTAGAAAATCATTTAACCTGAATAGAAGAGAGATTAGAATCCCAGAGTATAGACGAGGAATAAAAGTTCCTTATACCACCCAATGGCGACATGGGCCCGTAAGGCACACAGCCATGTTAGTAAAAGTTATGTAATGTCTAGACTCGACTTCGGCCAAGAAGTGTGGAAGGGGGATTCCTACAGGCAGTCGGCTCTGATACCAACTTGTGACGCCCCCGATTCAATCGTACACTAATCATGCACGCGAACGTGTACGATCAAGATCAGGGACTCATGGGAAGATATCACAACACAACTCTAAAAGTAAAACAAGTCATATAAGCATCATATTACAAGCCAGGGGCCTCGAGGGCTCGAATACAAGTGCTTGACATAAACAAGTCAGCAGAAGCAACAATATCTGAGTACAGACATAAGTTAAACAATTTGCCATAAGATGGCTAGCACAAACTGGGATACAGATCGAAAGAGGTGCAGGCCTCCTGCCTGGGATCCTCCTAACTACTCCTGGTCGTCGTCAGCGGCCTGCACGTAGTAGTAGGCACCTCCGGTGTAGTAGGAGTCGTCGTCGACGGTGGCGTCTGGCTCCTGGGCTCCAACGTCTGGTTGCGGCATCCGAGAAGAAGAGGAAAACGGGGGAAAAGAGGGAGCAAAGCAACCGTGAGTACTCATCCAAAGTACTCGCAAGCAAGGAGCTACACTACATATGCATGGGTATATGTGTAAGGAGGCCATATCAGTGGACTGAACTGCAGAATGCTAGAATAAGAGGGGGATAGCTAGTCCTATCGAAGACTACGCTTCTGGCAGCCTCCGTCTTGCAGCATGTAGAAGAGAGTAGATTGAAGTCCTCCAAGTAGCATCGCATAGCATAATCCTACCCGGCGATCCTCCCCTTATCGCCCTGTGGAAAAGTGATCACCGGGTTGTCTGTGGAACTTGTCTGGGTGTGTTTTATTAAGTATCCGGTTCTAGTTGTCATAAGGTCAAGGTACAACTCCGGGTCGTCCTTTTACCGAGGGACACGGCTATTCGAATAGATAAACTTCCCTGCAGGGGTGCACCACATAACCCAACACTCCCGATCCCATTTGGCCGGACACACTTTCCTGGGTCATGCCCGGCCTCGGAAGATCAACACGTCACAGCCCCACCTAGGCCTAACAGAGAGGTCAGCACGCCGGTCTAACTCCTATGGCGCAGGGGTCTGGGCCCATCGCCCATTGCACACCTGCATGTTGCGAGGGCGGCCGGAAGCAGACCTAGCAACCTCCATTACAAAGGAAGTCACGTTACGTGGTCCAATCAGGCGCGCGTCGCTTAGTCGCTGACGTCTAGAAGGCTTCGGCTGATACCACGATGTCGCGTGCCCATATCTTTCCCACGTAGTTGGTTAGTGCGTATAGGCCAGTAGCCAAACTCAGATCAAATACCAAGATCTCGTTAAACGTGTTAAGTATCCACGAATGCCGAACAGGTCCAGGCCCACCTCTCTCCTAGGCGGTCTCAACCTGCCCTGTCGCTCCGCCACAAAGTAACAGTCGGGGGCCGTCAGGAAACCAGGCCCATCTCTACCGGGATGGAGCCACCTGTTCTTCCAGCCCCCACATCGGAATCACTTGCGGGTACTCAACGAGCTGACCCGACTTTAGTCACCATCTGTATAGTATGTATGTATGTATAGTATATACCCGTGATCACCTCCCAAGTGATCACGGCCCGATAGTATAGCAAGGCAGACTGACAAGAATGTAGGGCCAATGATGATAAACTCGCATCCTATACTAAGCATTTAGGATTGCAGATAAGGTATCAACAGATGTAGCAACAATGTCAGGCTATGCATCAGAATAGGATCAACGGAAAGCAGTAACATGCTACACTACTCTAATGCAAGCAGTATAGAGGGGAATAGGCGATATCTGGTGATCAAGGGGGGGGGGGCTTGCCTGGTTGCTCTGGCAAGAAGGGTTTGTCGTCGATGTAGTCGATCACAGGGGTACTGGCAGCGGCCTCGGTGTCTACCGGAAAGAAGTAACGGATGGGAACACAATAAATAACAGAGTAATCAAAGCATCACAAAGCATAACATGTCAATACGCGGTGCTAGGTGTGCCCTAACGCAGTGCGAGGTGATACCGGCGAAGGGGAAAAACATCCGGGAAAGTATTCCCGGTGTTTTGCGTCTTCGGACAGATGAACCAGAGGGGGAAAGTTGCATGTTTGCTATGCTAGGGACGCGTGGCAGACGAACGGGCTGCGTATCCGGATTCATCTCGTTGTTCTAAGCAATGGATTATTTTATATTAATTTTTAAAGTTTTAAATAGTTATTTGGAATTCCCTGAAAATTGGCTAAGTCTGAGAAATCCTCAGTTTTAAACATCACTTGGCTGTTTTCCGAAGGCTATAACTGTAGTTCTCTCCATCCTATGGCTTAGTGCCCTTTACCAATTTTTATCATCTTTCCATGATCTACATGACAATTTCAAGGTCATCTACATTAGTGCCCATTTGCCTATCCAAATCTTCGTTTGAAAAGTGCTACTGGATGTCAATTCCAGAATCTGTTTTTCAGTTCTTCCAGTTAACAGAACATAGACTTTTGTCATTTTTATAGAAATTAATCTAGGCGACTTTTGAATTTGGTCCAATGGAAAGAATTGAACCCTGCCAAGTGTACTACACGCCCATATAATTTTTATCTATGTTCAAGCTTGTTTTGCTGTTGTTTTGAGGTTGTTCAGGGGGCTAACCAATGTTGTTTTATAAAAGCTAGCAGCTGCTATAGTAACTGAATGTTACTGTAGCAGCGCTGCACTAGTAGCAGGCAGCGAGCAACGCAGCAGCGGCAGCCGGAGGCGGGCGAGGCCAAAGGCGGACGCGGCCGGAGGTGGGCATGGCCACACTCAACACACACACACACACACACTGCATGCACACGCACGCACACACACAGAATGCACGCACACATGCGCGCATGGCCGCTCGTCCATGGCCGGCCATGGCCAACCACAGGAGCAGCCAGCGGGGAGGCGAGGCCACGCGCGGGACGGGGGCAAGGCAACACGACGCGTGGCCAGGGGAGTGTGGGTAGCGGCGGCTACAGGCGCGGCCGAGTGCGGCAGTGGGAGGTCGGGGCGCGACCTGGGGCGGGTGTGTGAGTGAGGGAGCAAGGCAGAGGCAACGTGAGTGGAGCGCCGGCCATGGCGACTTCTAGCGCGAGATGGCAACGACGAGCACGGCGGCTAGAGGATGCAGATCGAGGGGGAGGGAGAGGGGAAAGGCGCGCCAGCTCACATCGTTGACGAGAAGAGGCTCGAGGAGGCGCGGGATGCAGTGAAGACGACGAATCCGTCGATGGTGTCGCGGTGGCCGGAGGTAGAGGTTGAGGTGGTCGATGGCGACGTTGCGGCGGCTCCTCAGCCTTCACCCATGGATGATGACGATGAAGAGGACCACGCAGGAGCTGCTGGACACATTGGCGGGGCGCGGGGACAGCGGTGGCCGCGGGATCGAGCGGCGCACGGCAACGGCGGCATCGGGCGGAATACAGAGGGAGAGAGCGAGTGAGGGAGAGGGAGTGAGTGGATACTAGGGTTCGCTAAGGGGTCGACGAGGCTCTTATCCCCTCAGGGCACCGGTGGATGGCCAACGCGTGGAGGATCCACGCCGTGGACGCTGTGAGTGCGGCCACAGAGCTCTCTGTGAGCAGTAGGAAGAAGAGGGATAGGTGGGCTGGGTTGGGTACTGTAGCCATGGGCTACAGTGCACAGTGCAACCTTCTCTCTTTTTTTTCTTATTTTGTTTATTTTCTTTACATTTTATTTTAGTTTTAGTAAAATTTACACCTAGCATCTAAATTGGTATCTCAACTTAGTCCACAGTTAGAAAATGTCTAGTCCCCAAATAAATTAGTTTGATATTTTACTAATTACAAAAGGTATTTAAATAATTGTTTTTGCTGCTGTTTTTATTATTTTGGTGCATCTAGATATGCTATAATAGTGTGGTTTCTTCACCATAATTACATACGCATTATTTGGCACAACCCAAACTTTTTAGTTTGATTGTTCGAAAACTTTTGTTGTTTGCCTTTCATTCAATTTGAATTTAAATCGTTTTGAACTAACGCGAGATTATCAACAGTAATCCGAGGTGACGTGGCATCATTTGCAGGGAATTACTGTAGTCTAATTATCCGGCCGTCACAAGTACTTAGACAATCTAAGCACTTGCTCACTAGTTGAGCAATTCTCCTCCATCTTTTAGGCGAAGTATTTGTCAGAGGTCTCATACCTCTTGAGACGGGCATGAGTCTGAAATATCAATTTCATCTCATGGAACATCTCATATGTTCCGTGATGTTTCAAAAACGTTTTTGTAGTCCCGGTTCTAAGCCATAAAGCATGGTGCACAAAACTATCAAGTAGTCATCATATTGAGCTAGGCAAACATTCATAACGTCTGCATCTGCTCCTGCAATGGGTCTGTCACCTAGCGGGGCATCAAGGACATAATACTTATGTGCAGCAATGAGGATAAACCTCAGATCACGGACCAAGTCCACATCATTGCTACTAACATAATTTGCAAAATACTACCAGGGCTAAGTTCATGATAAATTAAAGTTCAATTAATCATATTACTTAAGAACTCCTACTTAGATAGACATCCCTCTAATCGTCTAAGTGATCACGTGATCCAAATCAACTAAACCATGTCCGATCATCACGTGAGATGGAGTAGTTTTCAATGGTGAATATCACTATGTTGATCATATCTACTATATGATTCACGCTCGACCTTTCGGTCTCCAGTGTTCCGAGGCCATATCTGTATATGCTAGACTCGTCAAGTTTAACCTGAGTATTCCGCGTGTGCAACTGTTTTGCAACCGTTGTATTTGAACGTAGAGCCTATCACACCCGATCATCACGTGGTGTCTCAGCACGAAGAACTTTCACAATGGTGCATACTCAGGGAGAACACTTATACCTTGAAATTTAGTGAGAGATCATCCTATAATGCTACCGTCAATCAAAGCAAAATAAGATGCATAAAGGATAAACATCACATGCAATCAAGCTTTTAAATAACGGATAGCGGGCTGGTAGCGGATTGGGGTCGGCATAGCAGAATGCGGATAGCGGACGATATTGCGGGCGCTATGTCCGTGTAGCGGATTTGTAAAAATGCTTGCAAATTTGAGATTATAATGTATACCTTTATGCCACTGACAACAATATGACACTTTAATTGTACAATCATCATTTATATAAGCATAATCATATAGACAATAACTATTCCATCCCGACAATATTCAACCATGCAAACAAAAACTATCAGGGTTACACAACTCGTCCATCTGTACAATATTCAACCGTGTAACCATGCAAACAAAAACTACTAGCCAATCATACAAGTCAGACCATGACCATCGCACAAGAATAAACAGATCTAGTTCTGATCATGGAAGATGCACAAGTCATTCGCCATCCTTATCCTCTTCTCCATTCAGACCCATGTCTACTTCTTGGTCTTCTTAATTACAAATTTACAAGTGCAGATAGTTGACTGAATTACCATTGCAAAAAAAGTAACAAACTTATGGTATTTGACTAAATTACAAGTGCCGTTAGTTGATTTGTTTGCTAGTAAACTGAACTCATTGATACAGTACAAAAGAAATTGCAAGCAAACTGAATTTGCAACTGCCAGTAGCCCAGTACAAAATAAAATTACGATTAGACTGAATTTGTCTACTGTAACTGAATTTATAATTTGCTACCAACGAGATTATGAACTATTCTACGATCTGAGCTCCTCCTAATTTTGTCTACTGTAACTCCAAGTGCTACTGCTACCATGAGGAATTTTTTCTATTAAGTACTGACTACTAGTACTAAGTTATGCATCGAATAGACTAACTGTAACTCTGTAAGTGCATCGATCAGAGAAAAGGCAAGTGCATCGAATGGATTAAGCCTACTACGGTAACTCTAAGTGCATCGATCAGAGAAAAGCTGAGCTACCGGATGTACTATGGGCGATTAGTAGAAACAAAGATCAGAGAAAAGGTTAGCAGCCCGACTGAAGAGGTAGTTGAGCGAGGAGGTGCGGACCTTCTGGATAGGGACATCGACGAGTAGGGCGTCAATCAGGGACCAGAGAGGGGACGTGGGCATTGAGCTTGAGCGCCGCCGTCCCAGTGAGGTACTGCCCGCCGGCTCGCCGTGTCATCCCGCACCGGCTTGTCGTCGACCATGGAAGGGCGTTGAGCAGGAGCGAGGAGGTGGCCGTCGTGCTGGCTGCTCCCTCAAAGACCGGCAGGGGAAGAGGGGGCTAGGGTAGCAGCGGTATCCGGTGATGGTGAGCCTGGATTTGCCTCTCCGTCCGGCCTCCGGCGTTAGCCGCATCGCCGCCAAGGAAGTGCCCGCCACCCGTCGCCAGGAGAAGGGGATGGGATAAGAGGATTCGTGGTCTAAATTTTTTTAGCTGTCCGCTATGACCGCAACTAGTTCCACACAAAGGACCGCTATTGAGGTCTGACATGTCATATATCGGCCACATCGTGCCAATCACGCTATTACCGAGCGCAGCTTTCGACTTGTAGTCTGCACTGCGCTACCGCTATTGGGGCCGCAATAGCGTTCATAGCAGCCGCTATTTAAAACCTTGCATACAATCAATATAAGTGATATGATATGGCCATCATCATCTTGTGCTTATGATCACCATCTCCGAAGCACCGTCATGATCACCATCGTCACCGGCGCGACACCTTGATCTCCATCATAGCATCGTTGTTGTTTCGCCACCTATTGATTCTATGACTATCGCTACCGCTTAGTGATAAAGTAAAGCAATTACAGGGCGATTGCATTGCATACAATAAAGTGACAACCATATGGCTCCTGCCAGTTGCTGATAACTTGGTTACAAAACATGATCATCTCATACAAAAAAATATAGCATCACGTCTTGACCATATCACATCACAACATGCCCTGCAAAAACAAGTTAGACGTCCTCTACTTTGTTGTTGCAAGTTTTACGTGGCTGCTACGGGCTAAGCAAGAACCGTTCTTAACTACGCATCAAAACCACAATGATAGTTTGTCAAGTTGGTGTTCTTTTAACCTTCTCAAGGACCGGGCATAGCCACACTCGGTTCAACTGAAGTTGGAGAAACTGACACCCGCCAGCCACCTATGTGCAAAGCACATTGGTAGAACCAGTCTCGCGTAAGCGTATGTTTAATGTCGGTCCGGGCCGCTTCATCCAACAATAACGCCGAACCAAAGTATGACATGCTGGTAAGTAGTATGACATGTATCGCCCACAACTCACCTGTGTTCTACTCGTGCATATAAGATCTACGCATAAAACCAGGCTCGGATGCCACTGTTGGGGAACGTAGTAATTTCAAAAAATTTCCTACGCACACTCAAGATCATGGTGATGCATAGCAACGAGAGGGGAGAGTGTTGTCCACGTACCCTCGTAGACTGAAAGAGGAAGCGTTAGAACAACGCGGTTGATGTAGTCGTACGTCTTCAGGCCCGACCGATCAAGCACCGAAACTAGGGCACCTCCGAGTTCTAGCACATGTTCAGCTTGATGACGTCCCTCAAACTCCGATCCAGCCGAGTGTCGAGGGAGAGTTCCGTCAGCACGATGGCGTGGTGACGATATTGATGTTCTACTGTCGTAGGGCTTTGCCTAAGCACCGCTATAATATTATCGAGGAGGACTATGGTGGAGGGGGGCACCGCACACGGCTAAGAGATCAAGAGATCAATTGTTGTGTCTATGGGGTGCCTCCCTTCCCCATATATAAAGGAGTGGAGGAGGGGGTGGCCAAAGGGGGGTGGCGCGCCCTATGGGGCGAGTCCAACTCCCACCGGGAGTAGGACTCCCCTTTTTCCTATTAGGAGAGGGAGAGGGAAGGCAGAGGAAGGAGGAAGGAAGGAAAGGGGGGCCGGGCCCACTCCCAATTCGGATTGGGCTTGGAGGGGCATGCCCTCTCCTTTGCTCCTTTCCCCTCCTTTCCACTAAGGCCCAATAAGGCCCATATACCTCCCGGGGGGTTCCGATAACCTCCCGGAGCTCCGGTATTGTCCCAGTCTCACCTGGAACCTTTTCGGTGTCCAAATATAGTCGTCCAATATATCGATCTTTATGTCTCGACCATTTCGAGACTCCTAGTCATGTCCATGATCACATCCGGGACTACGAACAACCTTCGATAAATCAAAACTCATAAACTCATAATAAAACTGTCAACGAAACCTCAAGCATGCGGACCCTACGGGTTCGAGAACTATGTAGACATGACTGAGACACATTTCCGGTCAATAACCAATAGCAGAACCTGGATGCTCATATTGGCTCCTACATATTCTACGAAGATCTTTATCGGTCAAACCGCATAACAACATACATTGTTCCCTTTGTCATCGGTATGTTACTTGCCCGAGATTCGATTGTCGGTATCCCAATACCTAGTT
The DNA here is from genome assembly GCF_002162155.2 of Triticum dicoccoides. Classification (NCBI taxonomy): domain Eukaryota; kingdom Viridiplantae; phylum Streptophyta; class Magnoliopsida; order Poales; family Poaceae; genus Triticum; species Triticum dicoccoides. Next base: position 616,204,983 of record NC_041391.1, read on the forward strand.
CAATCCTGTTACCGGCAAGTCTCTTTACTCGTTATGTAATGCATCATTCCGCAACCAACTCATTGTCTACATTTCTTGCAAGGCTTATAGTGATGTGCATTACCGAGAGGGCCCAGAGATACCTCTCCGACAATCGGAGTGACAAAACCTAATCTTCAAATACACCAACACAACATGTGCCTTTGGAGACACCTGTAGAGCTCCTTTATAATCACCCAGTTACGTTGTGACGTTTGGTAGCACACAAAGTGTTCCTCCGGTAAACGGGAGTTGCATAATCTCATACTTGTAGGAGCATGTATAAGTCATGGACAAAGCAATAGCAACATACTAAATGATCAAGTGCTAAGCTAATGGAATGGGTCATGTCAATCACATCATTCTCCTAATGATGTGATCTCATTAATCAAATGACAACTCATGTCTATGGTTAGGAAACATAACCATCTTTTATTAATGAGCTAGTCAAGTAGAGGCATACTAGTGACATTAAGTTTGTCTATGTATTCACACATGTATCATGTTTCCGGTTAATACAATTCTAGCATGAATAATAAACATTTATCATGACATAAGGAAATAAATAATAACTTTATTATTGCCTCTAGGGCATATTTCCTTCACCTCGTTCCCAGAACACCGACAGTAGCCCCCGGGCCCAAGGCGCGCTCGGACTTGGCTTAGCAACGAAGCGAAAGGGCAAGTGCGGAGCGCCGCGGGCCCCAACATCCTGCGGCCTTGGGCGCCGCGTGGCGGTTGATTGGATGTGGGCGTCTCTGCTTCCCCACGCTGCCTCGGCAACTACCTGATTTGACGAGTCCCTACATGTAGAAATGAGTCATGATTACCTGCGATCGTGGATGCCGACGGTTGGCCTCCCTTGGGTTATAAATGTGGAAGGGTGCAGGCCCCCGCTGCACATCTCCCTGCCTCCGCTTGCTCTTTCTTCTTCCCTGCTCCAGTCGCTCGCCGTGTCCCATGGCGCCGACGGAGAGGTTCTCGGCCGCGGAGAAGGGGAAAACTCACCGGGAAGGGCCTGACTCCCCTCCGCACAAGCGCGACCGAGGTCGCCCCCGCAAGCACCCCGCGACTCCTACTGTGGTTCCTCGTGGTCGCGGCGGTGGTCCCTCGCATGGTGACGACCGCTCGGTGAGTGAGGGAAGACGTGTTGTGGCTGCGCGGCCTCCCAGGCCACGCTTCCATTCGGTTGAGGTGTTGCCGGAGTTTGTCGTGTGGTCGGCAAACCCGGCCGGCAACTGGCTCCAGCTTCCCCGCTTGTCGGGGGTTGGGTACGACATATGACAAAGGATGGCTTATCATGGTGGGAGCAAGTAGAACGTCGCCGGTGCCCGGAAGCGGGATGAGGCGAAGACATGCACGCCGACGGATCTTACCCAGCTTCAGGGCTCTCCGAGGAGAGAACACCCCTACTGCTGCTCTGCGGGGTCTCCGCATGGTCACTATGGCAAAGTGAATACAATGGTGCTCCTAGAGCTGTTTCTGGAGGTAGGAGAGGGCAGGGCTAGTTCTCTCCTTCCTATGTGATCGGTCTAATGCTAAAGAGGCTATCCTTGTTACATGGGCGCCCCGGGGGGCTTATATAGGCCTGCCCCCCAGGGATACAATGGTAATCCGGCTGGGCGCGGGTCCCAGCCGTCTGTCTCTCAGGCCGCCGTCTTCTCCGCTGACTTCTGGGGCCCGCCGACTGGCGGGCCCCGCGGACAGGCCTGGTACTGTAGTGGTGCTTCTGATGACGCTGGCTTGGTCATGGGGTCATGGCAACAGTGCCGCCGCCTGACGGGCGATCACTGTCGCCATTCCCCATCTTGTCTGGTTAATGGCGTGCAGGACCCGTGGGAGGGGCCGGCCGACTCTAGGGGGCCGACTCCCATGGGGCCGTCTTCGTGGCCCTCTCGCCGCCTTCGGTACTCCCGCTGACGGATGGGTCCCGCCGTCTCTGGGCCGTACAGGTAGGCCGTCGTGGGCACAGTGTGCCGCCCACGAGGGCTGAGGTCAGGGCAGGCATGGCAACAGTCCCGCGCCAGGATGGAGATCTCCAGCGATATGGCGCACTGTAGTCATGCCAGCCCCTCGTAAGCGGGGTAGAGACGGCCACGCTGCGACCGTACTCCACCCCGTCCATCATGGCGAAGGAAGGAGGTGGTTGGAGTCACGGGCCGACTCCCATAGTCGTCTCCTCTTGAAGTCGTCAGCTAAGAGTCGGCCCATCTGGAAGCCGACACCCAAGAGTCGGCTTAATTCGAAGTCGTCCCTGGAACTCGGCCGCGAGGGACAGTTGCTGCCGACTCCCAGGAGGCAGCTCTTCATCGTGGAGTCTTGAGGGGCACAACCTGCCCCGATGTTTTGAAAGGCTCTCGGGCTCGGGTTAGCCTACCAGTGGCCCATTACTCCGACAGTAGTCCCCGAAGCTGGTGAGGCGCCGCGGGAGACGTGCCGGGGAGCCTCAACAGTTTCATCTCTCCGGGGGTGGAATCTCGACCTAGCTCGCCGTCTTCCTCTAGGTCGACTAGCTGGAGTCGGCCTCGTAGAAAGCCGTCTTGCCTCTTAGAGAGTTTGAACGTCGCGCCGGGTTCCAGGCGGCGTGCCTGATATGCTTCTGGGCAGCCGCCCGTTGCGGGTCCGTCGCATGGCGCCACGTGGAGGGGTCAGTCTGCCCACCCACGCGCGCGGCGGGACATGACCTCAGGCGGGGGCCGCCACTACCATGCCTCGGCACGCGAGCAGATTTGCTGCGGACGTGCGGACGGTTGGGTTTCCCACACCGTAACTGCACGCAGTTACTGCGTGTGGTAAATCATGGGGGGCGTGGGGGCCGGGGCGCAGTTAATCCCACGCCCGCCCCATCGGCTTTTCAGCCCTATGAGCCTAAAAGTAGGCGGGAGGAAAGGAGCGGCGAAGCACGCGCGCCCATCTCCCCCACTCCCCTTGCTTCCTTCTTGCTTCTTCTTCCTCTCGCCGTTGCCGTATCGAGCTACTCCACGCTTGCGACGATGAGCTCTTCCTTCGCCGCCGCACCCGCTGCCGTGCGCTCCGGCGTGTGGGACGGCTTCGAGGTGGACGATGACATCATTGAGTTCCTCCGCAAGACGCGCCGTCTCCCCGGCGCGGAGCTAGCGCGAGCCCGTGCTGCACCGGAGAGGGAAATAGTGCCGGCGCCGGAGGAGGGAGAGCGGGTCGTGTTTCGCTCGCACCTCATGTGCGGCTTGGGGCTGCTGGCGAGCGGCTTCTTCCGCTCCTTCTTGGAGTTCCACGGGCTCCAGCCGCACCACCTCACCCCAAACACGGTGGTGCTGCCGGCTGCCTTCGCCACCTTGTGCGAAGGCTTCCTCGGTGTTCTCCCCACAATCGAACTGTGGGGAGAGTTCTTCCAGTCCAAGCTCGGCACGCACGTCGCCGGCGTGCCGGCCCAGTGCGGCGCCTTCATCGTGATGCGGAGATCGAGGGCCGACAATCCGTTTCCCGCCATCCCGCTGATCAAGTCGGTGATGATGTGGCAGCGTTCTTACTTCTATGTGAAGAACGTCGCCGCAGACAGCGACTGGGTCAACCTGCCGCCCTTCGAAGCTGGCGCACCAGCCGGGAGGCTCCCCAGCTGGTCCCACCGGGTCAAGACGCTGACTCCCGCTGGGGCCGCCGCCGTCGCACGACTCCGAGACCTGTCGCAGTCGGAGGGCCTGACTGGGTCTGACTTGCTGGCCGCCTTCGTGGCGCGCCGAGTCCTCCCGCTCCAAGGCCGACCTCATCTGATTTGTTAGATGAGCGGCCACCGGGATCCGAGTCGGCTCTGCTCCAAGGACATGCCCCACGCGGAGGTGGCGGACATGGTGAACCATATCTCAAACTGTAACCTCGCGGCGACTTGGCAGTTTGGCAAGGAGCCGTACTCACGCGCCAACCCCCCGCCTGTCGTAAGTCGTCTTTCTTCTTCTTTTGTCTTCTTTGCAGCCGAATCCCACTTCTAATCTTTTTGGTTTTTCTTGAGTCGGAACCCCCTCATCCAGCCTTCAGCCGGCACCGCAGGCTCGGCCCGCCAGTTCATCTCCGACCGGGCGGAGAGCGACGTCGACGACCCTGACTTGGGGGCAACGGCGATGGAGGCCGACGCCGAAGGAGGCGGAGGAGGAGGCTTCAGGCCGTCGACCACCTTTGCCGACTGGCCTGATGACGACGCCGAGGGGGAAGTCATCCCGCACCGCCAACCGAAGGTCGGCCATCAGGGTGCGGGCTCCTCCGCCGGCTTGGATAGCCAAGGCGGCGCGAAGAGGCGCCGGGCCGGGCCGAGCTTGCCTAGCGGCCGGTCGAAGAAGTTCAAGGGGGCGGCCACCGCGACCAAGCAGGAAGAGGCGCTCGCGAAGGCCAACCGCTTCCATAAGGAAGTGAAGAAGCCGCCGCTGGTCTCCGCGTAAGTGCCTCCGTTCTTGACTTGTTTTGCTCTTGGTGGATTTTTGTCCAAATCTTTTTACATGCTTTCTTCGTCTCAGGGCTCCCCTCACCTTCGAGAGGGTCGCCGCCGCCTCCGTCATGGGGTCGGCGGAGACTTCCGCCAGTACTCGGCGGATTGATCCCGCCGCCGACCTTCAGGAGGCGATGGAGCGGAACGCGCGGGAGAAGCGCGATGAGGACGAAGCCGCCCGTCTGGAGAAGGCGGAGGCTGAGAAGGTGGCTGCCTCCGCCCAGAGGAAGCTGGACGAGGCCGAAGCCACCGTGGCGGCAAGGCAGCGAGCTGAGGAGGCGGCGCGCCGCTAATCGGCGCAGCTTGTCATCCTGCTGAACTCCGTGCCGCCACCCCCGGAGTTCACGGGGCAGACTGGGAAGCCGGCGGCGAGCACCCTATCATGGAGAGGGAGAGCGGCGAGGCCTCCATGTCAGACACGGCCGCGCCACCTCCGCCGCCTCTGCTGCCATCTGCGAGCGCACGAGGTAAACAGCCGGCGGGCCTGCCGGCGCCGCCAACTGCGGACGAGTCCGAGGTGAGGCTGCTCCTTCAAGTCGCCTCGCCAGCACGCCACCGCCTCGAGAGGGCGACTTCGGCGCCACGCCCGTTGGAGACCGGTGCCGCCAGCTCGGCCATCCCAGATGCCGAGGCGACGAGTGCCGCGCCCGTTGGGTGGGTGCGAGGAGGCGGCACGGGCCCACTGAACCAGGCGCTTCTGGACGTTTAGGCGAAGCTGCGAGCCGAGGGCGACGCCATCCAGGCCTGCACCAAAGCGCATCTGGCATCACGAGTAGCCGTCCGGGTATGCTTTCTTTTTGACTTTGTTCTTCTTTGGTCTTCTCTATGGGGGCGCGCCAGCGCACCCACTGGGTGTAGTCCCCAAGTTTCGAGCCAGCTGTTGAGCAGGCGGCTCGGAACTCCTTTGGCGAGTTCCGATACTTATCTTTGTCTAAAAATTCTTATTGCAGGAGTACCACAACCTCCGCGTCACTGCCTTCAACTGCAATGTTGAGGAGCTGGGCAAGTGGACTGCCGACTTGTCAGAGAGTCGGAGTGAGTCTTCCTTCTTCTTTGCGGGGGCGCGCTGGCGCACCTGCGGGCTGTAGTCCCCGAGATTCGAGCCGACTGCTGAGCAGTCGGGCCGGATCTTCTCAGCGACTTCCTTTGCTGACGACTTAATGTCTTTCTTTTTTATTCTTCAGAGGCCAACGCCACTCTTCAGCAGCAGCTGGGCGAGGCCAACACCTCCTTGTGTGCCAAGGAGGAGGAGTGCGGCAAGCTTGCCGCGGAGCGTGATCTGCTGGCCGTGCAGCTGGCGGAGCAAAAGGAGCTGCTCAAGAAGGCGCAGGAGGAGGCAGAGAAGAAAGAGGCTGCGGTCCTGGCCGAGTTCGAGAGTGAGCGCTCCTCCTGGACCGACAAGGAGGCGCAGCTGACTTCCGGCTTCCATGAGATTGAGGACATCGTCGACGGTGAGTTTCTTTTACTTTCTTTGAGCCGCCGACTGCGGGTCGGGCGACTCCTGATTCTGACTTGCTTCTTTTTTGTCTTGGTAGACTTCTTCCCGGGCCACTCGCAGACGGCCACTCAGGCCATCGAGGCAGATCGCGAGGCGCAGAGGGCAGATGGTGTGGAGATTGCCGCCAACGCCCCCCGGACCCTTGACGAGCAGCTTCTAAGCATCGAAGCTCGTCTGCGGCCGGCCCATCGGATGCTGCGCCGGCTTCACCGTGCTGGTGCCCAGGCGATTGCCGCCCTGTGGCCAGACATGCCGGTTCTGCGCACTGCCAGTCGGACTGCCGACTGGCTGGAGGTCGCAGCTGGTCGTCTTGAGGCTTGGAAGGGTTCCTCGGCCCGGGCTGGAGCGTGCCGGGCCTTGGAATTCGTCAAGGTGTAGTATCCAGGGCTGGACCTGGACCGTCTGGCCGCGTTCCGGTTAGAGGCCTAGGAAGAGCTGGTAGCTGTGGAAGACGCCCTCGTCGCCCGTGCCGCGGCGATCGCCGACTATGCCGACACCAGCATCTTCGTCCCTGATCGGGCTGAAGATGGTAGGAGGCGCCGCCGGAGTGGTTCGGGATGAACCCTGACTACGACGAGGACTCGGTGGAGGTGATTGCTTCCAGCGCCGAGGAAGAAGGCGAGGCAGAGGATGAAGATGAGACGGAGGCGCCGGAAGATGGAACGGGCGACCAGCCTCAGCTCGACCGCACCTCCAACAACGAGCCGTGTCCGGAGAAGGCGGCTGCTGCCAGAGACGGTCAAGCTGAGACTGCCCAGCCGGCCGCCCCGGAGCCTAACACCGCCGTCTCCTCCGACCCTCCGAACCCGGATGCTGCCTCCTAGGCTGCCGTCTTTGCTTTCACCTTATCTGCCTTAGTAGTCTTTGAAGAACTTTGTTAATTCGAACAATTCCACCCGCGGGGTGTATTTTGAACTTCTACTTGAAGATTCGGCCAAGGGCCTATGTTATGTAAATATTTTATCCGAGTTCTATCTTTCCTTGCTCATTGCTCTTTTGGCTTTTTCCTTTGCTGCCTTCCCTTAGTCGTCGCCTTGCCAATCGGACAACCGCTCTGCGGACTGCCACTGGATCAAACGCTTGGCTACTTTGGGAAGGCAAGTACTTGGCCATTTTAGAGTCTTTTTAACAAGTCGGATAGAAAGCGGTAAGCCGACTACTTATGAGTCGGCTTTGCTAAGAGAGGCGAGAAGCCGGCTTGAGCTATGTTTATGCTTTGAGTCCTTAGCAATTTTTCGTGCGGATGCCCATTCTTCCTTACTCCTGACCACCAATCAGTCGCTCTGCGAGCTGCGGCTTCTCACAGGAGACGGCTTAGGCGCCACGCACTATTTGTCCGACTGCAGGAAGCATTTCATAGCGCAAGGCGGCGAGTCCCCGGGCCGACTAGTCGAGCCCGATGCCAAGTGGCATAAAAAAGAGTAGTGTACTCGAAGGCATAACTCTTATCATACAGATAACAAAAAGGGCAGTCCCCGAGCTCGTCTCGGGGGGGGGGGGGCGAAGTCTTGGTAGTTTAATACAAAGGGTAGTGCGATACATACTTGTGGGGACCCCGACTCATAAGTCGAGATCACCGAATGCACGTGTACGGTGATCCCAGAGATCAATGCTCACTGAACACACAGAAGCTGAATAACAAGAGTCTTACATGCATACATACCGTCTTACACAAATTATGACCATTATGGTCAGTGTCGTGGTTCTAAGTCTGACAGTAGAGTGGGGGGTAGGTATGGAGAGGCAAGGTTCTAGCTATGGAGAAGTTGTAAACACAAGAGATGTACGAGTTCAGGCCCTTCTCGGAGGAAGTAAAAGCCCTACGTCTCGGAGCCCGGAGGCGGTCGAGTGGATTGTGTGTATATGAGTTACAGGGTGCCGAACCTTTCTGCCTGTGGAGGGGGGTGGCTTATATAGAGTGCGCCAGGACCCCAGCCAGCCCACGTAATGAAGGGTTTAAGGGACATTAAGTCCGGGGCGTTACTGGTAACGTCCCACATAAAGTGTCTTAACTAACATAAAGTCTACTTAACTACAGGCCGTTGCAGTGCAGAGTGCCTTTTGACCTCCTGGTAGTCGAGTGAGCCTTCGTGGTCGAGTCCTTCAAGTCAGTCGAGTGAGTCCCTCATTGGTCGACTGGAAGGTGACCTCTCCTAAGGGTGTCCTTGGGCAGGGTACTTAGATCAGGTCTGTGACCCTACCCTAGGTACATGACTCCATCATTAGCCCCCGAATGGATTGAGGCTTCGAGTGAGGAAGGAGTTGATGTTGTTTCCGATTAACCTTTGCACACTGGTTGTGCGTTGTTCTGGACCAAAGAATCTCTTCGTTGATAGTGAGCAACTTGTCTTCAGTCGACTCGATCCATTCTTTTCTTTCGTCGAGTGATCTTTCGGGCTTCGACGATTTCCGAGCGACGGATCGCAGGAAATCCCGCGCCAAATGACCGATCTGCCGTTCGCGGATTCCGCGGGATGCGAAATTTGGGGAAACGCGCGAAGCGGAGCGGACCGCGGTGTTCGGATGGGACGGGACATAGACGCCTCGATCCCCGCGCCGCTTTCTTCGCCATGTATCCCGCCTGCATAACCGTTCCAGGATATGATTAGATCGATCGGGCCCACCTGTCATCCACTCGGAAGGGACCTTATAAATGCGCCCGACGAGGGTTTTTTGAACAGTGCCTCAGCATTCTCTTTCTCTGCTCCCTTCGTCTCTGCCCAACGCGCTCGCTCTCGCCTCCGCACAACTTCTCCTCGCGCGTCTCACCGGCAACCATGGCCAAGGAGAAGACGGCGGCGCTGGAACGCGCGAAGAAGGCATCGGCGACGGAGAAGGCGAAGGGGAGATCCACCAGCCACGGCGGGTCTTCGTCTAGATCCCGCCTGCCGAAGGGCTGGGTCCAGGGAGATTGGATCCAGTCGACCATCACGGAGAAGGACCTCCTCGACATGGCCAACGAGGGTCTGATCCCTCATGGAGCTGCAAGGCTTCCGGGGAAAGAATGGCAGCCCCAGCCGGAGGAAGGTGAGTGCGTGCTGCTGGCTACCCATGTCGACCGCGGATTTTCTTTGCCGCCGAGTATTTTCTTCCGTGGTTTCTTGAACTTCTTTGGAGCGCAACTCCACCACTTTACCCCGAATTCTATCGCCTATCTTGCCGCATTCGTGTCCATGTGTGAGGGTTTTCTGGGCTGTCCACTGCACTGGGGCTTGTTCAAGCATATATTCACATGTCGCTCTCAGACCGTGAAGAAGGCGAGCCCAGGCGACGAAAGAACCCGAGTTGTCCAAATGTGTGGGGGCCTGGGGATCCAAGTGAGGAACAATAGCACCTTCCCAGCCATGACTTTTCCCGAGTCAGTCAGAGGCTGGCAGTCGACCTGGTTCTACTGCCAGGATCAGTCGACGTCGGGGCAGTTGAGTGGACTCCCTCAGTTTACCATGGACCGAGTGAACAAGCCCTCCTCTCTGAAGTTGATTCCGGAGGAGAAAGCTGACGTGAAGATGTTGATGGAGCGCGTAGTACAGTTGGTTCGGGAGGGAGTGACGGGCATGGATCTCCTGGAGGTTTTCCTTAGGCGTCGTATCCAGCCCCTTCAGTTCCGGAGCCATTGCATGTGGTTGTACTGTGGGACTAAGGACGAGACTCGGGTCCATCCAGAAGCAGTCGACGATGTCACTCTAGAAAGGTGGATGGCCGCCGTTACCGGAAACAAGGATAACCCACGCGGAGCCAGAAGGATTCCTCCACTCGACCACCACAGTGATCCAAACAAGGTATGCCTGCTCTGCTCCCCACTCTGTTCTTGTCATATTCATTTCTGTTTATTCTGCCAATCGGTCGATTGATCTTTGTCTTGATGTCTATCAGGCCCTCACCGAGCTGTACTCGATGCCCAATGGAGCACAGGCTCCGACTGAGGAGGGTGAAGCGAGTGGGGGCGAGAGCCAGGAGGAGGAGTGGGACTCGGACGCTGCCGAGGACGATGATGACGATGACGACGATGACGGTGATGAAGATGATGCTGAAGACGAGGAAGAAGAGGAGGAGGAGGTCATACCACCGTGCTCGGAAAGGCGGTCGAAGCTTGTCCACGACCCTGCGACTGAACGTGGCAAGGGGGTTGCGACCGTTGCACACTCGACCAAGCGCCCTCGGACCACCTCTCCGGCGCTGACTGAAAAGGCGTCGAAGCAGCACAAGGTGGCTCCGTCAAAGCTGACCAAACTCCTGCCGAAGATGAAGGTGTCCATCCCCACCATATCAGGGTAATCGTGCTGCTTAAGTCTTCTTATTTTGTACGAACTTTATCTCTGCCTGGCGCTGGGGTTAGTCGACTGATTCTTTGGAGTTGCAGTGCTGCTACTTCCGAGACCTCAGCCCGGGCTGATGACCATGAGATGGAGGACGCAGCAACCTCAAAACCAGGTACTATACTCTTAACGCCGTTTTTAGTCGACTGACTTATGATCTATAATCCTGATTCTTCTCTGTAGCTCCACCCAATGTTGTTATCACTCTCCTAGATGATGATGAAGATGAGGAACCGCTGAAGCACAGAAGGAGTAGGAAAACGTCTGCCAGCAGGGTGCCCCAGGATGTGACGGCGCCTGAGACTCTGGTTGCGGAGGAGGAGAACACCACTCGACACACTGTGTCCTTCGCAGATCCACTGACGAGTGCTCAGCAGCCCTCCCTCTTCACGACGCACCACGTCCCAGAGGACCAAGCTGGCGCCGCGAAGGAGGCGATACGCCAGGCAGGGATCATGATGGAGCAGTTAAGGACCATCCGGGATGCGAGCCAGGCAGCTTACGACGCCAGTTCCGCCCTTCAAAGCAATGTTCAGGTCAGTCGACCATCGCCTGTTCTGTTAGGATATGCTATCAAAAACTTTTCTTTCCAACATCTACGGTAGTCACCCAGTGGGTGTGTCGATTTAGACTCCGTGTTAGCGGGGGCACGCTGAGTGCACCCGCTGGGTGTAGTCCCCAAGGCTAAGGTCGACTGCTGGCAGTCGGCCTTAGGCTTTATAATTTCAGTCTTTCCGTCATTCGACTATGGCGAATGGATTTCGAAAGCCGGTCGACTGGTCGACTCTGTCTTCAATAGGATTAGTGGGGGCACGCTGAGTGCACCCACTGGGTGTAGCCCCCGAGACTGTGGTCGACTGCTTGCAGTCGATTACAGTCTTTTAAAGAATACATTATTTTTTTTTCGAGGTCGACTGGTCGACTCTAACTTCGATAGGATTAGTGGGGGCACGCTGAGTGCACCCACTGGGTGTAGTCCCCGAGACTACGGTCGAATGCTTGTATTCGGCTGTAGTCTTAGAAACGTGTGATTTTTCCTTTTTCACTCGGAAGTGAATTATATTTGACATTTAGTCGATTGGTTCTTCGCAGAACTCCTGTGATCTTGTGGCTCGCTACTCTGAGCTGGAAAACAAGCACATTCAGCTCGAGCTGAATTTGAAGCTGGTTCAGGAGAATCTGACGAAGGCAAAGGAGGAGACCGAAGGTATGTTTGGTGAGACCTTGACGACTGCTTTTTCCCTTTGTTTGTTTCAAAATCTGATCTTGCTGTAACTTGCAGGTAAGGTAAGGGAGGCCCAACAGAAAAAAGACCTTGAATTAGCTGAGAAGATCAAGCTTGCTGACGAGAAGTTAGCTTCAGTCACCAAGCTTGAACAAGACAATACCAATCTGAAAGCTGCTCTTGGGATCGCCAACAAGGAAGTCAGTCGACTGAAAACTGATAAAGCTGCCCTGACCGACCAAGTCTGTAAGTTGACTGGGAAGAAAAATGATCTCGAGGCCTTCCTGAGTGGTCTTGCCAAGAAGCTGTTCCTTATGCTTGAAGGTAAACCTCTATGCTCAGCAATCATTTCCAATCGTCGTTTTTCCATTCGACCATCGCCTTGACTCGGTGATCGTCCTTGCAGAATTTTGTCAAAACTTTGAAGAAGAAACTAGCCGGCTGGAACCAAACCTCGACCCCGTCAATTCTCCGGTGAACGACGAAGTTGCCATGAATGTTTTCCGACTGGAGTCCCGTGTTGCTGTTGTCGTGGACTATCTTGCAAGGCTGAAGGTCGCCACATCTCGCATCGACTCGACGCTCTGGCCCGGGGAGACACTTCAGAATGACCTCGAGTCGCTGATGGCTCGCTTGAACACGATCCCTGGTCGAGTGCAGGAGTGGAAAAAGTCCTCGGCTCGGTGCGGTGCAGATGTTGCTCTGTGTCTGGCCCGAGTTCACTGCAAAGATGCGCGAGAAGAGAAGCTCGCGGCCCTCCGGGTGGCCAACACCAAGAAACACGACTTCAGGTCCTTTATGGAAACTTTCCTTGCGGCTGCCACTCGGATCGCGGATGGAATTGATCTTGATGAGTTTGTTGCACCTTCCAGCCCTCCACAGGAGGGGTAAAAAACTTCTTCTAAGCTCGACGCTTTAAATTTGCCTCGGTATGCCGAGTGGAGTTGTAACCGATAAACTTTAACAGGTCTAGTGCCTGAGCACTTTCGGTTCCTTTTGGTATCGATCCCAACTTGAACTTGGTGTTTGAATAAGATTGCTTTTGGCTCGAAAATGTCTTTGCAGGTCCAAAGCAAGACGCTTACTGCAGTCGACTTATTCCTTAGTCCACTTAGGCGAGCACTGGGCTGCAGCTAAGCCCCCGAGTGAGAGGTTTGCTCTTCACTCGGTAGGATTTTGATAACTTAGGCGAGCACAGGGCTGCAGCTAAGCCCCCGAGTGAGAGGTTTGCTCTTCACTCGGTAGGATTTTTATATCTTAGGCGAGCACTGGGCTGCAGCTAAGCCCCCGAGTGAGAGGTTTGCTCTTCACTCGGTGGGATTTTGATAACTTAGGCGAGTACTTAGACTGCAGCTAAGCCTCCGAGTGGAAGTCTGGCTTACCACTCGGTAGGATTTTCATAACTTAGGCGAGTACTTGGACTGCAGCTAAGCCTCCGAGTGAGAGGTTTGCTCTTCACTCGGTAGGATTTCGGTAACTTAGGCGAGTACTTGGACTGCAGCTAAGCCCCCGAGTGGGAGGTTTGCTCTTCACTCGGTAGGATTTTTATATCTTAGGCGAGCACTGGGCTGCAGCTAAGCCCCCGAGTGAGAGGTTTGCTCTTCACTCGGTAGGATTTTTATATCTTAGGCGAGCACTGGGCTGCAGCTAAGCCCCCGAGTGAGAGGTTTGCTCTTCACTCGGTGGGATTTTTATATCTTAGGCGAGCACTGGGCTGCAGCTAAGCCCCCGAGTGAGAGGTTTGCTCTTCACTCGGTGGGATTTTGATAACTTAGGCGAGTACTTGGACTGCAGCTAAGCCTCCGAGTGGAAGTCTGGCTTACCACTCGGTAGGATTTTTGATAACTTAGGCGAAACGGATTCGCAGCTAAGCCTCCGAGTGGGAGTCTGGCTCACCACTCGGTAGGATTTTTTACAAACTTAGGTGGAACGGATTCGCGGCTAAGTCACCCACTGAGGGGGGATTTTATTGGACAAAATAAAAAGTGACAAAAATTATGGAGGAACTATGACACTATTATTTTGAGGTCCATGAACTACAGAAGTACTTTATTGCAACTCATCCGAGTGATAAAACTTAAGTGTAAAATGGGCGGAGTAGTTCCGCATTCCAAGCTCGGGGCTCGTCGATATTATGCTCGACGTTGTAAAGATGGTACGCCCCGTTGTGAAGAACTTTGGTGACGATGAAGGGTCCTTCCCAAGAAGGAGCAAGCTTGTGTTGTTTCTTCTGATCCACTCGGAGAACTAAATCTCCTTCTTGGAAGGCTCGACCTCTCACATTTCTGGCGTGGAAACGACGCAAATCTTGTTGGTAGATGGTCGACTGGATCAGAGCCATCTCCCTTTCTTCCTCTAAAAGGTCGACTGCGTCCTGCCGCGCTTGTTCAGCTTCTGCTTCGTTGTAGATTTCAACTCGAGGAGCATTGTGGAGAAGATCACTCGGCAAGACTGCTTCAGCTCCGTAGACCAAGAAGAATGGAGTTCTTCCGGTCGACCGATTAGGTGTGGTCCGCAGTCCCCAAAGCACTGAGGGAAGTTCGTCGACCCAAGCTCCAGCTGCATGCTTGAGATCACGCATCAGTCGGGGTTTCAATCCCTTGAGAATCAGGCCATTGGCTCGCTCCGCTTGTCCATTCGACTGCGGATGGGCGACTGAAGCGTAGTCGACTCGAGTGCCTTGAGAGTTACAGAAATCTCTGAATTCCTCCGAGTCAAAGTTCGACCCATTATCCATAATGATGTTGTGAGGGACTCCATATCTGAATATTAGTTCCCTGATGAAGCTCACAGCAGTACCGGCGTCAAGGTTCTTGATTGGTTTAGCCTCAATCCACTTGGTGAACTTGTCGACTGCCACCAGCACATGCATGAAGCCACTTCGCCCTGTTCTCAAAGGACCGACCATGTCCAACCCCCATACTGCGAAAGGCCAGACGAGTGGAATGGTCTTCTGGGCTGATGCAGGCTTGTGTGACATATTCGAGTAAAACTGACATCCCTCGCACTTATCTACTATCTCCTTTGCCATCTCATTCGCCTTTGGCCAGTAAAATCCGGCTCGGTATGCTTTGGCCACGATAGTCCGAGAGGACGCATGATGACCGCAGGTCCCCGAGTGAATATCATTAAGGATGATTCGACCTTCTTCTGGCGTTATGCACTTCTGGCCAACTCCAGTCGCGCTTTCTCTGTATAACTGTCCTTTGATTACGATAAAGGCCTTAGATCAACAGACGATCTGTCGAGCCTCTTCCTCATCCTCCGGGAGCTCTTTTCTCAGGATATATGCGATATATGGAACTGTCCAATCGGGAATGACCACCAAGATCTCCATAACCAAGTCGACTACTGCTGGGACTTCAACCTCAGTCGGATCTGTGGCACTCTTGGGCTGTGGAGCTTCTTCGGTGAAAGGATCTTCTTTGACTGACGAAGTGTGTATATGCTCCAAGAACACACCACTCGGAATGGCTTCTCTCTTGGAACCTATCTTTGCTAGATCATCAGCTGCTTGATTTTTCAGTCGGGGTATATGATGGAGCCCCAACCCCTCGAACTTCTTTTCCAGCTTCCTCACTGCACTGCAGTATCCAGTCATGGCTGGGCTTCTCACATCCCACTCCTTCATCACTTGGTTGACCACTAAATCCGAGTCGCCATAGACCATCAGGCGACGGACGCCGAGTGAAATGGCCATGCGCAATCCGTATAAGAGGGCCTCGTACTCTGCCTCATTGTTGGAGGAATCAAAGTGAATCTGGAGCACATATCTGAGCCTATCTCCTCTGGGGGAAACCAGGACAACCCCAGCACCGGAACCATTCAACATCTTAGAGCCGTCAAAGAACATGGTCCAATGCTCCGAGTGAACTTCAGTCGGCTGCTGCTGTTCAATCCACTCGGCGAGGAAATCTGCTATTGCCTGGGACTTAATGGCTTTCTTTGCCTCAAACTTGATATCAAGGGGAAGAAGTTCAATCGCCCATTTAGCCACTCGACCAGTTGCATCTCTGTTGTGCAAAATCTCTGATAGTGGAGCGTCGCTGACGACTGTGATGGAATGATCAGAGAAATAATGAGCAACCTTCTTTGTGGTCATGTATATTCCATACACAAGCTTCTGATAATGAGGATATCTCTGCTTGGATGGAGTCAAGACTTCAGACAAATAATACACTGGGCGCTGAACTTTGAGAGCTTTTCCTTCTTCTTCCCGCTCGAGCGTAAGCACAGTACTGACGACTTGTCCTGTGGCTGCGATATAGAGCAACAGAGGCTCTTTGCTGATTGGAGCAGCAAGCACCGGCTGGGTGGAGAGCAGAGCTTTTAGCTCGGCAAACACTGCATCAGCTTCTGGAGTCCACTCGAACTTGTCTGCCTTCTTCATCAGTCGGTAAAGAGGCAATGCCTTTTCACCGAGTCGTGAGATGAATCGACTTAATGCGGCCAAGCATCCAGTAAGCTTCTGGACATCGTGCACTCGCACAGGGCGTTTCATTCGGAGAATAGTGCCGATCTTCTCTGGATTGGCGTCGATTCCTCGTTCGGAAACGAGAAAACCGAGTAACTTGCCACCAGGAACTCCAAATGTGCACTTTGATGGATTGAGCTTGATATCATACCTTCTGAGGTTGGCAAATGTTTCGGCGAGGTCAACGAGCAGGTCGGAACCTTTTCGTGACTTAACTACGATATCATCCATATACGCTTCCACATTCCGACCGATTTGAGTGAGTAGACACTTCTGAATCATTCGCATAAATGTGGCTCCGGCATTCTTGAGGCCGAATGGCATGGTGATATAGCAGAAGCACCCGAATGGAGTGATGAAAGCTGTTTTTACCTCGTCGGGTCCATACAGACGGATCTGGTGGTACCCGGAGTAGGCGTCTAGAAAAGACAGTCTCTCGCATCCCGCGGTCGAGTCAACAATTTGATCTATGCGAGGGAGAGGAAAATGATCTTTCGGGCAGGCCCGGTTGATGTGCTTGAAATCAATGCACATTCGGAGTGATTTGTCCTTCTTAGGAACCATGACGACATTAGCGAGCCACTCGGAGTGGTATATCTCTCGGATAAATCCTGCCGCCAATAGTCGAGCCACTTCCTCACCAATGGCTTTTCTCTTCTGGACGGCGGACCGCCAAAGATGCTCTTTGACTGGTTTTGCAGATGAATCGACTCTTAGGCGATGCTCAGCCAGTCCCCTGGGAACACCTGGCATGTCAGCGGGCTTCCATGCAAAAATGTCCCAGTTCTCACGGAGGAACTGGATGAGCGCTTCTTCCTATTTCGGGTCGAGTGTTGTGGAGATGTGGGTCGGAGCTGCATCGGGGTCGGTCGGGTGAATGTGAACAGGCTTCGTCTCACCGGATGACTGAAATGCAGACTCTGTGGCGGGTTTCTTGGATCGCAGCAAGTCACTCGGATCTGCGTTTTGCTTGTATTCTTCGAACTCGACCGCTGTCACCTGGGAATCAGCAATCTTTTGAGCCTTTCTGGAAGCACTCTTCTGCCTTTTTCCGATCACTGGTGATAGTGATCACTCCTTTGGGGCTGGGCATCTTCAATTTGAGGTACACATAACATGGTCGAGCCATGAACCGTGCATAAGCTGGTCTCCCCAAAATGGCATGATATGCACTCTGAAAATCCACGACCTCGAACGTCAACTTCTCTTTGCGAAAATGTTTCGAATCGCCAAACACCACGTCAAGAGCTATATGGCCGAGTGACTCGGCTTTCTTTCCTGGTATAACTCCATGAAAGCTCATGTTACTGGTGCTCAGTCGGGACATCGGAATGCCCATTCCTTTCAGTGTGTCTGCATACAGCAAATTCAGCCCACTACCACTGTCCATAAGCACTTTTGTCAGTCGAGTGCCTTCAACAACTGGATCGCCCACCAAAGCTTGCCTCCCAGGGGTGGCAATATGAGTCGGGTGATCAGATTGGTCGAAGGTGATGGGTGTTTGGGACCATTTCAGATAATTTGCTTTTGCTGGGGCAACCATGTTCACCTCACGGTTAATAACTTTCAATCGACTCTTGCTCTCCACATCTGCAAAGATCATCAGAGTAGAGTTGATATGCGGATATCCTTCCTCACTGTCCTCCTTGTCTTCGGCCTTGTCCGACTCCTTCTCCTTGTTATTAGACTGTTTTCCCTGAAACTGCTAGATCAGGAGTCGACATTGGCGAGTGGTGTGCTTCGGGTAGATGATATTCCCCTCTTCGTCTTTCTTCGTGTGGATGTGACACGGCATATCCATCACGTCGTTCCCTTCTTTATCCTTTACCTTCTTAGGGTTCCAGGATCCTTTTGGTTTCCCTTTAAACTTTCCCTGAGTCACGGCCAGAGCCTCTCCAGGAGCTGCCGGTTCAGCCTTCCGCTTCTGTTTCCGACTGGTGTTTCCCTTTTCCGACTGACTCGGCTTGTGCTTGCCGCTTCGGAGTCAGTCTTCTTCTTCGCCGTTGGCGTACTTGGTAGCAATCTCCATCATCCGACTCAAGGTCATGTCACCGGTTCGACCAAACTTCAAACTCAATTCTCTATTCTTGACGCCATCTTTAAAGGCGCGGACTGCCTGATGATCAGACACATTCTCCACAGTATGGTGCAAAGTGATCCATCTCTGAATATACTCTCTGAGAGTCTCATTGGTCTTCTGCACGCAGACTTGCAACTCCGTCAGTCCAGCCGGTCGCTTGCAAGTTCCTTCAAACGTTCTGATGAACACTCGGGACAGATCTTCCCAAGTGTAAATGCTGCTAGGAGGTAATTGAGTCAACCATGCCCTGGCAGAACCTTCCAGCATGAGGGGCAAATGCTTCATGGCCACCTCGTCGTTCCCACCACCAATCTGAACCACCACTCGGTAGTCCTCAAGCCAAGTTTCAGGCTTAGACTCACCAGTGAACTTGCTGACTCCTGTTGCCAACCTGAAATTGGGAGGGATAACTGCGGCTCTGATAGCTCTGCTGAAACATTCAGGACCAGAAACATGCACTCGACTGCTTGTGGGCGCATCTCTGTCGAGTACCCCTCGATGGGCTCTGTTTCGGTCGACCAAACCTTGCACTATAATGGATCGCGCGTCAAAGCCTGGTTCTCTGGGGTCGACTGGACCTCTTCGCCCCGCACTGAACTGACGTCTGTCATCTTGCTGCCGAGGAGCGTAAGACCCACCCCTCGGAGGGGAATTGGGGACTCGACGCCTATCATCTCGGTCGAGTCGGTCACCATATTGGTCTCGCCGATTCTCGCGCCCTTCACCCCGCGGAGGCGATCTGGGACTGTGAGCCGACTGAACCGTATTCGCAGCGACGGATCGACTGTGAATTCTGTTGCGCGATTGCGACACGGCCGAATTCTGATCTCCTGCTGCCCGGAGCAGATCCCTGATCTGCATCAAGCCTCTGCCAGCTTCCGACTGAGAGGGCTGAATGGACTCTGCTATACGGGTCGCAGCTGCCAAATTCTGTCTTGGGGTTCGATATACCTGAGTCGGCGGGAAGAGTTGACGTCGACTGGTGTCAGGAACTCGTTGCCGCGCGTGCTCGTCGAGTGCTCGCTGAAGATTCTCCAGTCGAGTGCGTTCGGCCAAATTGGCCAAACGTGCCTCCTCCAAGGCGCGAGCCTCGGGGGTTTCTCCTGCGATGGGAGTACGCAGGACATCCACGTTCCTGCGGCGAAGTTCTTCTCTCTACAGAGAGTCGAGTGGCTCGGGCTAGTACTCTTCGTGGTCTCGCGCGGGGTCGCCTCCGTCGCCTGCTCCACCATCACGGGCGAAGCCAGGGGGACTGCGAGGCCCGTCGACCATCAGGATTTCCGCCGCTGTATCACTGCTATCGCACTCGGATGCGGTCTCTACGGAGCCAGTCGACAGATCGAACAGGCCGTAGAGAGATTCGTTGGGCTCGATTGCCGCAACTTGGGTGGTGGCCGTCTGGCGAGCCACCGCGTGCCTCACCCACCGCTGAATCCTCAACCAGCCCGAGCGCTTGCGCTGGCGGGAGACCGAGAGGGTGGTCGATGGGGATGTCGACCGATACGGGGTCGACGGTTGCCGTAGCAGAACGCCGCGGACACATGCGCGAAAATGCGTCGCACCGCGGACGGGGAGCGCATCAACGTCGAGTGGAGCCTCCTGGAGCCAGGCGGAGTCATCGGCGATGAAGGTGAGAGCGCCGAGACGGATCTCTCGACCCTCGACCAAAACTCCAGCAGCCACCATGATGAAAGTACCCGGAAGAATCCCAACTTCTCCACAAAATTGCTAAAAACACCGGCCCCACGGTGGGCGCCAACTGTCGTGGTTCTAAGTCTGACAGTAGAGTGGGGGGTAGGTATGGAGAGGCAAGGTTCTAGCTATGGAGAAGTTGTAAACACAAGAGATGTACGAGTTCAGGCCCTTCTCGGAGGAAGTAAAAGCCCTACGTCTCGGAGCCCGGAGGCGGTCGAGTGGATTGTGTGTATATGAGTTACAGGGTGCCGAACCTTTCTGCCTGTGGAGGGGGGTGGCTTATATAGAGTGCGCCAGGACCCCAGCCAGCCCACGTAATGAAGGGTTTAAGGGACATTAAGTCCGGGGCGTTACTGGTAACGTCCCACATAAAGTGTCTTAACTAACATAAAGTCTACTTAACTACAGGCCGTTGCAGTGCAGAGTGCCTTTTGACCTCCTGGTAGTCGAGTGAGCCTTCGTGGTCGAGTCCTTCAAGTCAGTCGAGTGAGTCCCTCGTTGGTCGACTGGAAGGTGACCTCTCCTAAGGGTGTCCTTGGGCAGGGTACTTAGATCAGGTCTGTGACCCTACCCTAGGTACATGACTCCATCAGTCAGGTCTTACATTGATAAATCCTTAAGGGCTGAACATGAAATGAACATAGGCAACGGAAATCTTCGTCGATAAGTAGAACTCATGCCATCTGCCTGAACCCTACAGGCATTCTGACTGGGAAACGTCCTAGTTCGCATGTTCGTCTCCAAAGAACTCTTCTTCGAACTCCGGTTCTTCCATGCCTGGTCAATTAAATAACCAGTGGAAAGCCAATGAGTACTTTGAATGTACTCGCAAGCAACCCATGATTTGAACAAGGCACAATAATGCAAAGATATAGCACTAAGTAGGTAGTTTGCAGAAAGCTAGTTTTGCGTGCAATGACATGTTCAACAACTTGTAAGACATGCATCAGGAGAATTCAAGTAACCATGAGGATAGGTTACAGATACCAACATAAATAGAGAGGGAACCAACCCAACTCAATCAAGTCAAGTCCTTTGACTTGACCCAAGTAGTTTTATCAACTCACACACAAGGTTTGTAAACATGTTGACGTAGCCCAAGAGCGGTTACCCAACTGTCCTTGACCGTGGACACGGTTATTCGAATAGTTTTACACTCTGCAGAGGTTGCACACTTTACCCACAAGATCCGGGGAACTTCCGTGTCATCCACGACCCGCGATACCTAAAGTACCCGGGGTAAGCACCCGATCACTACCTTTCCCTAGACGACACCAACAAGGAGTCCACTCGTTGTTCCGTATCCTCACGATGTACATCATACGAGACTCACTCGAGATCGTAACATCCAAGAGGGGACACAACGGTGTATCCGGTGCCCTGTAAAGACAGTCATGGCCGCCCTACCTGGCACGACCCCATCCCGAGAGAGAGCACCAACTCTCCCCCATCACTAGTAATGCGGGCTCCAAGTTAGTATCGACCTAGGTAATCAATAATGCCCTTTCCCATATAAGGGTAGAGTGGTTGCGCATGTAAGGTTGGAATAACGGTCGCAACTTAAACCAATCCGTTTTGAAAACAACACACACTTGCCTCGGTACACCACTTCGTCATCAAGTGGCTACCCAACTCATCATCTCCCCCGGGCATAAGTGGCACCCGATGGGGTTTTCGAAAAGTCTTTTGAAAATAATTTGCCTCCTTCACCATGCATATTCCCTTCCCTTTTTGCGTAGCACTACTTTAGCATCCTATCTACTCCCACCGGCATAACCCTCATACGAAGGTAGGGTCATGCACAATGCAAGTATCAATGAGGAAATAACGGTGGCAAACCACCCCATGTGGTTATCACAGTATTATATCTCTGATGCAAGCAATATAAGTGCTATATGACATGCATAAAAAGGGTTTCATAGACATGGTCAAAGGGCTGCTTGCCTTGGTCTTCAAAGTCTTCAAGTCCTTCTCCTTCTTCTTATCCAACTACTTTGTCAAATATGGGATCTATTCGTCGCAAAAGAAATGACGGAAAAAATAAGGTAATAGTAAAACAAAAAAATCAAAGTGCTCAGAAAAATGTCAACTTATTTTTGATAAATACTAGGGGGAAATCTAAGAATGGAAAAATTCCTAGTTTTGGATTTGGAGTTAAGGAACTGCGGAACTAGATTTTCAAAGGAGGATTTAAATGTTGAAATTTGAATTTAAATTTGAACAGTCAAAAATGTGTGATGGATGTGAATGAAGGTCACATCAATAAATAGGGGAATTATTTTAAGATTTTAGGAGTTGGAATTATTCCATTTGGATAAATATTTTATCCTGTGGACTTTTTATAAATTAGACAGAAAAAGAAAAAGAAAAGTGGCACTGTGCCACTGGGCCGGAAAGGCCATAGCGCAGCAGGCCCAGAGGGAATTCAGCCCGCGCGAGGCCGCCACGTCGAAGGCGTATTTGAGAAATACGTCTCCAGCCGACGCAGCGAACCGGTGCGCGCGCGCGTGTTTTAAACCTGACGGGTGGGGCCTACCCGTTAGTGTGTGAGGCTGACTGACGGGCCCCATGGCCGTCGTCTTCAACCTCGGGCCAGAGAGGGAGGCAGCTCACCGGCGTCGATGTGGTCGACGACGAGGCGGTCTGAGGGCACCGATGTGCTCAGAGCGGAGTTGCCGTTCAGGTGGAGGTGGAGGCGGTCGCCGGAGTGCAGGGGTTCGTCGGCGACGAGGAAGCCGGCGGAAGGGCCTCGGGAGGAGCCTGGTTAGCTCGTTCCGAGCTGCAATAGGAGCGGGAGAAAGAGGGGAATGGGTCAGTGAGGTCTAGTGGTTCCAGATCGAGCAAGAGCGGGGGCGGAGAGGGGCTGTACCGCGAGAAAATCGGTCGACCGAGGTGGCGGAGCTCCGGTCGATCCTGAGCATAGAAGCTCTCTGTGGTTGATTGGGTGGTGTGGGTGTGTGCTTGGGGGTGTGAGAAGGAGGTGGATGCCAAGAGAGAGACCTGGGGCGAGCTTTTATAGCCGGGCGCCGGTCCACCGTGGACTCGTGCGCCGGCGAGGTCACAGGCGAGACCAGAGGCCGTGGGGGCACCCGAGGGTGAGTCTGGGCCGTTCGTGGATGAGGTCTACGACCAAGCGAATGAAGAGAGCGAGCGGGGGAGGGCCAGAGGCTGCGCGCGTGTGAGGCCGCTCATTGGAGCTCTCGGGCGGCCATGGCGCGCGTGTGAGGGAGGCCGTAGGAGGGAGGAGGAAGGGGGGACAAGGGCTTAGCATGCTGAGGATGCCGAGGCGCATCGTCGGGCGCGCTGGGAAGGCCCGAGGTGGCCGGAGGTGGTTGGCAGGGGCCGGCTACAGTGCGGGAGTGCACTGTAGCACGCTCCAGAGCGTGCGTATGGCCGGCATGGACATTTTTCTAGCGCTCTAGGCTTGGCCTCTAGTGTGTGGGGGCTCTAGGGGGAAGTAAAGAAGTGGATAGGGACATTGGATGAGCTGGATAGCCAGTAGGAGAAGAGAGAGGTAGAAGAAGAGGGAGAGAGGGGCTGTCTAGGGAGGTAAATGAGGTGGTTTCATCCCCTTGATCAATAAGCATTGACTTGCTCTGAATGCCAGCGGTGGAGGGAGGTTAGGAGGAGGTGTGGTAAAAAGTTTGGGCCATGGAGAAGAGTGGAAGTGGTCAAAACAGGGGTTTTAGTAAAATGGCAGAAGGTGTTTGTTGCTAGTTTGGGCAAGAATATGAACTCCTCTTGTCATGAGGCTTGGCAGGGTCAAATGGCATGAGATAATGATAGGTTCCACTAGGATTTAGTCCATTTGGGCAAAGTTGCCAATGCAACTTTTGTAAACCCTGGAAATTAGCAGAAATGAACTTGTGTAGATCTAGTTGAGAAAATCACTTCTCCTTGATGCACCACTTGGTGTAGTGGCCTGATTTGGTCATGTGAATATGCTCACCAAAATTGGGGTCAAGGAGAGAAAGTTGGTAGTACAAAGTTGTTCAAATTTGATTCTGGTCAAAGAGGGTTTTGAGGCACTTTGATCAAGATATCCTTTTCTCCAACCTGTGCCATTTGGTCTAGATGCATTATTAGACCATTGGAGCATGTGCACCAATTTTGAGAACATTTGGACATGTTTGGCAATGTAGAGTTGCTCAAACTTCAAAATGGACAAAAATGGTTTTGAAGAGATTTAGTGATGTTATGCTGCTCTCCAAGACATGAGGCTTGGCAAGATCATCCAACATGTCATATTTGACATGCTAGAATTTTTTTGGAATTGTTAGAGAATATTTCCTTTGTAAATATTTCAAAAGCTTGAAATATCCAGAAAGGGTTTTTGAGGTGTTTGACCAATATTTTGAACATGACCATGTGTTGAAACTCTTATATATGGACAATATATGTCCACTGAGTTTCCCTAAATTTTCACAAATATTTTTAAAATCATAAAATAATTTTTCCCTATTAAAGACCATTTCCGGCCTTAAGAAAAAGCTTTTAAATAAAATAGGAAAAAAACTTTTAAAATTATATTTTTGTGGTTTATGGGAATCCTATATCTAATAGGTTTCAAATATACTCTTTGAAATATTTTTCATACCCCAAATCAAGTACTTGCAGTGCAAACCTCAACTCAGGGGTTTTTGAAAAACTAATTTTTTGAAAATACTATTTGGCCAAATTATTTTTGTAAGAAAATACTATGTTGTACTATACACATGGTATGATCATTGGGCAGAAGTTTTGGATCAGGGAAATGAAGTATAGAAGATGAAGCTATGTTGACTTTTAAGAGCACTTGAAAACACAGAGAGAAGACCAACTCAAATAAAAAGTCAAAA
This sequence comes from Triticum dicoccoides, assembly GCF_002162155.2. Lineage (NCBI taxonomy): Eukaryota > Viridiplantae > Streptophyta > Magnoliopsida > Poales > Poaceae > Triticum > Triticum dicoccoides. The sequence continues at coordinate 616,229,583 of NC_041391.1, forward strand.
AGTTTTTGTCAAACCACATTTTATCATGATTTATCATCTTAAGTGATGTGCCATGAAAATTAGGGTGTGACAGACCTACCCCCCTTACAAGAATCTCATCCCCGAGATTCCCAAACTAGGCATGGAAAGGAATATGAAAACTGGATCCGGGGTAGTCTTCAAGTCCTCATGTTGCTTCTGCTTCCGTGTAGTGCTCCATTGAGCTTGAAGTATATGATGGTGTGGCTTCGTGTATGACTCTCTTCTTGATCCAGGTTACTAATGGGTAGCTCACGATAGGTTAGATTGGGCTAGGGGTCGATGGCTCGGTGGTTAATGCCCTCGTAGAGATCGGGCAGGTTAGAAAGTTGGAAACACTTCCGGGGTTGTGATGCATGGAAAGCATTGTGCACATGAGGTAACTCAGGTGGCAACTCTAGCTGGTAACTGTCTTCTCTTCGCCTCGTAGTGATCTCAGAGGGGGTTGTTAAATCTTGGAGTGATCTCGAAGGGGCCGATGAATCTTGGTGTGGGTCTCCTTGTCATGGAAACGCTTGGTTCCTTAGAGAGGAGTGGCTTGCAGATACACCTGGTCTTCGACACAGATGTTTACTTCTTGATGATGGTGGTAGTTCTTCCTCCTTGGCATGGCGGTCTTCAAATGTTCCTGGACTAGCTGAATGGCTCTTCTTCTATCTTCAGGTGGACAAGTAGGTCACCAAATGATGATGACAATTATCTTGTCTAAGCACTTCATGAAGGCTTTGTTCACGGGGTACATAAAGTAGGCTGGGGAATTAGTGGTGGTCAGGGTTGAGTATGGTCTAAGGTGTTTTGATCTAGAGTCGAGACCCACGATCATGGTCCGACCATGTTGTAGCTTGGTAGGGCTTAAGGGTTTCAAGGATTCTAGGGTGCGAGTGAACGTTTATCCTTGAGCACCATTCCTGAGATGCCAATTGTTCTATCTAGTCCTTTAAACAAATCACATCATATCACCGATAGCATCATTTCGTATAGGTCAACTCCAATCATCACTCATGCTATTCATATCCTCATGACTCCCAAGAGGGGGTCTAACAAAATCATATATGTCTATGATCCCCAAACTCATGTGTGTGGCTACCCCTAAAAATCCATGGGTAGAGCATACAAGCTTTCAAGCTGGATTAAAACAGGACAATCCAAGTGCTCATCCTATTCTTCCAAGGTCCATGTTAGTGCATCTCTATCCTAAGGAAACACGTCGTATGCCACTCCAAAATCTTGTTTCCTTTTCTATGAATCAACTCCAAGAACCCGTTAACTTCCATTAATCACTACATAATCCATTAATTCTACAAATCCAACGCCTATGTTGGTGATCCACATGATCTCCTAAAGTCCTTATAATCCACAATACTTGAAAGGGCTGCCTTACTATAGTCAGTCCACCAATTCCCGTTATTGTGATCTAGTAATACTCCAAGGTCAAGCTCACAAAGATGCCTAAATAAACTCCGACAATTAGTCCAATCTCCTAGTTTATCATCCACCGAGAAACATGGTATCATGATCGAGATCATTAGTCTAAATCCAATTTACTCCGAACCATGTAGACATACTCAGCATCTATATTCAACTAGAATCACCTACTTAAATCCAAATCTCTTGTCCAATGAGAATTCCTACATGTTTTCCCCAAGTCATTTACGTAATATCAACTGTCTCCTATCAATATCATCTGATCAAGTCAAATCCTTGCACTTCAGGAGTTTCAGCTTGCGATCATAATTGTCCTATAAATCCAATTTACTCAGGGGTAATGAAAGCTATGCTACTCTATAATCATGATTCCACCAAGTTCATCTACCAACATGAAAGCCTTATAATCCTCCAAAGGATCTCAACTAATTCCTCAAGGTCACTGATATAAACTCATCAAGTCATTTGTCCTCTGTTCCTATATCCTCAAATTGGTCTTCCCTATGGCATCGTCAGTTTTGGTGCTTTCTTAGGATGATTTGTGCTCGTTCACTATGTCCACTAGTTCCATAATGAACCCAGTGATAAGCAAGGTTACGGAGGCTTAACACGTTCTCTTGCAATTCTGCGGGTTAAGCACATGGTTAAGGATTTGAGCTGGGGTATCTTATGAAGCCTTGAAGGGTCTAGGAATGGGTCTCTAATCTTGAGGGGCAACCATAACTCTAAGGGGCTGCACTTGGTCGAGAAGGTTATAGCAAGTCTTCAGTGTTGGTTGGTTGCCAAAGTAGAATCCTTGATGTATCTTGTCTTGCTAGCCTTCAGTTGAGGAGAGAGATGAGAGGGAGAGGTAGCATAGAGGAGGGGAATGCCTAAAGGGGGTTCTATAGTGCAGGTGCAAACAAACAAGTGCCAAAGGATCACACACCATTTCATTACGATAAGATAGGTGATATAGTTGCATACATGCTGCCTAAGGCAAAAGTGCAACTTATATCAAAACACAAACAGATAAGAACAAGCAACATGCAACATGGTTTCATTTGAACCATCATATGGACTCGACTGCGCATAGGGGGTACACGACTCATCCTACCCTAGGGGTCCTCGGATTCAGTAGTCGTGCTTGCTTCATCACTTTGAGAGAAAGGCGTTCGGTCTTCAGCTTCTAGGTTCCCCTGGGTGCCAATGGACATGCGACAGTCGGCTGCTTGTTGGGACACATCCTATTAATATGCCCAAGTTCACCACACCCGTGACATGTGACGGAAGCAAAATGGTTGCTATTCGGTCTTGGGTATTGTTGTCGGGGGCCTGACGATGATCCCCTATGAGGTGGATATGGAAATCCATTCCTGTGCCTTTTGTGTGGGGTTTGGTTGTGAGCTTTCTGAGGTTCCTTGATTTGCTGCTCCTGATTAAAAATGTGGGCTTCTAGGGCAGTGATTTGCTGTTCTTTCTCGACCACCTTCTTCTTCTCGAGGCAGTGGAGGTGCAGAAGTGTAGGGAGATCTTGGCGAGCCTTGAGAAATGCTTCGGTAAGGTGGCGTAGAAGGTAGTCTCCTGCGTTGATGAAACGGATCTGGTACTTGAGGGTTGGATCCTTGTCTTCTGGGGAAATCATCACTTGAGTCGGAGCTCCAAATCCGCTCTTGCTAGGCAGGTAGTGGGTGGAATATTCTTCTTTCATTTCGGGAAGGAGGTCTCGAAGACGGAGGAGTGCTTGGTATGCCACTTGCTGAATGGCTAGGTCTCTTGTTGGCATAGGTGGTCCAACGAAGAACCACCCTTGAGGTGAGGTCTTGGCAGGCACAAAAACCTTGGCGTAGAACTCCTTCTCGAACACATCATTTTCCAGTTCCTGCAGGGTGTATATGGGCAGAAAGGGATAGTGGATTTGTTGGAGGCAATCTCTTAGGAGTGACGGAAATCCTATCGTAAGGAGTCTCAAGGGAGCGACGGGCATCTACAAAGATTGAATGGGAGGGGTGAATAAGGGAAATATATTTTGGGTTGGGTATGCTTTAGAAAAGAAGAGAAGTTTAGATGGTCTCAAGCTAACTAACGTCCATGCTAACTAAGGCTTCCTATAGTCAGGATGGCTCTGATACCAGCTCTGTGGGGACCCCGACTCATAAGTCGAGATCACCGAATGCACGTGTACAGTGATCCCAGAGATCAATGCTGACTGAACACACAGAAGCTGAATAACAAGAGTCTTACATCCATACATACCGTCTTACAAAATTATGACCATTATGGTCAAGTCTTACATTGATAAAGCCGTAAGGGCTGAACATCAAATGAACACAAGCAGCGGAAATCTTCGTTGATAAGTAGAACCCATGCCATCTGCCTTAACCCTATAGGCGTTCTGACTGGGAAACGTCCTAGTTCGCATGTTCATCTCCAAAGAACTCTTCTTCGAACTCCGGTTCTTCCATGCCTGGTCAATTAAATAACCAGTGGCAAGCCAATGATTACTTCGAATGTACTCGCAAGCAACCCATGATTTGAACAAGGCACAATAATGCAAAGATATAGCACTAAGTAGGTAGTTTGCAGAAAGCTAGTTTTGCGTGCAATGACATGTTCAACAACTTGTAAGACATGCATCAGGAGAATTCAAGTAACCATGAGGACAGGTTACAGATACACACATAAATATAGTGGGCACCAACCCAACTCAATCAAGTCAAGTCCTTTGACTTGACCCAAGTAGTTTTATCAACTCACACACACGGTTTGTAAACATGTGGATGGAGGCCAAGAGCGGTTACCCAACTGTCCTTGACCGTGGACACGGCTATTCGAATAGTTTTACACTCTGCAGAGGTTGCACACTTTACCCACAAGATCCGGGGAACTTCCATGTCATCCATGACCCGCGATACCTCAAGTACCCGGGGTAAGCACCCGATCACTACCTTTCCCTAGATGACACTAACAAGGAGTCCACTCGTTGTTCCGTATCCTCACGATGTACATCATACGAGACTCACTCGAGATCGTAACATCCGAGAGGGGACACAACGGTGTATCCGGTGCCCTGTGAAGACCGCCATGGCCGCCCTACCTGGCACGACCCCGTCCCGAGAGGGAGCACCAACTCTCCCCCATCACTAGTAATGTGGGCTCCAAGTTAGTATCGACCTAGGTAATCAATAATGTCCTTTCCCATATAAGGGTAGAGTGGTTGCGCATGTAAGGTTGGAATAACGGTCGCAACTTAAACCAATCCGTTTTGAAAACAACACACACTTGCCTCGGTACACCACTTCGTCATCAAGTGGTTACCCAACTCATCATCTCCCCCGGGCATAAGTGGCACCCGATGGGGTTTTCGAAAAGTCTTTTGAAAATAATTTGCCTCCTTCACCATGCATATTCCCGTCCCTTTTTGCGTAGCACTACTTTAGCATCCTATCTACTCCCACCGGCATAACCCTCATACGAAGGTAGGGTCATGCACAATGCAAGTATCAATGAGGAAATAATGGTGGCAAACCACCGCATGTGGTTATCACAGTATTATATCTCTGATGCAAGCAATATAAGTGGTATATGACATGCATAAAAAGGGTTTCATAGACATGGTCAAAGGGCTGCTTGCCTTGGTCTTCAAAGTCTTCAAGTCCTTCTCCTTCTTCTTATCCAACTACTTTGTCAAATACGGGATCTATTCGTCGCAAAAGAAATGACGGAAAAAATAAGGTAATAGTAAAATAGAAAAATCAAAGTGCTCGGAAAAATGTCAACTTATTTTTGATAAATACTAGGGGGAAATCTAAGAATGGAAAAATTCCTAGTTTTGGATTTGGAGTTAAGGAACAGTGGAAATAGATTTTCAAAGGAGGATTTAAATGCTCAAATTTGAATTTAAATTTGAACAGTATAGAAAAGTGTGATGGAGGTGAATGAAGGTTACATCAATAAATAGGTGGAATTATTTTAAGATTTTAGGAGTTGGAATTATTCCATTTGGACAAATATTTTATCCTGTGGAATTTTTATAAAACAGATAGAAAAAGAAAAAGAAAAGTGGCACTGTGCCACTGGGCTGGAAAGGCCACAGTGCAGCAGGCCCAGAGGGAATTCAGCCCGCGCGAGGCCGCCACGTCGAAGGCGTATTTGAGAAATACGTCTCCAGCCGACGCAGCGAACCGGTGCGAGCGCGCGTGTTTTAAACCTGACGGGTGGGGCCTACCCGTCAGTGTGTGAGGCTGACTGACGGGCCCCACGGCCGTCGTCTTCAACCTCGGGCCAGAGAGGGAGGCGAGCTCACCGGCATCGCTGTGGTCGACGGCGAGGCGATCTGAGGGCACCGTTGTGCTCAGGGCGGAGTCGCCGTTCGGGTGGAGGTGGAGGCGGTCGCCGGAGTGCAGGGGTTCGCCGGCGACGAGGAAGCCGGCGGAAGGGCCTCGGGAGGAGCCTGGTTAACTCGTTCCGAGCTGCAATAGGAGCAGGAGAAAGAGGGGAATGGGTCAGTGATGTCTAGTGGTTCTAGATCGAGCAAGAGCGGGGGCGGAGAGGGGCTGTACCGCGAGATCATCGGTCGACTGAGGTGGCGGAGCTCCAGTCGATCCCGAGCATAGAAGCTCTCTGAGGTTGATTGGGTGGTGTGGGTGTGTGCTTGGGGGTGTGAGAAGGCCGTGGGGGCACCCGAGGGTGAGTCTGGGCCATTCGGGCAAGAGGTCTACGACCAAGCGAATGAAGAGAGCGAGCGGGGGAGGGCTAGAGGCTGCGCGCGTGTGAGACCGCTCATTGGAGCTCTCGGGCGGCCATGGCGCGCGTGTGAGGGAGGCCGTAGGAGGGAGAAGGAAGGGGGGACCAGGGCTTAGCATGCTGAGGACGCCGAGGCACATCGTCGGGCGCGCTGGGGAGGCCTGAGGTGGCCGGAGGTGGTTGGTAGGGGGCGGCTACAGTGCGGGAGTGCACTGTAGCATGCTCCAGAGCGTGCGTATGGTCGGCATGGCCATTTTTCTAGCGCTCTGGGCATGGCCTCTAGTGTCTGGGGCCTCTAGGGGAAGTAAAGAAGTGGATAGGGGCATTGGATGCCCGGGATAGCCAGTAGGAGAAGAGAGAGGTAGAAGAAGAGGTAGAGAGGGGCTGTCCAGGGAGGTAAATGAGGTGGTTTCATCCCCTTGATCAATAAGCATTAACTTGCTCTGAATGCCAGAGGTAGAGGGAGGTTAGGAGGAGGTGTGGTAAAAAGTTGGGGCCATGGAGAAGAGTGGAAGTGGTTAAAACAGGAGTTTTAGTAAAATGGCAGAAGGTGTTTGTTGCTGGTTTGGGCAAGAATATGAACTCCTCTTGTCATGAGGCTTGGCAGGGTCAAATGGCATGAGATAATGATAGGTTCCACCAGGGTTTAGTCCATTTGGGCAAAGTTGCCAATGCAACTTTTGTAAACCCTAGAAATTAGCAGAAATGAACTTGTGTAGATATAGTTGAGAAAATCACTTCTCCTTGATGCACCACTTGGTTTAGTGGCCTCATTTGGTCATGTGAATATGCTCACCAAAATTGGGGTCAAGGAGAGAAAGTTGGTAGTACAAAGTTGTTCAAATTTGATTTTGGCCAGAGAGGGTTTTGAGGCACTTTGATCAAGATATCCTTTTCTCCAACCTGTGCCATTTGGTCTAGATGCATGATTAGACCATTGTAGCATGTGCACCAAGTTTGAGAACATTTGGACATGTTTGGCAATGTAGAGTTGCTCAAACTTCAAAATGGACAAAAATGGTTTTGAAGAGATTTGGTGATGTTATGCTGTTCTCCAAGACATGAGGCTTGGCAAGATCATCCAACATGTCATATTTGACATGCTAGAATTTTCTTGGAATTGTTAGAGAATATTTCCTTTGTAAATATTTCAAAAGCTTGAAATATCCAGAAAGGGTTTTTGAGGTGTTTGACCAATATTTTGAACATGACCATGTGTTGAAACTCTTATATATGGACAATATATGTCCACTGAGTTTCCCTAAATTTTCACAAATATTTTTAAAATCATAAAATAATTTTTCCCTATTAAAGACCATTTCTGGCCTTAAGAAAAAGCTTTTAAATAAAATAGGAAAATAACTTTTAAATTTATATTTTTGTGGTTTATGGGAATCCTATATCTAATAGGTTTCAAATATACTCTTTGAAATATTTTTCATACCCCAAATCAAGTACTTGAAGTGCAAACCTCAACTCAGGGTTTTTTGAAAAACTATTTTTTTGAAAATACTATGTGGCCAAATTATTTTTGTAAGAAAATACTATGTTGTACTATATACATGGTATGATCATCGGGCAGAAGTTTTGGATCAGGGAAATGAAGTATAGAAGATGAAGCTATGTTGACTTTTAAGAGCACTTGAAAACACAGAGAGAAAACCAACTCAAATAAAAAGTCAAAAAGTTTTTGTCAAACCACATTTTATCATGATTTATCATCTTAAGTGTTGTGCCATGAAAATCAGGGTGTGACAATACTGCATCAACTATAAAATCTTCAGAGAAGATTTGCATTCCACGGGCGTTCTGTCTCTTTGCCGGAGTCGTCCTTCTTGTGTGCTCAGGACTTCTGAGCGTCGATCTGGTAGTAGGAGTCGTTTCCCAGCACCTTGCTGATAATGAAGGGGCCTTCCCAAGGCGCCCACAGCTTGTGCTGGCTAGCTGTTCGCTGGATCAACCGGAGCACAAGGTCGCCCTCTTGGAAAGATCTCGGCCTGACCTTCTTGTTGCAGTATCGGCGCAGGCTCTGCTGGTAGATGCTGGACCGGTTGAGTGCCAATAGCCGGCCCTCTTCCAGCAGATCGACACCGTCTTGACGTGCTTCTTCTGCTTCTTCCTCGGTGTACATGGTGACTCGCGGAGAGTCGAACTCTATGTCCATTGGGATGACGGCTTCAGCACCGTAGACGAGGAAGAAGGGTGTGAAGCCGGTTGACTTGTTTGGAGTCGTGCGCAGACTCCAGAGGACGGCTGGCAACTCGTCAAGCCAACAGCTGGCCGAACGCTCCAGTGGTTCGACCAGTCGAGGCTTGATGCCAGACAAGATTAGGCCATTTGCCCGCTCTACCTCGCCGTTTGACTGCGGGTGGGCAACGGATGCTAAGTCCAGTCGGATGCCCTGAGTCGCGTAGAAACGGGCCAAGGCACCTTTGGCAAAATTTGTGCCATTGTCGGTGATGATGCTGTGCAGTATGCCGTACCGAGTCGTGATGTCGGTGATGAAAGTTACTGCCGTCGGACCATTCAACTTTTTGATGGGCTTCACTTCTATCCACTTGGTGAACTTGTCCACCGCGACAAGTAAGTGAGTTAGGCCGCCTAGTGCTGTTTTGAATGGTCCCACCATGTGCAGGCCCCAAACCGCAAAGGGCCAGGCAATGGGGATAGTCTTGAGTGCGGAAGCCAGCTGATGTGGCTTGGAGCGGAACATCTGGCACCCTTTGCACTTTTGGACTATTTCTTTGGCCTCTTCTAGGGTAGTTGGCCAGAAGAAACCGTGTCGGAAGGCTTTGGCGACGAGTGCTCTTGAAGCTGCATGGTGGCCGCACTCGCCTTCATGGATGTCTCTGAGAATTGCTTGGCCTTGCTCTGGCTCGACGCAGCGCTGGTAGATGCTCGTGACGCTGCGCCTGACCAGCTCTCTGTTGACTATGGTGTAGGCTACCGCTCGGCGTTGTACTTGCCGAGCCAAGGTTTCATCAATTGGCAGTTCTTTGCTCACCAGGAACTTGAGGATGGGCTGTGCCCATGAGGGTTCTGCTATTTCTTCGACTACCAGTACTGCAACTTGGACGAGGGGAGGCGGCGGATTGGAGTCCGCAGCCGCTTGCTGGATTGATGAAGTCCCCAGGCCGACTGGAGCAGTCCCCGGGCTGAGTTCTGGAGTCATCGGTTTGTCGCCACAGTCCCCGGGCCGGGTTCTGAAGTCCCCGGGCCGGCTTTGACTGGAGCGCTCTTGGAGTCGGATCCGACTTCTTCGGGTGGAGCCGGCACAAAGATGGAGTCTGATTCTGGTGAAGGCTTGACACACGGCTTGAGGAGGCGCCGAAGGGCGACGCTGGATGGTATTGCTTGGCGGGCGGAGCCGATTCATGCCAAGGCGTCTGCTTGGTCGTTGTCATTTCTTGGTACGTGGAGGAACTCGCACCCCTCGAAGTATCCGCTGAGTTGCTGCACAAGGAAGCGGTAGCTCGCCATGTTTGCATCCTTGACGTCCCAATCGCCAGATGACTGCTGGACCACCAAGTCAGAGTCGCCATAACATAGGATTCGGCGAATGCCGAGTTCTTTGGCAAGCCGGAGCCCATGAATGAGCGCTTCGTACTCAGCGACGTTGTTGGAGGCGGCGAAATGGATCTGTAGCGCATATTTGAGCTTGTCGCCTTTTGGGGAAGTGAGGACGACGCTGGCTCCCAAGCCGGTGCCCATCTTGGAACCGTCGAAATGCATCCGCCAATGGGTGGAGTCGGGCGCTGGCGGCAGGTACTGGGTCTCGGCCCAGTTGGAGAGGAAGTCGGCCAGCGCTTGCGACTTGATGGTGGTGTGGGGCTGGTAATAGATGGTGTAGGGAGCCAGATCAATTGCCCATTTGGCCACTCGGCCAGAAGCATCTCGGCTTCCGATGATCTCGGCAAGTGGGGCTGTGCAGACCACAGTGATTGGATGCTCCTGGAAGTAAGGCTTCAATTTCTTGGCGGCAAAGTGCAAGCCATAGCACATCTTCTGGTAGTGGGGGTAGTTCTGCTTGGAGGCCGACAGTACTTCGTTCAGGTAATATATCGGTCTCTGGACAGGTAGCGCCTTGCCTTCCTCCTTGCACTCAACTACAATGACTGTGCTGACTACCCGGCTGGTGGCGGCAATGTATAGGAGCATGGGCTCTTTGGGAGTCGGGGCCGCCAGCACAGGGGGCGTAGTCAACATTTTCTTCAGTTGGAGAAAAGCTTCGTCCGCCTTGGGAGTCCACTCAAAAAAGGTCGTCTTCTTCATGAGCTGATATAAGGGGAGAGCCTTCTCGCCCAGCCGACTGATGAATCGGCTAATGGACGCCAAACAGCCGGTGAACTTTTGCACATCTAGCAGTCGTCTGGGTGCTTCCATCCTCTCGATGGCCTTGATCTTCACAGGGTTGCACTCTATGCCGCGTCAGAGACCAGGAAGCCAAGGAGTTGACCGACTGGTACTCCAAATACGCACTTCTCGGGGTTGAGCTTGATCTGGAATTGGCGCAGATTCCTAAAGGTTTCCTCGAGGTCTTCCAACAGTGTTCCACGCTTTTCCGTCTTCACCACCACATCATCCACGTAGACATGGGCATTTCTTCCGAGTTGCTTGAGGAGGCACTTCTGCATGCAACGCTGAAAGGTGGCGCCGGCATTCCTCAAGCCGAACGTCATGGTCAGGTAGTAGAAGGCACCAAACGGCATGATGAAGGCGGTCTTCAGTCTATCAGCCGGGTTCAGCTTGATCTGGTGATATCCAGAATATGCATCTAAGAAACTCAACAGCTCGCATCCGGCTGTGGAGTCTATCACCTGATCAATTCTCGGCAGAGCGAATAGATCCTTGGGGCAGGCTTTGTTGAGGCTTGTGTAGTCGATACACATCTGCCACTCCTTGTTCTTCTTCAGCACCAGGACAGGGTTTGCTAACCACTCTGGGAAAAATACTTCCATAATGAAGCCGGCCGCCAGGAGCCGGGCTATCTCTTCTCCAACAACTCTTGTCGGGGGTTGGATACGACATATGCCAAAGGATGGCTTATCATGGTGGGAGCGAGTAGAACGTCGCCGGTGCCTGGAAGCGGGATGAGGCGAAGACATGCACGCCGGCGGAACTTACCCAGCTTCAGGGCTCTCCTAGGAGATAACACCCCTACTGCTGCTCTGCGGGGTCTCCGCATGATCACTAAGGCAAAGTGACTACAATGGTGCTCCTGAAGCTATTTCGGAAGGCAGGAGAGGGCAAGGCTAGCTCTCTCCTCCCTGTGCTATCTAGTCTATCTCTATTCAGGTCCGAACCCTTTGCATGGGTGCCCCGGGGGGTTTATATAGGCCTACCCCCGGGGGTACAATAGTAATCCGGCTGGGCACGGGTCCCAGCCATCTGTCTCTCAGGCCACCGCCCTTCCCGCCGGCTCCTGGGGCCCGCCGACTGGCGGGTCCCGCAGACAGGCTTGATACTATAGTGGCACTCCTGATGACGCAGGCTCGGTCATTGGGTCGTGGTAACAGTGCCGCCGTCTATCGGGCGATCACTGTCGCCATTCCCCATCCTATCTGATTAATGGCTCGTGGGGCCCTGGGAGGAGTTGGCCGTCTCCAGGGAGGCCAACTCCGACAGGTACGTCTTTGGGGCGCCCAGGCTGCCTTTGGCCCACCCACTGACAGGTGGCCCCGCCGCCTTCGGGTCGTACAGGCCGGCGTCGTGGGCACAGTGTACTGCACACTGTGGCTGAGGTCAGGGCAGGCATGGCAACAGTGCGGCGCCTCGCCGGAGATCTTCCAGCGATACAGCTCACTGTAGCCATGCCGGCCCTTCGTCAGCAAGGGGGAGGGGAACGGCCACGCCGTGACCGTACCCCGCATCGTACTTCGTGATGAGGGAGGAGTCATGGGCCGACTCTCCAAAGTCGGCCTCTTTGGAGGTCGCCAGCTTGGAGTCGGCTTATCTTGGAGTCGCCGTCTGGGACTCGGCTTGTCTTGGAGTCGCCGTCTGGGACTCGGCCTGAGGGGCGCGGCCTGCCCCGATGTCTTGAAAGGTCCTGGGACATGGGTTAGCCTACCCGTGGCCCATTACTCCGACAACTCTTCTCTTCTCTTCTGACAGGCGGCGCAAGGGCTGCCTGACGGGCTTCACATCAGATCGGACATGTAACTTGTGCTCGGCGAATTCCGTCGGTACACCTGGCATGTCTTTAGGGGACCATGCGAAGATGTCTCAATTCTCACGGAGGAAATCGACGAGCTCGCCTTCCTATTTGCTGTCAAGGTTTGTACCCATGACAACGTACCTCTCTGGGTGCTCTGGGTCCAAGGGTATCTTCTTCGTTTCTCTGGCTGGCTTGAATGATCCTTCTGCTTCCGACTCCTTGGGGTCGGGCGACATCTCGGGCTGCTTGCCGGCCATCGCCACAATCCGATCAAGAAGCCGCTTCTCAACCGCGATCACCAAGGACTCGGCCAGCCAACTGCTTTCGGCCGCGCAAGCGGATGACTTTCTGTAGTCGTCGGCTACGGTTAGAATTCCCTTGGAACTCAGCATCTTCATCTTGAGGTAGGCGTAGTGAGGGACCGCCATGAACTTGGTCAAAGTAGGTCGGCCAAGCAACGCATGGTACGGGCTTTCAAGGTCCACCACTTCAAACCAAACTGGCTCTTGGCGGAAACGATCTTTGTCCCCAAAGAGGACGTCTATCAGGATCTTGCCGATTGGCGAGCAGGAAAGACCAGGAACTATGCCGTGGAACACAGTCCGGCTGCTCTGAAGCTGTCTCTTCTTGATTCCTAACTTCTCCATGGTATCCTTGTACAGGATGTTGATAATGCTGCCTCCATCTATCAGCACTCGCGAGAAACGAGTGGCCCGCCTATCTGTGGCGAGTGTGGCGCCTAAGACCAGGGTGTAGGAGCCCGGATTCGGCATCACCTCTGGGTGATCAGCTCTGCTCCAACTGATAGGCCTTTCGGACCAGTGCATGAACTCTGGAGTGCTTGACGCGACTGCGTTCACCTCTTGCTGCTGCTGCCGCCTGCTGCGTCGATCGTCATCCACACTGGTGAACACCACATAGGCTCCGTGCTCATCTGGGAACTCGTCTTGTATCGCGCCGACTGGCCTGACAGACGGCTGCTGGGGCGGCGGTGGAGGAGGCGGCCCAGCAGGCGGGGGAGGAAGCAGGCCGTCTCCCTTGGCGATTCTGGTCAACCAGTGGCATTTCCGGGTGGTGTGGTTTGACGGCTTCGCGCCGCTGTGGAACTTGCAGGGGCCATCTAGAGTCTGCTCGTAGGAGAAGGCCGGCAACTAGTTGGACTTGCCGCCTTTCTGTCGCTTGGTCGGAGGCCGCCCCTCCGTCTGTTGGTCTTCGACTGTCGCAACTTGCCGACTGCTGGAAGCCGGCTGCGGGGCTTTGCACTTGTGGTCGTTCTGCTGTTGTCGTCGACTGGCGTCCCCAGCCAGAGTTCTGGGAGCTTAAGGGGCGACTTTGCCAGTCGCACTAACTTGAATCTCCGCTTTCATCGAGGAGTCGACTGTGGCGTACTTGTCTGCTATGATCAGCAGCTCGTCGAGGGTTTCCGGCTCATCGCAGAGGAGCTTGTGCTTGAGGAGGGTACCTTCTCTGCACCCGGCAGTGAAGTACTCAATAGCCTGCACCTCGTGCACGCCCTCGCAGGAGTTTCGAAGCTCGGCCCAGCGCGTGAGGTAGTCGCGAGTCAATTCGTTGGGGCCTTGCACGCACAAGGAGAGTTGGCGAGGCATGGGAGGCCGCTTGTACGTGCTTGTGAAGTTGTGGACGAAGGCTTCGGTGAAGTCGACCCAGCTGTTGATGCTGCGGGGCTTCAGGCTGTTCAACCATGTCCGGGCCGTGCCCTGGAGCATGAGTGGAACATACTTCACGGCAACACGCTTGTTGCCGTTTGCTATGTTGACGGTCGTAGAGTAGTCAACTAGCCAATCTTCCGGCTTCATGGAGCCGGTGTATTTGGGCGTATCTCGGGGGAGTGTGAACCCTTTGGGGAAGGGCAAGTCTCGGATGCGGGGCCCGAAACAGGGAGGACCCAACTCGTCTTCTTCTTCCAGCGCCAGGGATCGGTGGAGTCGGTCGATCCGGTGGCGGGCGTCATTTTCTCCGACTCCCTCTCGACGGCCAAGTCGGTCACCGAGAGTCGGATGCTCAACGGGTGGCGGGGAGACTCGTCTTTCTTTGCGAGGAGGAGGGGGCAGGTAGTCGTCCCACCATTCAACCGCTTTGGGGCGGCCGTCTTGGTCGCGCTCGATGGTGATGCGAGTCCGACTGTGGCTGACAGCCGGCTCTTTGTCTTTCTTTCCGCGGACTACACCAGTCGGCGTCCAAGACGTTGCGCCTTGATCTCGGCGGGGAGGTAAGTCGTCGTTTTGTCGCTGCGGCGCTTCCGTGCGGCATCTGACTTCGTTCTGCGTAGTAGCCGCGTCGAGGAGCTGCTGAACTCGCTCCGTCATCAGGTGGTGCTCTTCACCTTCGAAGTTGTCCAGCTCATCCGCCGCTGCCTGGGCAGCATGGATGTTCTCCGCAGGCATGGCGTACACAGGGTGACTGGCCCCAAACAGGCTGGCGATTGCCGCGCCATGCTGCCGGACCGCGCCTAGGAGGCTAGGCCCAGTTGGAGCCGGCGAGCCGCCCACAGCACGATCCATCTCACGCTGGTAGGCTTCTGACAAGCGTCTCATGCTTGCCAGCTTCTTCGCGCCCTCGACGAGCTGGAGGCGGCGTGCCTCCAGCGTCTCTGCGTCCACGTCTCCCGGAATGGGCGCGGTCAGGTCTTGCAGAGCCGCGTCGAGCGGGTCATGAGCTCCCTCACTGGAACACTCGCCGTGATCGAGGACGAGGACCTCCGTGACGGTGCTTCCGCCGCTCTCCGCGCAAGGGAGTGGCTCGTCGTAGACCACCACGTTGGTGGGGAACGCGTCGAGCGACGCGGTGTCGGAGTCGACCAGCATCGGGTCGGTGGATCCTATGGACTCCAGGTCCACGGCAGGCTCACCGGCGACATGGAGTTGGTCGAGGAGACCCGTGAGGAGGCTCTCGGGGCCGCTCGTGCCTGCGTCGGACGCAGGCTCATCGGAGAGGCGAACCTTGCCGATAAGCTCGGCGAGGCAGCTGGCCGCGCAGGCGATCTCAGCGCCGTGTAGCGCGTCAGCGTAGACTCCATCTGGCGTGCCGGGCTGCTTGTGCTCGCCAGGGAGGAAAAGGGTTCCCTTCCAGAGCAGGTCTCCGGACGACGGTGCACCTCGCCCCACGGTGGGCGCCAAATGTCGGGGGTTGGGTACGACATATGCCAAAGGATGGCTCATCATGGTGGGAGCGGGTAGAACATCGCTAGTGCCCGGAAGCGGGATGAGGTGAAGACATGCACGCCGGTGGATCTTACCCAGCTTCAGGGCTCTCCGAGGAGATAACACCCCTACTGCTGCTCTGCGGGGTCTCCGCATGGTCACTATGGCAAAGTGAATACAATGGTGCTCCTAGAGCTGTTTCTGGAGGTAGGAGAGGGCAGGGCTAGTTCTCTCCTTCCTATGTGATCGGTCTAATGCTAAAGAGGCTATCCCCGTTGCATGGGCGCCCCGCGGAGCTTATATAGGCCTGCCCCCCAGGGATATAATGGTAATCCGGCTGGGCGCGGGTCCCAACCGTCTGTCTCTCAGGCCGCCGACTTCTCCGCCGACTTTTGGGGCCCGCTGTCACATCCCTAGTCTGGTATGACCTAGACTAGCTAGTCATTTGTGCATCATGTTTAAATTTCATTTAAATTTGAAATGAGGATTGGTGGAACCCTCAGAATCATTTTTGAAAATGACCCAAATAAAAATTTCTCCAAAAGGGTCCAAGAAAATGCTCATGTTGCTCTCTGAAAATATTGGACAGAGATAAAAATCAAAACAATATTTTTAGGAGCTCATGGATATTTATTTTGGCCATTTGGATTAATTCGATAAATATTTGCATTGGAAATATATTTCTATATATATGAAATATGGTCCAAAAATTATGCCAATTATAAAGGAGCTCTGGAATAATACCATTAGCCCCTACAAAAATTGGCATAAGCAAATAAATTGATTTAGTATTTTATTAAATCAAACAAATATCAGAAAATTCCAGAAATTGATTTAAACTTCAAAAATTCATAGAAATTCAACCGTAGCTCAGATTGAAATAATTTATATATGAAAAATTATCAGAAAAATGCAATCTTTCCATCTGTACTAGTTTCATGCATGACAAACCAACTTATACATGCTGAATATGAGAAAACACATTATGGCATATTAAGAGACTTATTTTTGGAGTTGCATTTGAACCTTTTGTTCAAATGGACTTCATTCAATTGAATACTAGTTGCATTAGCTCAAACAACATCACATCTACATGCCATGCTCATGCATCATATTGTTGCATATGATTGTGTTTTGATTGCCGGCACCATTCCTTCTCGATAGGTCCTGCTCCGGAGACGTTCCAGAGTACCTGTCGGTGAAGCAGTGCCTCCCTTGTTGATTTACCAGGCAAGCAAACCCCCTTGTTCATTTCGATAAAACCCTACTCTCTCGCTCCTGCTCTCAGTTATTGCATTAGGACAACAGCGATTCATCTGTTACTTTGTGCTGCGGTAGTTGAACCCATTCCTCTGCATGACCTGTCATTGCCACAGTAAATAGTTGAAACCCACTAGCATGTGTAGGAGTTGATTGAAACCACTGATATGTTCCTACCTTGCTATGCCTGCTATTGCTTAGAGTTGTGTCAGGTCTGGTTCATTGGGAATGAATTGGAGTGTTACGATATGTTCTGATGCTGAGAGTTAAGTGTGTGAACACGATTTGGTAAAGGTAGCGGTGAGAGGCCATGTAGGAGTACATGGTGGGTTGTCTCACTGGAACCGTCCTTAAGCACTGAGTTCTGTGTATGTTGTCCAATGACTCGATACTACCACACATTGGGTTCCGGTAACTCGACCCCTCTCGACTTATTAACCAACTTGATCTCTGTCCAGGAGTCGCAACTAGTTTCTGGCGTTTGTAGGTAGTGTTAGTAGTCTACCAAGTGGCACCCGGCCAGGTGGGCTTGGGACAGACTAGGCACCAGTGGCACGGTGTACCAAGCGTAGATCCATCCGGCGAGGTGGGCTTGGGAACCCTGCACACATCGTTTGGGGCCGTGAGTGAAACCCCGGCCGGTTCTCCTTGCGGATGGAACCCGAATAGGCGATAAACCTGGATTAGAGTCTTGTGTGGTTAGTCAGGTCGTGGCCGACACCCTCGCCAGGCTTCCGCTTGAAGGTTGCCGAGATACATGACGTGTACATGGCGGTAAGTGGCGAGAGCGTGTGTGAAGAAGTACACCCCTGCAGGGTTAACATGATCTATTCGAATAGCCGGGTCCGCGGTTATGGACTTCTTGGATGCTTACATGGTACATAGACAACTTGAAGTGGATACCCTAAAATGCTCAAGACAAGTGTGAGTGCTATGGATGGCCTTCTCGTAGGGAGACGGGGATGAGTCCATAGTAGTGTATTGTGTGGTGATTAGTGGACTCGTGTACGTTGTTTCACCTCCAGAGTTTCTGGTAGTCGTAGAACAGGATAGCCACGGAGTCAAAGCTGGCTTGCTGCAACTAAACCCCACATTACCCTCTTGATACAAATGCATGTATGATAGGATCTGATGTAAGTCTTGCTGAGTACCTTTGTACTCATGTTGCTTTATTTATGTTTTTGCAGCGGAGACTTCGGTCTTACTAGTGTTCTCGTGGGCTTCGACGAGTAGCTAGTACCTCAGCTACGATCTTGATCGGATGTTGTAGATAGTCAGGCTCTTCAGCCTTTTTCATTTGTAGATGTCTGTACCCAGACATGTAATGCTTCCGTTTGTTGCTTGTATGCTCTGTATGATGGGTCTTGTGACCCCTGTTTGCAATAATTGCTATGACGGCTCTTCTGAGCCTTTATCTATATAAGTTGTTGAGTTATGCTGTGATGCCATGTTGTACAGCACATACTTGCATGTTATGCGTACGTGTAATGTGTATTGCTATGTGTGGGATCTGATTATCTAGTTGTTTATACTTAGTAGCCTCTCTTACCGGGAAATGTCTCCTAGTGCTTCCACTGAGCCCTGGTAGCTTGCTACTACTCCGGAACACTTAGGCTGGCCGGCATGTGTCCTTCTTCGATCCTGTGTCTGTCCCTTCGGGGAAATGTCACGCGATGAATACCGGAGTCCTGCTAGCCCGCTACAGCCCGGTTCACCGGAGTCCTGTTAGCCCAGTGCTACAGCCTGGATTCACTCGCTGATGACCGACACGTTCGATGCTGGGTCATGAATGCCTGTCCCTGTAAGTTAGTGCCACTTTGGGTTTACGACTAGCCATGTCAGCCCGGGCTCTTTATCATATGGATGCTAGCGACACCATCATATACGTGTGCCAAAATGCGCAAACGGTCCTGGGCAAAGGTAAGGAGACACCCGTGGGAATACCGTGCGTGAGGCCGCAAAGCGATATGAGGTGTTACATGCTAGATCGATGTGGCATCGAGTCGGGGTCCTGACAGCGTTGGTATCAGAGCCTGACTGCCTGTAGGATTACCAAGCCAAACTGGTCGAAGTTGAGTCTAGAAATTCTTTAGTTATGTAAGGGAATTGATTGTGGGAAGGAACGTAAGGCTCTTTTTACTCCTTTTACCTCATGACCTTCTGATCTGAGTCGTCCTATCTTTCCGACGGGGTTAAGGAACTAGGCTTCTCTTCCGTCTATCAGGATCACGTGTTACTACTCCATAGTTCCATAGGACTGGTTGATCAGAGTCATACCCCAGTTTCGAGTACTTCCGGTGTAATCTGTTTAGTATGATCTCAGAACCTTGAGTAATGTTGATGAGTATGTTACCACCCCATATTTTTTTAGTAGGATGTCTCATTCTGAGCAGTTTACTACCGTTATGCTGCCGAAATTTCCCTAGGAGTTCGAGAGATACTAATTCCTTGTCCTACATTCTACAGTCCATAGTTGATGCTGATTCCGTCCTTGGTTCGTTTCTCAGGATGTCATCGGCTAAGCGAAGTTCCGTTGCTCGTAGCCAGAACCACGGAGATGGTAGGGATGAGGATCCTCCCGATCAGCCTTCGTTGACAGAGTTCATGCTAGAGATGGAGAGGAACAAGCGTGAGTCCAACCACTTGTTGGCACGTATCGAGGAGAACACCGCACATCAGTCCAATAAGTCTGTGACCATTCATGACTTCATTCGCTTGCACCCACCTACCTTCCATCATTCCATCGAGCCACTCGATGCAGATGACTGGCTCCGTAGCATCACTCATAAGCTGCATTCCGCGAGCGTAGCCGAAAGTGACAAGGTCACCTATGCTGCACACCACCTGGAAGGTCCTGCTAGTCTTTGGTGGCAGAACTATGAGGCTATGCTTCCAGCTGGCCAGACTTCCACCTGGAGGGATTTCGTTGAGGCTTTACACGAGCATCACATTCCTGAAGCCCTCATTGATCGCAAGAGAGAAGAGTTCTGTAGTTTCACCCAGGGTAAGATGGCTGTTGATGCCTATAGTAGAGAGTTTGAGAACCTCGCCCGTTATGCCATAGAGGAGGTGTCCATGGACGCCAAGAAGCAGGCTAGGTTTCGGAAGGGTCTCAACCCCAAGTTGCGTCGTGATCTCCACCTGCATCATTGTGGTACATTCCAAGCCCTTGTGAACAAGGCCATTAATGCAGAGACAGCTCAACTCACTTACGAGGAGTCTCGTAAGCACACTCGTGCTTTGGGATCTTCCTCCGGTTCTAGCTCTCAGAAGCGTCGGATTTGGGTTCCAAACTCCGCTCTTCCACCCAAATATGTATCGAGGCCATCTTATGTGGCACCTCATCCAGTTCAGCAGTATGCTCCACCCAGGCCTATTGGTGGACCGCCTTCCAATGCAGGTCCACATCCTACCTCCAAGATTTGTTACAAGTGCGGAGAGCCAGGCCACACTGCCCGTATTTGCACTCAGACCAGAGTTGCTCCACCCCAGCCCGAGAAGTCTATTGGCCATGGTAAGCCATCACGCAAGATGATCAGTGCCAAGTCAGCTCCCACTGAACATGGACGTGTGCATCACGTCTCAACTAAAGCCGCTCATGATGATCCAGATGTCGTTCTTGGTACACTCCTTGTCAACTGTCATCCGGCATCGGTTTTGTTCGATACTGGAGCGTCTCATTCCTTCATTTATGAAAGCTATGCCCGCTTGCACGACATGTCATTTTGTGATATGCCCTCTCCACTACTTATTCAAACTCCTGGATCCAAATGGCAAACTTCTAGGATAAGTTATGGCAATGAAATCCTTGTGGACAGACTTGCATTGCTTGCTTCCTTGATATCTCTCAAGTCTTCGGATATTAACATCATCTTGGGTATGGACTGGATGACAGCTCATCATGCCAAGATTGATTGCTACACAAGATCTGTTCAGCTTACACACCCATATGGCAAGTTAGTCACCGTCTCCACTAGAGTTGCAAAGCGTCAGCTCTATTCTCTTAATGCCAGCCCTCTTCCAGACCTTGAAGATATCCCGGTAGTCCGTGACTTTCCGGATGTCTTTCCAGAGGAACTGCCAGGTGTTCCACCTGACAGAGATGTAGAGTTCGTCATAGATCTTATCCCAGGAACAGCTCCAATCTCCCGGAGACCTTACAAGATGGCACCCTTAGAACTAGCCGAGCTTAAGAAACAACTTGATGAGTCCTTGCAAAAGGGTTTCATCCGTCCTAGTTCTTCTCCTTGGGCTTGCCCCGTCCTCTTTGTCAAGAAGAAAGACGGTACGGACCGGATGGTCGTTGATTATCGTCCCGTTAATTTGGTCACGATAAAGAACAAGTATCCGCTCACCAGGATCAACGACCTGTATGATCAGCTCGCTAGATCCTCAGTCTTTTCCAAGATGGATTTAAGGTTAGGATATCATCAAATCAAGATCAGAAACGGGGACATTCCCAAGACAGCTTTTGTCACTCGTTATGGTCAGTATGAGTACACCGTCATGTCCTTCGGCCTAAGCAACGCCCCAGCCACATTCTCCCGCCTGATGAACTCGATCTTCATGGAGTACTTAGATAAGTTCGTCATAGTTTACCTCGACGATATTCTTATCTACTCGAAGAACGAGGAAGAGCATGCCGAACATCTTAGACTTGTGTTAGAAAAACTTAGAGAGCACCGCCTTTATGCCAAGTTCTCCAAGTGTGAATTTTGGTTGTCAGAAGTGACCTACTTAGGTCACGTAATCTCTGGTAAGGGCATTGCTGTCAATCCCGAGAGAGTTCAGGCTGTTCTCGATTGGACTCCACCTGAGACCGTTAAACAAGTTAGGAGTTTCCTTGGTCTAGCCAGCTATTGTCGCCGCTTTGTTGAAAACTTCTCCAAAGTAGCCAAACCCCTCACGGAACTTCTCAAGAAAGATAAAAAGTTTGAGTGGTCCCCACAGTGTGAACACAGTTTTCAGGAACTGAAAAGGCGCCTGACTTCTGCTCCCATACTTGTGCCACCGGATTTCACTAAAGACTTTATTATCTACTGCGATGCCTCACGACAGGGACTAGGTTGCATTCTTATGCAGGATCGTCATGTGATTGCCTATGCGTCTCGACAGTTGCATCCACATGAGGATAATTATCCCACACATGATCTAGAGCTTGCAGCCGTAGTCTATGCACTCAAGACCTGGCGACATTACCTCCTTGGTAAACATTGCGAGATCTACACCGATCACCAGAGTCTCAAGTATATCTTCACCCAACCAGATTTGAACCTTAGGCAAAGACGTTGGTTGGAGTTAATCACAGATTATGATCTAGGGATTACCTACACCCCAGGCAAAGCCAATGTCATGGCTGATGCTCTAAGCCGTAAATCCTATTGCAACAATCTCATGTTGCAGCAAGGCCAACCACTTCTCCATGAGGAATTCTGTAAGCTTAATCTTCACATTGCTCCTCACGGATTCCTTTCTACCTTGGTGGCGAAACCTACCCTTGTGGATCTTATCATAGAAGCCCAGAAGCATGATACGGGGATTACCCGGATCAAGAGAAACATTGCCAAAGGTATTGCTGGTAGTTTCTCTATAGATGATCGAGGTGTTGTTTTCTTTGGGAACCGCCTGGTGGTCCCCAAGAAGCAACATCTTCGACAATTGATTCTTAAGGAGGTGCATGAATCTCCTCTCACAATTCATCCCGGTAGTACTAAGATGTATCAGGATCTACGCCAGAGGTTCTGGTGGACTAGGATGAAGAGAGAAATCGCTGAGTTCATTGCTAACTGTGACGTTTGTCGTCGCGTTAAGGCAGAACATCAAAGGCCTGCTGGCACCCTTCAGCCTTTAGCTATTCCTGAGTGGAAATGGGATAAAGTTGGTATGGACTTCATTACCAGCTTTCCCAGGACCAAGAAAGGGAATAACGCTATCTTCGTAGTCGTTGATCGTCTTTCCAAAGTGTCTCACTTCCTTCCTGTTCGGGAAAGTATCACTGCTGGTCAGCTTGCTGACTTATATATTTCTCGAATAGTGTCACTTCATGGTGTTCCACTAGAGATCAATTCAGACCATGGCAGTCTTTTCACTTCTCATTTTTGGGAGAGCTTCCAAACTGCCATGGGAACCCATCTTTCCTTCAGTACCTCTTTCCACCCTCAGTCGAGTGGTCAGGTGGAACGGGTCAATCAAATTCTCGAAGACATGCTTAGAGCTTGCGTTATCGCCTTCGGTATGGATTGGGAGAAATGTCTTCCTTTCGCCGAGTTTGCTTATAACAATAGCTACCAATCCAGCCTCAAGAAAGCTCCTTTTGAGGTTCTCTATGGACGAAGATGTCGAACACCTTTGAACTGGTCAGAAACCGGTGAAAGACAATTCTTTGGACCGGACATGATCCAGGAGGCAGAAGAGCAAGTTCGCATCATTCGTGAGAATTTGAAAACAGCCCAGTCTCGTCAGAAAAGCCAGTACGATCGTCATCATAAGGATATGACTTATGAAATTGGCGACCAAGCTTACCTTCGGGTTACTCCTTTGAAGGGTACCCATCGTTTCGGTATCAAGGGCAAGTTGGCTCCTCGTTACATTGGTCCTTTTCGTATTCTCGCTAAACGAGGAGAGGTTGCCTACCAGTTGGAACTACCCCCACATCTTTCTCGAGTTCATGATGTCTTCCACGTCTCTCAACTCAGGCGTTGCTTCTCGGATCCTATCCGTGGAGTGGACCACGAAATGCTTGATCTCCAAGATAACCTAACCTACCGAGAGTACCCGGTACGCATTCTTGATCAAGCAGAGCGTGTCACTCGACGTCAGAACATCAAGTTTCTCAAAGTTCAGTGGTCTCATCATTCCGAGAGAGAAGCTACTTGGGAGCGAGAAGATCGTCTTCGACTGGAGTACCCCACTTTCTTTCCGTCGACCCCTGAATCTCGAGACGAGATTCTGTCAAGTGGGGGCGAGTTGTCACATCCCAAGTCTGGTATGACCTAGACTAGCTAGTCATTTGTGCATCATGTTTAAATTTCATTTAAATTTGAAATGAGGATTGGTGGAACCCTCAGAATCATTTTTGAAAATGACCCAAATAAAAATTTCTCCAAAAGGGTCCAAGAAAATGCTCATGTTGCTCTCTGAAAATATTGGACAGAGATAAAAATCAAAACAATATTTTTAGGAGCTCATGGATATTTATTTTGGCCATTTGGATTAATTCGATAAATATTTGCATTGGAAATATATTTCTATATATATGAAATATGGTCCAAAAATTATGCCAATTATAAAGGAGCTCTGGAATAATACCATTAGCCCCTACAAAAATTGGCATAAGCAAATAAATTGATTTAGTATTTTATTAAATCAAACAAATATCAGAAAATTCCAGAAATTGATTTAAACTTCAAAAATTCATAGAAATTCAACCGTAGCTCAGATTGAAATAATTTATATATGAAAAATTATCAGAAAAATGCAATCTTTCCATCTGTACTAGTTTCATGCATGACAAACCAACTTATACATGCTGAATATGAGAAAACACATTATGGCATATTAAGAGACTTATTTTTGGAGTTGCATTTGAACCTTTTGTTCAAATGGACTTCATTCAATTGAATACTAGTTGCATTAGCTCAAACAACATCACATCCACATGCCATGCTCACGCATCATATTGTTGCATATGATTGTGTTTTGATTGCCGGCACCGTTCCTTCTCGATAGGTCCTGCTCCGGAGACGTTCCAGAGTACCTGTCGGTGAAGCAGTGCCTCCCTTGTTGATTTACCAGGCAAGCAAACCCCCTTGTTCATTTTGATAAAACCCTACTCTCTCGCTCCTGCTCTCAGTTATTGCATTAGGACAACAGCGATTCATCTGTTACTTTGTGCTGCGGTAGTTGAACCCATTCCTCTGCATGACCTGTCATTGCCACAGTAAATAGTTGAAACCCACTAGCATGTGTAGGAGTTGATTGAAACCACTGATATGTTCCTACCATGCTATGCCTGCTATTGCTTAGAGTTGTGTCAGGTCTGGTTCATTGGGAATGAATTGGAGTGTTACGATATGTTCTGATGCTGAGAGTTAAGTGTGTGAACACGATTTGGTAAAGGTAGCGGTGAGAGGCCATGTAGGAGTACATGGTGGGTTGTCTCACTGGAACCGTCCTTAAGCACTGAGTTCTGTGTATGTTGTCCAATGACTCGATACTACCACACATTGGGTTCCGGTAACTCGACCCCTCTCGACTTATTAACCAACTTGATCTCTGTCCAGGAGTCGCAACTAGTTTCTGGCGTTTGTAGGTAGTGTTAGTAGTCTACCAAGTGGCACCCGGCCAGGTGGGCTTGGGACAGACTAGGCACCAGTGGCACGGTGTACCAAGCGTAGATCCATGCGGCGAGGTGGGCTTGGGAACCCTGCACACATCGTTTGGGGCCGTGAGTGAAACCCCGGCCGGATCTCCTTGCGGATGGAACCCGAATAGGCGATAAACCTGGATTAGAGTCTTGTGTGGTTAGTCAGGTCGTGGCCGACACCCTCGCCAGGCTTCCGCTTGAAGGTTGCCGAGATACATGACGTTTACATGGCGGTAAGTGGCGAGAGCGTGTGTGAAGAAGTACACCCCTGCAGGGTTAACATGATCTATTCGAATAGCCGGGTCCGCGGTTATGGACTTCTTGGATGCTTACATGGTACATAGACAACTTGAAGTGGATACCCTAAAATGCTCAAGACAAGTGTGAGTGCTATGGATGGCCTTCTCGTAGGGAGACGGGGATGAGTCCATAGTAGTGTATTGTGTGGTGATTAGTGGACTCGTGTACGTTGTTTCACCTCCAGAGTTTCTGGTAGTCGTAGAACAGGATAGCCACAGAGTCAAAGCTGGCTTGCTGCAACTAAACCCCACATTACCCTCTTGATACAAATGCATGTATGATAGGATCTGATGTAAGTCTTGCTGAGTACCTTTGTACTCATGTTGCTTTATTTATGTTTTTGCAGCGGAGACTTCGGTCTTACTAGTGTTCTCGTGGGCTTCGACGAGTAGCTAGTACCTCAGCTACGATCTTGATCGGATGTTGTAGATAGTCAGGCTCTTCAGCCTTTTTCATTTGTAGATGTCTGTACCCAGACATGTAATGCTTCCGTTTGTTGCTTGTATGCTCTGTATGATGGGTCTTGTGACCCCTGTTTGCAATAATTGCTATGACGGCTCTTCTGAGCCTTTATCTATATAAGTTGTTGAGTTATGCTGTGATGCCATGTTGTACAGCACATACTTGCATGTTATGCGTACGTGTAATGTGTATTGCTATGTGTGGGATCTGATTATCTAGTTGTTTATACTTAGTAGCCTCTCTTACCGGGAAATGTCTCCTAGTGCTTCCACTGAGCCCTGGTAGCTTGCTACTGCTCCGGAACACTTAGGCTGGCCGGCATGTGTCCTTCTTCGATCCTGTGTCTGTCCCTTCGGGGAAATGTCACGCGATGAATACCGGAGTCCTGCTAGCCCGCTACAGCCCGGTTCACCGGAGTCCTGTTAGCCTAGTGCTACAGCCTGGATTCACTCGTTGATGACCGACACGTTCGATGCTGGGTCATGAATGCCTGTCCCTGTAAGTTAGTGCCACTTTGGGTTTACGACTAGCCATGTCAGCCCGGGCTCTTTATCATATGGATGCTAGCGACACCATCATATACGTGTGCCAAAATGCGCAAACGGTCCCGGGCAAAGGTAAGGCGACACCCGTGGGAATACCGTGCGTGAGGCCGCAAAGCGATATGAGGTGTTACATGCTAGATCGATGTGGCATCGAGTCGGGGTCCTGACACCCGCCGACTGGCGGGCCCCGCAGACAGGCCTGGTACTATAGCGGTGCATCTGATGATGCTGGCTTGGTCATGGGGTCATGGCAACAGTGCCGCCGCCTGACGGGCGATCACTCTCACCATTCCCCTCTTGTTTGGTTAATGGCATGCGGGACCCGTGGGAGGGGCCGGCCGACTCTAGGGGGCCGACTCCCACGGGGCCGTCTTCGTGGCGCTCTCGCCGCCTTCGGTACTCCCGCTGACGGACGGGTCCTGCCGTCTCTAGGCCGTACAGGTAGGCCGTCGTGGGCACAGTGTGCCACCCACGGGGGCTGAGGTTAGGGCAAGCATGGTAACAGTGCAGCGCCATGATGGAGATCTCCAGCGATATGTTGCACTGTAGCCATGCCAGCCCCTCGTAAGCGGGGTAGAGACGGCCATGCTGCGACCGTACTCCGCCCCATCCATCGTGGCGAAGGAAGGAGGTGGTTGGAGTCACGGGCCGACTCCCATAGTCGTCTCCTCTTGAAGTCGTCAGCTAAGAGTCGGCCCATTTGGAAGCCGACACCCAAGAGTCGGCTTAATTTGAAGTCGTCCCTGGAACTCGGCCGCGAGGGACAGTTGTTGCCGACTCCCAGGAGGCGGCTCTTCATCGTGGAGTCTTGAGGGGCGCAGCCTGCCCTGATGTTTTGAAAGGCTCTGGGCTCGGGTTAGCCTACCCGTGGCCCATTACTCCGACACCGCTTCTTTGCTAGCGAACTCCTGGCTGGCGTTCCTGGCAGCCTCTGGCTCCAGGAGGACGGCTGCTTCAGCAGGGCTTCCTGGGTCTCAATGGAGATTTCCATCACCGGGAACGTGGCCTTGGCCCGCGGCTGGTAGATGTTTGCCCACGCGCGCAGCCTGGGCCGGCGGTGCACCCTGCACTTCAAGTTTGATGGTGACGCGACCCTGTACATGAGGGTGTTTGGAGAAGATGGCCGCCGCGTTGGGTGCTGCACTGAGGACGACGACAACGACCAGGTGCTGGGACTTGGCGATGGCCGCCATGAGGACGCAGGCGAGCTTGCTGCTGGTGGTGCTCGTAGCTCGCCAAGATTTAGCGGCTCCCCCTCTGGTGACAGCTCCTCCAACGGTGGCCGCGATCAACCACCACACCGCCGCGCTCGCTTCGAGGGTGGTAGCGGGTCATCCTGCCATCGTGCCTCGGTGAAGCGTGAGGAGGAGTCTGATTGAGCTCAGGAGGGCGGTGCGAACCCCCTCGCGAGCCGTTGCCGGGCATGCCGCATTTATTTTGTTTATCTCATTTCCCTGCATAGAGAGAGAGAGAGAGAAGCATGGGGCCCCATGGGGGCGTGCTGGACTAGTGCCCTTAATTATTATGCTACTTCTAGTATTCCCATGCCGTGCTGTGGTGTTGCGGTTGCGTGCTTGTGCGTAGGAAAAACTTAGCTTGGGGGGGAGGGGCTTGCTGCAGTTTTCGCCTCGCGAGGTACCTGCATGAGGCCTTGCCGGGCGTCTCAAAGCCTGCAAAAATTAGCCGGGAGGATATCTTCCGAATCTCTGTTGCGAGGGAAACCAGCTCAGGTCCTGCGTTTGCGTTGCGATGCCCGTGGGGCATGGACTGGGAGGGGTGCTCCCGCTGTGAACTCGGGTGAGGAAGCCTCACAAAGTTAAGCGAAAAGGTGCTCGTGAGGGTGCCCGCACAGCCCCCTTGCGAGGCTTGCGAAAGAGAGCATGAGCCAGGCAAAAAGGAAAAGCAGAGACAGAGAAATACGGGCAGGGGACGGCAAACAACACTAGAAGCAACTCCAATAAAGCTTCAAACAAAGGTCAGCAAGCCAACTGCAGAAAGAAAATGAAAAGCCGCGTCCGGCACCTAGTCTATTCTTTGACGTCTTCTCACCAGCGCAGAGCTTAGTGCTGCCACTGGGCGTGGGCAGGAGCCCCCAACGCCCATGGGAGGCACTTCGGAGACTCCGTGACATGTACAGCCCTCATTATTACGTGAGAGTGTCACGGGCGGCGAGCTTCACAGGCATTGGCCTTCTTCACAGGCACCGGGCCTTTTCTTGAGGCGACGAGCTTCACAGGCATGGGCCTTCTTCACAGGCACCGGGCATTTTCTTGAGCCGACGAGCTCCACAGGCATTGGCCTTCTTCACAGGCACCGAGCCTTTTCTTGAGCCGACGAGCTCCATAGGCACTGGGCCTTCTTTGCAGGCACTGGGCCTTACTTCAAGGGTAGAATTTCCAGAGGTGCTGAATGTTCCACGCATTCATAAAGGGCGTCCCTTCCTGGGTCTCCAAGCGCGCGGTGCCAGGTCTGGAAACATGAACAACCTTGAACCGGCCCTCCCACATGGGCGAGAGCTTGTGCAGCCCTTCCCTGGAGAGCACCTATCTAAGCACGAGGTCACCTACCTCGAGAGTCCTGCGACAGATGTTGCAGTAGTGGTACCGTCGCAGCGCCTGCTGGTATCTTGCCGCTCGTAGCGCGGCTTCCCAACGGTGTTCCTCCCCCAGCATGAGGTCCATCCCCTGCACGGCGTCCTGCTGCGCTTTGTCAAACGCCAAGACCCGCGTGGAGCGACGCCTGACCTTGTGAGGGAGGACCGCCTCTGCTCCATAGACGAGGAAGAACAGCGTTTCGTCGGTCGGCTTGGTGGCGGTAGTGCGTATGGACCATAGCATGGACTGGAGCTCGTCATATCAGCCCCTGCCGCAGACTTCCAGCGTCTTCTTGAAGGTCCTGGTCTTGATGCCTTTCAAGACCTCTGCGTTGGCGCGTTCAGCCTGGCCGTTGCTCCGAGGGTGTGCCACCGAAGCGTAGCATATCTGTGTTCCAAGGTTAGCATAATATGTTTTGAAGAGATTGCTGGTGAACTACGAACCGTTGTCGGTGATGATGCGATTGGGCACCCCAAATCTGCTCACGAGGCCCTTGATGAACTTGACTGCGGAGCCATCTGGGATGGTGCAGACAGCTTCCACCTCTTCCCACTTGGTGAACTTGTCAATGGCGATGTAGATGTAGCGATAGCCCCCTGGCGCCCGAGGAAACGGGCCCAAAATGTCCAGCCACCAAACCGCGAATGGCCACAAGAGTGGAATGGTCTGCAGGCCCTGAGCTGGCTGATGAATCTGCTTGGCGTGGAACTGGCAGGCTTCACGAGCCTTCACCAGCTCGATTGCGTCCTTGAGTGCTGTAGGCCAATAGAACCCGCTGCGAAATGCCTTGCCGACGAGGGTCCGTGATGATGAGTAGTGCCCACAGTCTCCACCGTTAATGTCTGCCAGCAACTCCTTCCCATGTTGCCTGGAGATGAAACGCAGGGAAACACCATTGGGCCGCTTCCGGTAGAGCTCTCCATCTTGGATGCAATAGGTCGTGGCCTGCCGGGCCACACGTTCCGCGTCCTCCTCTCTCTCTGGTAGAGTCCCTTGCATCAGGTAATCCTTGAGCTCCGCAGTCCAGCATCCTTCCTGAGGCTCCAGCGCCAGGAGTAACCGTGCTCCTGAGGTCGGTCCACACGCTGGGGCTCCTGAGGCAGGCGGTTGAGGGAGCTCCTCCCGAGGTTGCACTATGCTTGATAGTGGCGGTGCTGCTGAGGGCTTGAAGAGCCGTTCCTCAAAAACGCTGGGCTCGTGAGGCAGCGGCCTTGATGCCCTATTGGCAATGTTGTCAGCCTCCTGATTGGTGCCGCGAGGCACATGCTGCAGCTCCAGCCCCAAAAACTGCTTTTCCATCTTGCGCACTTCTGCAAGATACGCCTCCATGTGCTCGTCCCTGGGCTCGTATACTTTGTTGGAGAAGTTGACGAGCTATGAGTCGCCCTTCATGATGAGGCGCTTCACCCCCAGTGCGGCCGCGGCCCTTAAGCCTGCTATGAGGCCCTCGTATTCTGCTATGTTGTTGGAAAACTTTTCGCCTTGCTGGATACAGAGTTGCACAACATAATAGAGCTTGTCTTGGGTGGGGGATATAAGAACTGCGCTGGCCCCTGCGCCATGTCGCCAGAATGCTCCATTGAAGTGCATAACCCTGCCATCCGATGCCTCGCTCCCTGGGGAAAGCGACCAGTCTTCTCCTGCTTCAAGCCCTGGCTCCTCTGTACATCCTGCCACAAAATCTTTAAGTGCGGCCCCTTTGACGAATCTGGTCATGGTGAATTCTAAGTGAAACGCTTGTAGCTCGATGTTCCATTCAGCGACCCTTCCAGCGGAGTTGGGACTCCTGAGCACCCTCTCCAATGGGTAGGCTGAGACAACCTTGAGGGGGTAACCTTGGAAGTAGTCCTGCAGTTTCTGCGAGGCCACCAACAGCGCGAGCAAGAGCTTTTGTGGCATGGGGTACCGTGCCCTTGCATCCCGCAGCATCGTGCTGACGAAATACACGGGATGCTCGATGAGGGTGGGCGCGCCAACGGGGCCCGCACCCTCCAGAGAGTCGAGCGCCTCCTGAGGCGTTCGAGCCCCCGGCTCCTGACCGCTTGGCAGGGTCCCTTCAGCCCCGGGGGCGTCTTCCTATTGAGGCCGGTCCCCCTCTGCCAAGGTCGCGGCCCTCGCAAGGCCTTCCTGGCCTTGAGCTATCATGGTCGGGGTTGTGGCCGATGCGGCCTTGACCAGACACTCCTCCCGAACCGCCACCAAAGCTACGCTGGCGAAGTAGGGCGTGGCAGTGAGGTAGAGCAACAAGGGCTCCTGAGGGCGTGGAGCCACCATCATCGGAGGGCTGGTTAGGTACTTATTGAGATCTTGGAACGCTTCGTCAGCCTCTTGAGTCCATTCGAACGGACCCTTCTTCTTCATTAGCTTGAAGAAGGGCAGGGCACGTTCCCCTATCTTGGAAATGAAGCGCCCTAGTGCGGTTACTCGCCCGGTGAGCTTCCGCAATTTCCTGAGGGTTTGCGGCGGACTCATGTCTTCGATTGCCTTGACCTTCTCCGGGTTGGCCTCAATACCCCTGTGGGACACGAGGAAGCCCAGAAGCTTGCTAGAAGGAACGCCGAACACGCACTTCTCTGGGTTGAGCCGCAGGTCCACGTCTCGAATCCTCGCGAAGGTTTCTTCTAGGTCTTGCATCAGGGTCTTGGCCTCTCGAGACTTCACCACGATGTCGTTGACGTAGGCTTCGGCGTTTCTCCCAAGCTGCCGGCCCAAGGCGATATGCATCAGTCGCTGAAAGGTTGCACTCGCATTGCGCAGTCCGAACGGCATGCAGGTGTTGAAGTATACCTCGCACGGGGTCAGGAAGGTCGTCCTTTCCACATCTTCTACCGCCATCTTGATTTGGTGATAGCCAGAAAAGGCATCCAGAAAGCACAACAGGTCACACTCAGCGGTTGAGTCGATGATTTGGTCGATGCGGGGGAGAGGGAATGGATCTTGAGGACATGCCTTGTTGAGGTTGGTGAAGTCGACACACATGCACTCCTTTCCTCCCTTCTACGGCACAACAATAGGGTTTGCCAGCCATTCCGGATAGCAAACCTCGCGAATGACCCCCGTGGCTTCCAGCTTGTGGGTTTCTTCGACATGAAAGCCTGCTTCTCGGTGGACTGCCGCCTTGCCTTCTGCTTCACGGGGCGCACATTGGGGCACACGTTCTGGTGGTGCTCGATCACCTTCCTTGGGACCCCAACTAGCTGCTTGGGTTCCCACGTGAACACTTCCTTGTTCGTGCGCAAGAATTTCACTAGAGCCTCCTCTTACTCGGGGTCGAGATTGGCACCTATGGTGAAGGTGGCGCCGGAGGATCCATCCTCATCGACTGGTACATGCTTAGTCTCCACCTTGTCTTGGGTGAACAACTGCTTCTTCTTGGTTGGAGCAGCCCCCTTGGCCTTGAGGGCATCGGTGTTGGTGGGCTGTGCCGCTGCAGCCGCCTTGAAAGCGAGCTTGAGCGTCTGTAGAGCATCCTTCGCATCTCCAGTTATGGTGAGGACGCCGCTGCTCCCAGCCATCTTCATCAGGTTGTGGGCTGGATGGGTTGCCGCCATGAACTGGGCCAAGGCAGGGTAGCCGAGGATGGCGTTCTATGGGAGGCTGATAGGGGCGATGTCGAAGTCGACCAGCTCCGTGAGGAAGTTGTCATAGGTGCCAAAGGTCACCGGGAGGCGGATCTGCCCTAGGGAGCCGGTGGATCTGCCTCCGACGCCCGAGAAGGGCTTGCTGGGTCGGAGTCTCACCAGGGGTACGTGGAGGAGGCTGTAGGACCTTGAAGTATGTCTAGAGGGGGGTGATTAGACTACTTGACCAATAAAAACTTAACCTTTTCCCAATTTTAGAGTTTGGCAGATTTTAGCTATTTTAGGACAAGTCAAGCAATCATCACACAATACAAGCAAGCATGCAAAGAGTGTATAGGCAGCGGAAATTAAAGCATGCAACTTGCAAGAAAGTAAAGGGAAGGGTTTGGAGGATTCAAACGCAATTGGAGACACGGATGTTTTTGGCGTGGTTCCGATAGGTGGTGCTATCGTACATCCACGCGATGGAGACTTCAACCCACGAAGGGTAACGGCTGCGCGAGTCCATGGAGGGCTCCACCTAAGAAGGGTCCACGAAGAAGCAACCTTGTCTATCCCACCATGGCCGTCGCCCATGAAGGACTTGCCTCACTATCGGTAGATCTTCGCGAAGTAGGCGATCTCCTTGCCCTTACAAACTCCTTGGTTCAACTCCACAATCTTGTCGGAGGCTCCCAAGTGAAACCTAGCCAATCTAGGAGACACCACTCTCCAAGAAGTAACAAATGGTGCGTTGATGATGAACTCCTCGCTCTTGTGCTTCAAATGATAGTATCCCCAACACTCAACTCTCTCTCATAGGATTTGGATCTGGTGGAAAGAGGGTTTGAGTGGAAAGCAACTTGGGGAAGGCTAGAGATCAAGATTCATATGGTAGGAATGGAATATCTTGGCCTCAACACATGAGTAGGTGGTTCTCTCTCAGAAATGGTAAGTTGGAAGTGTAGGTTCGTTCTGATGGCTCTCTCCACGAATGAAGAGGAGGTGGAGGGGTATATATAGCCTCCACACAAAATCTAACCGTTACACACAATTTACCAAACTCGGTGGGACCAAATCGTTAAACTCGGTCGGATCGATTCAGTAAACCTAGTGACCGTTAGTGATTTTCGGTGGGACTGACATGCATCTCGGTGAGACCGATTCGGTTAGGGTTAGGGCATAACGTAATCTCGGTAAGACCGATTACACAAACTCGGTAAGACCGATTTTGGTAATAAGCTTTCCAAAGAGTTGGTCAGGTAAACTCGGTGGGACCGATTTGCTCTTTTCGTTGAGACCGAAATGTTACAAAAAGGAAACAGAGAGTTTACATTGCAATCTCGGTGGGACCGATCGCTCACTTCAGTTAGACCGAAACGTTACAAAGGGGAACAGAGAGATTACAATCCCATCTCGGTGAGACCGAGATCCCTATCGCTAAGACCGATTTGCTTAGGGTTTGTGGCAGTGTCTATGACTTTTGGAATCGGTGGCGCCGGATAGAAAGAATCGGTGTGACCGATTTTGGCTTTAGGTTTAGGTCATTTGTGGATGTGGGAAAGTAGTTGAGGGTTTTGGAGCATATCACTAAGCACATGAAGCAAGAGGCTCATTAAGCAACACCTCATCCCTTCTTGATAGTATTGGCTTTTCCTATAGACTCAATGTGATCTTGGATCATTAAAATGTAAAATGAAGAGTCTTGAGCTTTTGAGCTTGAGCCAATCCTTTGTCCTTAGTATTTTTAGGGATCCACTTTCATCATCCATGCCATGCCATTCATTGAGCTTTCCTGAAATAATAATCTTGGAATAGCATTAGCTCAATGAGCTATATGTTGTTATGAATTACCAAAACCACCTAGGGATAGTTGCACTTTCAATCTCCCCCTTTTTGGTAATTGATGACAACATATAGATCAAAGCTTCGACAAATGATAATAAAATTTAAATAACATCGTCGCTTTGAGAACTATGTGATAAGCAAGAGCTCCCCCTAAATTTGTGCATTGTTTTAGATTTACTTTGGACCGCAAATGCACAATGAATTAGGCTCATGGGTTACTCTTCCATGTCACATACATCTTGGTGGAGCGCTCAAAATAATAAACAATGAATACATGCACTCATCACCAAGCATAGTGAGTGATCACATAAGATAGATAGGATAATATCAAGCATGCATAAGTGTAGCTTATGATCAAACACATGATCATCAATGTCTCACAAGCATAGCATCTCAACCAAAAGCAAACAAAGATAAACTCACCAAAAGCAAGAGAGAACAAAAGCAACAGTTTCTCTTGAAGCCTATGATCTATACATTTTTCTCCCCCTTTGGCAACAAGTTACCAAAAAGTTCATAGAAAATGCATAGTGCTAGATCGACTCTCAGGCTTGATCTTCTGGTGGTGGTGTCCTGATAACTCCAAGGACGAAGGCTTCAGTTGAAGTAGAGGGTGCTGGAGTTGACGCTGAAGCTAGTTGCACTGGAGCTGAAGGGGCAGTGGCTGGTGCTGAAGTTGTGTCTCTAGTGTCTGTCACTGGCTCTGCAACTGACCTCTGGGATCTGGGCACTCTGGCAAACACATTTGTGGTTGTCTTGCCCTTCCTCTCCTGCATGTCATCATGTAGCTGCTCCACAACTGACTGAATATCAGTTACCTTGACATCTAGATCATAGAATTTTTGTTCCATGATTCTTTATAGGCTCTCCTGGTTTTGAGTTAGGGTGGCCAACCCCTTCTCAATCCTCAAAGATGATGCTATCAAGTAACCAAGCTGCTCCTGTTTGGTTTTCAAGAAATATACAGATGCCTCATCTTGAGTTGGCATCTTGGCAGCCTTCTCCTTCCTTGCCTTCTCCTTCTTCTCCTGAGCTTGAACTGGTTGTGGATCATCTTCATTCATGACAAACTCATTGTCCTCAAAGTATGGATAGAGTGGAAAGTGTTCCTTATCCAACTGATATTTGCCAATTCCCATCTTTGAGTTGATCAATTCCTGAATCTGAGGTGCATATCGACAGCTCCTCTTCTGATCTGCTGCAGTCCTCTTTATAGTTTCAACTATAAGGCTCATGACTTTGAATTTTTGTGGCACATCAAATAAATGCAACATGTTGATGGCATGCCCTCTGATCATGTTATGGTCACCTGACTTGGGCAACAAAGTGTGCCTCAGAATCGAATTTATGGTAGCCAAGCCTGACAGCAGAAAGTGAACTGATCCAAAAGGGAAAGTCTCTAGGGCTTTGTCTGGGATCTCCTTGTACATGTGAGCCATGGTATTGTGTCCCATCTTCTTCTTCTGGCCTATTCTGGCTGTCACTTTGATCAGACATACTGCAAAAGCTGACTGCTAACTCTGTGAAGAGTTATAGATGAGATAGAAAAGATGAGCATCACAAAATGCAGAGGTTTTTGCAAAAGAATGACTCAAAAGTTCAGTTTTAGTTTTCCACAGAAAGCATTTCGGATCCACCGATTTTCAAATTCGGTGATACCGAGGCAGTTTTGGAACCTAAACTAATGATCTCGGTTGGACCGAGTTTCAGTTCGGTGGTACCGAGACTGCTAGGGTTTCATAGAATCCTCAAATCGGTTGCACCGATTAGTAATTCTCGGTCAGACCGAGAGTCACTAGTGCAATGGCATAAGCCAAATCGGTGAGACCGAGTTTTTCACCTCTGTGGGTCCGAGATGGTTTCGGCGGAAACCTAAACCTAAAAATTTGAATCACATCTAATCTATGAACTACTTTGGCTGGATAGAAGGGTTTCAATCGTGGCAAGAATCAATATGAAAACAATGTGCTAGGAATCAGACGTGGATAGCACAAAGATCAAGTCCATACCCTAACTTGGCAGTGGACTTGCTATGGCGGCAACAGCGGGGACGAAATCCGTTGACGGCGGCGACGACCAGCGACAGGAGGCTGCTGGCGTTGAGGAGACGATCCGGAGACCACGATGGCAGAGCGAGCTGTTGCGCGGGCGAAGGGTTTCGGAGAAATTTCCAAAAAAAATCCCGTGGCTATATATAAAGCTCGACCCTGTCGGTGTGACCGAGTGGAAAAACTGGGTGGCACCGAGATGCATAACTGAGTTCAGTTACAGCAAATCGGTGAGACCGAAAAGTTCAAATCGGTTGCACCGAGATTGAAAACTCAGATCAACTTGATGATCTCGGTAGGACCAAAATGGAAGGATCGGTCAGACCGAGAATCACTAAGATGTTTTGGAAGTTTAAGTCCATGACGAATCGGGGACTCCGAGTGCTCCTCACACAGAGTGGTTCGAATCTGACTTGATCAAATTTTGTGATGTAGCATGAATAGAGTTTGAGATGAGAAAAGCATAGATAGCTAAAGAAGGTTCTTAGGCAGTCTTGTCCATCCACTTGGCACAAAGAAAAGAATCCAAACAATCAAAACAACAGGTGGATGTCCTTGAATGAGTAAAATATGCACCAACATGCTCACACAATAAAATGGCAATTGAAATATGTGGCAAAGCATGCACAGCCAATTCTAGCATCTATCAAACAATTGGCGATGACTAGGTCATCTATATATGAGTATATTGACTTAGGAGTCAAATGAGAACATTTGATCATAGGTCATACTCATCGTTTAAGCTCAAGTGGGGTTACTACTTTTACATAATGCATTAATGTTTTCACACCATTAGAGTTGCTTTGACTCAATTCTTAGAGTTAAGCTCCCCCTAGATGTGAGATCCCCCCTTGGAGGGATGAACTAACCTTGGGTTTTTTCGATGATGACTTCATGTAGGTGTTGAAGATGTAGATGCTCAATGTTGATGTAGATCATTTGGAGCAATCCTTTGGAGTGAGTTGCACTTTCGACTTGCCTACATGGGTTAGTCCCACAAGGAACAAACAAGAATATCCATAGACATAGAGTGATGCACACACAAGATGATGTCCATGAAAACATTAGGTTACCTTGTCCCTTGCCTTACCAACATGAGGGTTTGTGACTCCTTGAACTAGTGCAACATGTGGAAGTTGATTGCACTTGTTCTTGCCAAAATGATATGAGTGAAGAATGTTGGCGGAGTCACCTTCAAGAACTCTCTAGTTCTTCTTCTTTGGGATCCACATCATCTTGATGGGAATCCTTGGAGTTGTTGTTGTACTTGATGAAGTAGAACTTGACGTAGTCTTGGGGACCCACTCGAACAAGGCTTTAGGTGCTTCTTCAAATGCATCAATCTCTTCTTGAAGCTTGTCCTTGCCTTTGTTCTTGTGGTCTTGTGGTGGAAGATCATCTTGAGCTTGTGTCCCCTTGAAGGAAGTAGGATCATACTTCTCTTGTTGAGGAACAAACTTTGTC
Organism: Triticum dicoccoides; assembly: GCF_002162155.2. NCBI lineage: Eukaryota > Viridiplantae > Streptophyta > Magnoliopsida > Poales > Poaceae > Triticum > Triticum dicoccoides. The sequence goes on from NC_041391.1 coordinate 616,267,512, forward strand.
TTGGGGTATTGATCTTCTTCCCACTCAACTCCATTGGCGTTGAACTTTCGTTCAAAACCAACACCTTGATTCTTCCGGTGCCTTCCTTGCTTGCGTACAATTTCCTCGAATTGCTTACTCCCGGCAAGGCTCTTGTAAACACCTTTCTATATAATTCCCTTCAATAAACTATTTTCTTGCTCAAGTGTAACTTGGCTAAGAGAATCATTAGTGGAATCAAGAGAACTACTAGAAGCAACAATATTGGATTTAACATTATTATTGTTACTACTAGAGGAAGTATCTTTCTTGTACTTCTTACTAGACTTGACTTGAGGCATGTAAGTAGATAAGAGTAAACGCTTGGCAATGTAAGAAGAACTTTTCTTGCGGAGATCATCATTGATTGCCTTTAAGAACTCATGCTCTTGCTCAAGATTGAGCTTTTCAAAGTGTAACTTCTCATGAGCCCTTAAAAGTTCTCGATGATCTTCGAAGATAGTTTCATGAGCCAACTTAAGAGTGTTTAGGTCTTTAGTTAGAAGCTCAATTTTCTCTGTATCATTGTCATTCATTTGATTAGCATGATTAATTGACGTTTCGTCACAGTATTCATCACTAGAGTTGTGAACAAGTGAATCATCATCCACAAGCAAGTCATCTTCATCACTATTGAAATCAACATACTCGGGATGTGTTACCTTTGGACCTTTGGCCATGAAGCATCTTCCAATTTCTTCATTTGGTGAGTCAAATATGTCGTAGGAGTTGGTTGACACAAGTGCTAGACCGGCAACACCTTCATCTTGAGTATGTTCGGAGTTGGAGTGATAGCTTCTCTCGGAGTGATTGTCGGAGTCGGAGCCAGAAACCCATTAACCAACATGAGCTTGATGTCTTCGTTTTGTGTAGCTCCTTGATGATTTGTCCTTCCTTTCCGAATAATTGCTTCTCCGTGAGGGTCTTCATTCATAACGATCATCTCTACTCCTCCTCTCTCTTGGTGGTGATTCTTCTCTTTTGCTCCTTCTTCTTGGAGAATCTTCTCTTCTTTTGTAGGGTGTCGTACACTCATTGGAGTAGTGTCCGGGTCTCCCAGGATTGTAGCAATTGCGCTCTCGACTAGAAGATCTCTTGTCATCATAAGACCTTGACTTGGATCTTCTTTCTTTGCTTCTACTCTTGTAGAATTTGTTGAAGTTCTTCACCATTAAGCTCAATTCTTCATTGAAGGTTTGTTTCTCACTTGATGATGTGGGGGCTTCGATTGAGGCTTTGTAAGCACCACTTGACTTGTTGTGAAGTTCCTCCTTATCCTTGAGTGACATATCATGAGCAACAATCCTTCCAATGACTTCTGTTGGCTTGAGATCTTTGTAGTTTGGCATCATTTGGATCAATGTACACACGGTATCATACTTTCCATCCAATGCTCTTAGGATTTTCTTGATGATGAATTTGTTGGTCATCTCTTCACTCCCTAAGCCGGCAATCTCATTTGTGATAAGAGAAAGCCTAGAGTACATTTCAGCGACACCTTCACCATCATTCATTTTGAACTTGTCAAGCTGACTTTGGAGCACATCCAACTTGGATTCCTTAACGGACTCGGTACCTTCGTGCATATCAATCAAAGTATCCCAAATTTCCTTTGCATTCTCAAGACGGCTGATTTTGTTTAATTCTTCGGGGCACAATCCGTTGAAGATGATGTCACATGCTTGAGCATTGTATTGCAGCATCTTCAATTCTTCCGCATTAGCATCACGGTTCGGTTCTCTCCCATCGAAGAATTCACCTTGCAAGCCAATACAAATAATTGCCCTAACGGCGGGGTTATGTCCAAGAATATGCATTTTCATCTTATGCTTCCAACTAGCAAAATTAGTACCATCAAAGTAAGGACCTCTACGGTGATAATTTCCCTCGCTAGACGCCATACTCTCCTAGGTTGTGAAACCAAGGCTATGACCACCAAAAGCTATGGAAATCAAAGCAAATGGAGACCAAGGCTCTGATACCACTTGTAGGACCTTGAAGTATGTCTAGAGGGGGGTGATTATACTACTTGACCAATAAAAACTTAACCTTTTCCCAATTTTAGAGTTTGGCAGATTTTAGCTATTTTAGGACAAGTCAAGCAATCATCACACAATACAAGCAAGCATGCAAAGAGTGTATAGGCAGTGGAAATTAAAGCATGCAACTTGCAAGAAAGTAAAGGGAAGGGTTTGGAGGATTCAAACGCAATTGGAGACACGGATGTTTTTGGCGTGGTTCCGATAGGTGGTGCTATCGTACATCCACGTTGATGGAGACTTCAACCCACGAAGGGTAACGGCTGCGCGAGTCCACGGAGGGCTCCACCCAAGAAGGGTCCACAAAGAAGCAACCTTGTCTATCCCACCATGGCCGTCGCCCACGAAGGACTTGCCTCACTATCGGTAGATCTTCACAAAGTAGGCGATCACCTTTCCCTTACAAACTCCTTGGTTCAACTCCACAATCTTGTCAGAGGCTCCCAAGTGACACCTAGCCTATCTAGGAGACACCACTCTCCAAGAAGTAACAGATGGTGCATTGATGATGAACTCCTTTCTCTTGTGCTTCAAATGATAGTCTCCCCAACACTCAACTCTCTCTCATAGGATTTGGATCTGGTGGAAAGAGGGTTTGAGTGGAAAGCAACTTGGGGAAGGCTAGAAATCAAGATTCATATGGTAGGAATGGAATATCTTGGCCTCAACACATGAGTAGGTGGTTCTCGCTCAAAAATGGTAAGTTGGAAGTGTAGGTTCTTTCTGATGGCTCTCTCCACGAATGAAGAGGAGGTGGAGGGGTATATATAGCCTCCACACAAAATCTAACCGTTACACACAATTTACCAAACTCGGTGGGACCGAATCGTTAAACTCGGTCGGACCGATTTAGTAAACCTAGTGACCGTTAGTGATTTTCTGTGGGACTGACATGCATCTCGGTGAGACCGATTCAGTTAGGGTTAGGGCATAACGTAATCTCGGTAAGACCGATTACACAAACTCGGTAAGACCGATTTTGGTAATAAGCTTTCCAGAGAGTTGGTCAGGTAAACTCGGTGGGACCGATTTGCTCTTTTCGGTGAGACCGAAATGTTACAAAAAGGAAACAAAGAGTTTACATTGCAATATCGGTGGGACCGATCGCTCACTTCGGTTAGACCGAAATGTTACGAAGGGAAACAGAGAGATTACAATCCCATCTTAGTGAGACCGAGATCCCTATTGGTAAGACCTATTTGCTTAGGGTTTGTGGTAGTGGCTATGACTTTTGGAGCCGGTGGCGCCGGATAGAAAGAATCGGTGTGACCGATTTTGGCTTTAGGTTTAGGTCATTTGTTGATGTGGGAAAGTAGTTGAAGGTTTTGGAGCATATCACTAAGCACATGAAGCAAGAGGCTCACTAAGCAACACCTCATCCCTTCTTGATAGTATTGGCTTTTCCTATAGACTCAATGTGATCTTGGATCACTAAAATGTAAAATGAAGAGTCTTGAGCTTTTGAGCTTGAGCCAATCCTTTGTCCTTAGTATTTTGAGGGATCCACTTTCATCATCCATGCCATGCCATTCATTGAGCTTTCGTGAAATAATAGTCTTGGAATAGCATTAGCTCAATGAGCTATATGTTGTTATGAATTACCAAAACCACCTAGGGATATTTGCACTTTCAGAGGCTGAAGGCATCCACCGAGAGCACATTGAGGTCGGCACCGCCATCGATGAGGGTCCGGGTGATGTCCACCTGGCAGATGGTGGGGGTGCACAGCATCGAGAGCGCGCCCGAGTAGGCGGTGTTGGTGGGGTGATCGTTCGAGCTGAAGGTCAAGTCGGCCTCGGGTGCGACCCAACCCGGAGGGGCCTCGCGGTGTGTGAGGGCGGCACCGATCTGGCGGACGAACGGCTTGACGTGGTGGCTCGAGGGTGGCGCTTGCAAGCCGCCCAGGAGAGCTGTGACGACCGGGGGCGCCGGCACAGCATAATGGGCAAGGAAGAGGTCGCGCAGCTCCTCCCAAGAGGCCACCAAAGCCGTAGGCAGGCGGAGCAGCCACATGCGCGGGACGCTGGTGAGGTCCATAGGAAGCCAGTTAGCCATGACCCTGTTGTTGCCCCCGGCCTTGAGGACGGCCTCCTCATATGCCAGCAGTAAAGCTAGCGGATCTGTCTTGCCGTTGTAGCGCGGCGGCATCTCTGGCTTGCACTTGTTCAGCCACCGCATTTGTCGCAAGGCGGGGGCAAAGGCTCAGAGCCCCCAGCCCCCGTGCCGGCATCGGCAGCCGGAGCAGGCGGCGCGTTGTCCGCCATGAGGGCAAAGCGCGGTGCCGATGGAGAGTGGGTTGACGGAAGGGAGAGCTCTGGCGCACCCCTACCTGGAGTGCCAAATGACGGATATCGGGTTTCGGCAAAACCCTTAAGGTTCGAACTCTGGGGTGCGCGCGAAGATCTTCCCCCTATCGATCCACGTCCCAACGCATCGCTATGGATCTAAGCTACACGATGAACAACACAAGGGACACAAGGTTTATACTAGTTCGGGCCACCGTTGTGGTGTAATACCCTACTCTAGTTTGTGGTGTTGTGGATTTCCCAAGGGGCTGATGATGAATAGTATAGAGGAAGAACGGCCTCGCGAGGGCAGGAGTTCTTATGCTGGTGTGGGTGGTTCTGGCTAAGGTTCAATTGGTCGATCCCCCTTCCTTGGGAGTGGCTAATCCTATATATAGAGGCCCTGGTCCTCTTCCCAAATATTGAGCAGGAGGGGAGCAAACAACGACCATTTTGAAGGGGAACATCAAGTACAACTTATCCCGACTAAAGTTGGTCTTCGGCTGCCAAAGGCACTGGCGATGATGCTGTCTTGGGCTCCACGATGACCTTTGTCCTGCCGCTCTGCTGGTCTTGGTCTCGTTGCACCGAAATGGTAACCTTTGCTTGATGCCTCGGTACTCTGTGCCTGCGCTTGCCCCCTTTGCACCGAAGACGGAACAAGGTCACTGGACAGACCGCCGCCCGCCTGGAACCCGCCTGGTCTCGGTCGTCATGGCTTGTGTCACGAGAACCTCGCGAGGTACCACTGCCTTGATCTCTCCGCCTCCTCGCGAGCCTGGCTAATGAGGCCTCTCCTGAGGAAGCCTTGCATTGTCCGCTCCGCGAGGCTTGGCCCCTCGTGAGGGTCTTGATCCTGAGCTGATGAAGACAGGCCGTACTGGGCCACTCCTTGAGCCACGCTGCAGGCCGCAGGCAGGCAAGTCTGGGGGCCCCCGTTCCCAGAACGCCGACAATCCTGCACCCCCATGGAGAGGCTACCTTGAAGCCGGCGCCACAGGCGACATCTCCACGGTAGCTCTCCACCAGTGCGAGGCCCCTTCAGCAGTGACGTCCATACCAGCCAGATCTACTACTGCTACTCTGGCTCTCACTCGCTCGGTCGCGCTGCTGCTGCTGCTCCGGCTCTAGCTTGCTCGCTCGTTCGCGCAGATTCTACTGCTCCGGCTCTTGCTCGCGCTACTTCTGCTGCTCCAGCTCTCGCTCTCTCGCTCGCGCTACTGATGGTCTCCCCCTCGCTCGTGCTGCTGCTCTTCTCTAATTTAGCTACACTTCAGTCGACTGAATCGACTTTTGGATCTGTCGATTTTCAGGGGGTAGGGGCTCGCCGGAGTTAAGGAAGAACCACCCGCAGCAGGGACGGGGGCTCGCCGGAGAGGTACCCCACTATCTATCTTAGGGTTCAGGGTGGGGCGAGGGGCCTAGAGGGCTGGCTGGGGTGGCGGGGCGGTGACGGACCGACGATGGGGAGTTGTTTCAGGGCGGCGAGGCGGCGCTGGGGCCGGCGGTTCGGCCCGTGGTGGCTGGCGGCTCAGGGGGGTGTAGGTTGAAGATGAACTGCAGACCCTCCCTAAACTACATGTCAAGTGCCTCTCCGCTACTATTGCCTTCAGTTTCGACAGTAACATTCAGATTCCAAAGTAAATTTCAGTTTCGACAGTTAAGTTCAGAGTCAACAGTTTTTATCTCATTTGTTGTGGTCAGGTGGTTTTTTGTGATGTAAATTTTACATCTATTTTACATCATCTATTGGAGATGCTATTAGAATCCCACTTGAGATTGACGACGTCTATCTTGTGCTGCTTCAGCCTTGACGTCTTATGGCTCACCGGAGTTACTCCAATGACAAAACGATCCATCACAACATAGGAGTGCCATGGACGCCGTCTATAGATTCCTCAGATGTTCCTCCACACCTCCGACGGCCACCTCTGCGTCAATTGCTTCAACGACCAACCCAATGATGCTGAGGTCGATATGGCTATGGCAAAGAGGTTGTACACTTGTTGCATCACTTATTACTATACATTCATGTCGATCCATTAGGGCTATTTTGGTTCAATAGAAAAACATAGGAATAGGGAATTATCCTATGGCACTCTACTATTCAATTATTCATGCATTTTATTGAAAGGAATGGAGCAAAACATCCACCTGGACCTACTTTTCAAAATCCTATGCATGAAAACAAGACCAAGTGCATTAGTGGCAGAATAACATTCTAACTGTACACGCTTTCATATGGTTTCACTTTATTTTGGCCATGTTTCTTTGCATTGCTCTGCTCTTCCAACTCCTGTGAACCAAACACCGAACTTGACAGAAATCATGTGTTTACAAATGCTCTGTTTACCATGTGCATTCCTATCCTATTCCGGTGTTTTTCCTATCCTTGCGCTTTTAGAATCATGCAAGCTAAATGAACCCTTATAGAATTACTTCAGTTATAGGTAGGTGTCGAAGGTAACTTTGTGTTGTTTATCCTGGTCCTGTCGCGACATCGTCCACCTCACCTGAGCTGCTCCATCGACAGAAGCATCCACCAAACCAGACATCACGACTCCTGACCATCTTTCGCCGCCTCAGATCTCCTTCCCTGCCGCCGGCACCCACCGCAACGGCATCACCATCATCGACTCAGCAGATGAACCTGAGGAGTACACGGGTCCACAAGAGAGGTCACACTCTTTTGTTTCTGCTTATGTTATGCATTGCTTAAAATTACTTGCTACTTTATCGTCCTGTTCACCTCTTGGACTCCAAGTCATGTCCAAATTAATGTTCAAACTTGAGTTCTAAATTAATTGTGGGTCACATATCGAGGAAGCAATGAATAGTATCTCTATTTAATATCTGGTTCACCTAGGGTATGCCTATGTTGTTCATCTTGGGTGGGAAACAAATAGTAAAGCAATCATCATCTGTCTTTTTATTAAATTAAAGCAATCATCAGCCTGCTATCATTATTTTTGGATCCATCCACTGGTTGTTACCATCACTCTAAATTTCTGCATGCTCTCCTTACATAATCTCACCATATTTTTTCGTATGCATGTCAGATATTGTACAGAGTCATGCTGAACATGTAGAGAAAAAGAGAAGAGTTTTGCGCGGCAATACAATGTCATGCAGACATCGCTCCATGGTGGGTTCAATAGCAAACCCTCCCCCCTCTCCAGATTGCAATCTAGAGGAAGATATCTGTTCTGAGGCAGATTCAGACTCAACTGACCACTCCTATTTACCACTCAAGGTGTTTGCTCTACCTTGGCATGATGATGTTAGTCATATCATGCATATGTTGCCTTGCAGTGCCTACTTTTGACATCAGATATGTCATTTGCTTTGTTTAGACATGTTCTGTAATGCCACCTGTTTAGTTTCTATATCATATATGGGAATTATGCAGTCTCATGTCTTTTAGCCAGCCATAATATATGTGAAATGTGCAATGCCATCATGTTTAACCAGGCATCATATATTTGCATGATATCTTGCCCATCCTTTTCTTAATTACATTTCCATTTGTCGACAATCTTTATACATTAAACTACTCTTCTTGTGAATCAGCCACTTGGGTGGGAGATGGAAAAATCTAGAGTGAAAACAAGGCCTTCAGAGCAGATGGTGCTACCTATCGAAGCATATCTCTTGTTGGGTCCTGATAGCTCCTTAGAGATGGATTCAGAGACAGATGACCAGTCCTATTCCCCCACCGAGGTTTATGCTCTAACTTGGCACAGTTATACTGCTCATATCATGCATGTGGTGTCTTGCATTGCATAGTTTAGATATCATATACACAATATTCAACACCATGTTCTTAGTTCAGACATCATATCGAATGCCCTCTATTTAGCATACAAATCACATATGTGAATTAAATCATGCCATCCTGATTACTTAGATAACATGTAGGTGAATTATGTCATGCGATCCTGTTTAGTTATTCATCATATCTTTGAATTATGTTATGCTATGCTATCCAGTTTAGATAGACATCATATATGTGAAATTATGTCATGCTATCTGTTTTAGTTAAACAATATACATGTCAACTATTTCATGCCCTCTTTTTTCCACACTATCTATTGCACCTGTCTCTCATACAATGTGTGTACATTCAACTATGTTTCCTGTTTATCAACCATTTGAATTGGAGCGGGTGATGCCAGTATCTAGCAGAGTAAAAACACGGTCTTCAAATAAAACATTGCTATCTCTTGGTGGAGATAGCACCCCGGTTGTACATGCACGAGAACTAGCCCTACCACACATAACCCAAACTCTCACAGATTGTACCCCTACTGCGATGGACAGAGAACCAGCTTCACCCAATCTAACCCCAACCCCAGTAGATACTTACCCAGTTCCTGTTGACACAGCACAATCGCCACCATAGAGCTCCCAAACAAGAGCAGTTAGTAAGGCATCCAGTGCCCAAAGGGCCAGTACTACCACGGTGAACCCCAACTCCACCAGTTAGTATGCCTATTCCTGTGGAGGAAGCAAAACCAGCTAGTCGTAGTTTAGCATCTATCACATTTGATGTTGTTAAATCCTATGTGCGTATCTTCCCATCTTGGAAATATTATACTGAATATGAAGGAAAATACCAGTTGCAGGTGTTTGTCCAGGAGTCATCTGTAAGTAATGTTATTCATGGCAATTACTTTGCTTTGTCCCATACATCCTACCTCCATGATGGTTATAATATAGCAAATTTTCCCATTATTCTCTATAGAGAAGGACCTATTTGGAAACTCGGGATAAGGTAATCTGTGCTAATACCTCTGCTATCTTCAAGAATGCTTGGTGGTAGTATCGAAATTACCTGAAGAAAGCATACTTCACCGGCAAAGAAACTCATCAAATTCCCTTACGTTCTCCTGAGACACATATACTGGACGATGACTGAAAATGCCTTGTTCCGTACTGGTCCTGAACCAAGAATGTGGTAAGGTCTATGAGCTCATTTTCTATTTTTAAGTACTATATTCTTGTGTCTTACTGTACTATGTTCATGTAGAACAAGTGCCTAAACAAAGAACAATTGTTCTAATTTAAGATTCCATTGCTATCATAGTTCAAAAAAGCGCTAGGCGTTAATTGTGCATTTTGCCACCGCCTTGCGCTTTACTGACCAAAGCGCATGCTTATGCGCTGTTATGCACAGATTAAGCATAGTTATGCGCAATGCATTTTGCCAACGCCTAGATCCTAGGCGCGCCTAAGTGCTCGCTTAGGCGCGCCTTTTTAACTATGATTGCTATCGTGCATAGTGCTTTGCTCTTGTATCACTGTATTTACTCATACAAACTTATTTTTAAATTGAAGGATCCAATCAAAACTCCAATGGCACAGTAGGTATGTTCACGCATGTTTCTTTAACAGCTTTTCTCTTATCAATAGCTCTGTTGATTTCAATGCCTATTGTGTATATAGTTGACTTCTCATATCATGCACATTGCTAGCATCACAACAGAGCCAATAGTGTTGTTGTACATGTAGACCCGTGGTACCCATCTAAAATCTTGTTGTGCCGTGTAGTTTCCCACGCTTTGTATTCTTTCACTGCTGCTTTGTCTTGAACTGATATGATTTGAACCGTGTCTCTATTTTTATTTGGCAAGACAATGTAGTGACCATAAGACATAGATATATGTTTGTTTGATGCTTTTATTATGTACTAGTACTTGGCAATAGAATACTTGGTTGTTTAATCCTGTCCACCATACTAATGAACTGGTTCACCGAAATGAGTTTCATATACTAGTACATGCTAAACTTGTTATGTGTCTGCTTGTTTCTTCTTTTAGAATGCTGACAGAATATTGGGGAAGCACGCCTTATTAAGCAATGGTAAAGGAATTAATGCAGATAAGGTTCAGGATAGTGAGACATCCTTGTTGGTCTCCAACAAAGCTGATAAAATAGCTAGGGAAGACTATCTTGAAGACAGTGAGACAACCCCAAAATCCTGTCTTGGTTTAGTGTTCGAGTTACTAGCCACTACCGCTTGCACAAGCTATTCAAACTCACTGTCTAAATCAGTTTGGTTTCTTGAGTCTCAACTACAAGCTGAAAGACATCAATCAGCTGTGCTGCGACAAGAAGCTGAAGGACTGCGGAAGTCCCTGGAACATTCAGATGCATACTTTCTGGTGCAACAGCAAGCATTGGAGGATTTTAGCGCCAAATAAGACAAAGCTAGTAAGCTTGCTAAGCTTATTGCCAGCATGGTGGATACCCAGGATAACGTTTCTTGAGCTCTTCTGAAGTTGTTTCAGTTATGCTCTTGTTTTGCTGCCGCATTTATTTGCACTCCTGGCCAATTTTGACGGCCAGTGTATGTAATATGTTGCTTTGTTCCCTATATTTGCACCGGTGGCGAACTTTAATGCACAGTGGATGTAATATGTGTAATAGCGGTAATAGGCTTGCGTTAGTTGCATGCTTATTTATTTCCTTATTGTCTTGTTTAGTTGTTTTCTTGTAGTCATTGCAGTTCTTTTTCCATGTTTTTCTAGTGGCCACAATAACCTATTTTTCGTAACTAGGCCACAATAATCATGGCAACACACGGACTGTTGTAACCATGGGCCTCCTACGGACATATGATCTATGGGCCTTCTACGGGCCATAGGATCCATTGGTCTTCTATACGGGCCTTAGGAACCATGGGCCTTCTATAGGCCGTAGGATCCATGGGCCTTCTACGGGCCATACGATCCATGGGCCTTCTACGAGCCGTAGGATCGATTGGTCTTCTATGGGTCGTAGGATCCTTGGGCCTTCTACGGGGCATATAATCATTTCGCCAATCATGGGTTGTACTATTTGTGGACCATAACGGGCCGTTAATAGGCCATATTTGATAACTCTACGAAAACAGCCCAACGGTTTTTTTATATGAAAACGGCCCAACGTATTAACGGGCCACAAACGGGCTGACTGTAACGATGGGCTGAATTTGGCCCACAAGCAGAAAATGACAGTAATGGGCCGTAAGTAACCGAATGCTGGAAATGAGCCCAAGAATAAATGGGCCCTGAGAAGGCCGAAAGATAACTTGGGCTGGAAACAGCCCAATGGAATAATGGGCCGTTAATGGGTATAAAGTGATACATTGTTCATTATGGGCCAGTTTCACCACGGGCCATTAATGGGCCAAGAGTTACAAAGGGCCTCATATGGACCAAAATACGTCATGGGCCATACATGGGCCGGAAGTTAAAACGGGCTAGAATCATATTGGACGACCCAGATAACGCTACTGGGCCTAATTCGGATAGGTCATAACGGGCCCTGGGTTAGCGGGCTGTAAATGGGCTATATGCAAACAGGCCGTTAACAGGCTTTCCGTGGGCCGGCCCGCCACCTTTTGACAAAGTCAAACAGGCTGGCCTTTTCACGGGAATGGGCCTCTGTTGGGCCGTGCCACCTGTCGACGTATCATAGGCGCCTTCGGTCCAATCAGTGGATGGCATCTGTCCCAACAGTGAGCCGACACGTGTTTCCTCCAGCCAATGATGATTTTACACATGGAAAATCCCCATTGGTCAGGGCTGTTAACGGGTTATCGGATCCAAAAACGGACCCGGTAGCTTAACGGTGTTCCGTTACAGTGGATGCCATGTGTTGGTCACCCTTGACGAAAGCACTTCTATGACACGTGATTTATCATCATGGAAGTGGACACTTCCGTGATGATAATTTTGGTAATGTCATGGAACACTTCTACCACAGCAGAGGTATGACTATCCTGATTCTCTCATAAAATAGTCATGGATGTACATGCATGACAGAAAACGTGACCGACTGTGACAAACACGTGTCATCACGGAAGTGTATTTTTTTGTAGTGATAGTTATTAGCTAGATGGCTTCTTCTCTCTCCTTGATTCTCAATGCAAAGTTCTGCTCGATGTTCTTGGATATCTATTCGATGTAATACTCTTTTGCGGTGTGTTTTCCGAGATCCGATGAATTGTGGATTTATGAACAAGATTATCTATGAATATTATTTGGTTCTTCTCCGAATTCTTATATGCATGATTTGATATCTTCGCAAGTCTCTTCGAATTATTGGTTTAGTTTGGCCTACTAGATTGATCTTTCTTGCCATGGGAGAAGTGCTTAGATTTTGGTTCAATCTTGCGGTGTCCTTTCCAAGTGACAGTAGGGGCAGCAAGGCACGTATTGTATTGTTACCATCAAGGATAAAAAGATGGGGTTTATATCATATTTCTTGAGCTTATCCCTCTACATCATTTCATCTGGCTTAATGTGTTACTCCGTTCTTATGAACTTAATACTCAAGATGCATGTTGGATAGCGGTTGATGTGTGGAGTAATAGTAGTAGATGCAGAATCGTTTCGGTCTACTTGACACGGACGTGATGCCTATATTCATGATCATTGCCTGACATGTATTCATAATTATGCGCTTTTCTATCAATTGCTCGGCAGTAATCTCTTCACCCATCGTAATACATGCTATCTCGAGAGAATCCACTAGTGAAACTGTCGGTATACTAGAGTAGGGGTACCCTAGTACCCCAAACTTGTGCACAGGCAGCTGCAGCGCCCCGCGGCAAGGGCTTGCCGGGTGACCGCCAAGATACTCCGTGGCTCCTTTGGAGCCATTCAAGAACAAAGTATTCAAGTAAAGAAGACAAGGCCCCGGCAAGAGGTGCTTGCCGGGAAGGCCAACCGAGGCATCTCAAGGAACTTGCCGCGACGCACCACGTGTCTCGGCAAGGCCCGGTGAGCGACAAGCTTCCGGGCGCGACAAGACCATGACCGCGGCAAGACGCTTGCCGCGGCAAGCGGCCACTCTGTGCCCACGCTCCAGCGCATCCACCAACGTGTCGCCCTGGGGGCCTTTCCAGGCACGCGTGGCGGAAGGCTGTGCAGCCAACGGTAAGTGGTGGCATGCGATGCTGACAAGATCGCCATCGTGGCAGGCGGTGGCGCCCCTGACTGTCCTTTTCTACACTGTTTGGGCGACACAGACGGGCATTTAATGCCCTTGTCCCCTGCCGTCAGGGTTAGGTAGAGTACACTGTACAGGTAGCTGTACCAACCGCAACTCTTTTTACATTTTTACCCTTCTCTGCATTGCCACCTGTCGGTGACCCCTTGAGCATATAAAAGGAGGCCCATGCGCAACGTAGAGGGGGGTTCGGATCATTTCGAAGCCAGAAAAACATCTAGCTCTCTGGAGCAAGAACTCAATACAATCAGACAAGCAGCAGTAGGAGTATTATCTCTCCGGAGAGCTCCAAAGCTGGGTAAAGTGCTCGTGTGCCTC
>NC_041391.1:616281461-616293534 GCF_002162155.2 Triticum dicoccoides
CGAACCGAAAGGGACTCGGTCCGCCGGTCCCATAGGTGTTCGTGGATCAGTTTCCCCGACATCTTTGGCGTGCCAGGTAGGGGGCGTCGAGATTGCGTGAACCTGATCCGGCGTTCACACGAGCTAGATCTTCATTTTCATCATCGACATGCCACCGAAGAAGAAGGCTTCGGAGGCAGCTGCTCCGTCCGCGTCGATCCCACCGCCACCGGAACAAATGGGTGGTGGGGTGGACGCTGGTGGAAGAACAGACATCGACGAGGAAGCTCACGTTGCTGCCAGGTCCAAGGACAAGGCTGCACAAACCTCGGTGTCCGTACATCCGCCGCGCCCCTCTTAGGAGGCGCAGGACCGACAGCGTCATGGTATTCGCAGTACCATACGTTTGTTGGACCAAGATCAAGCTGGTGGGTCTCAGGGCGCTCAAGACCAGCATGCATGTCAACGCGCTGGCACGAGCGAGACACGGTCGTCTGGACGGGATACTGCTCCTACTAACATAGTTAGAAGTCCGAGCATGTCCCGCTCCTCGCGCCGTTCGCCACTGCCGCCCACCACTCCAGCAGAAGCTTTGGCACGAGCTCAACTGCTCCTAGATTACCCTCCGACGTCGGACAAGATCGACGAATGGAGGGCCACTATTCAGAGCCTCATCGGCTACGCCAACGGCGACACTCCGCGGCAGCCGAATACATCGCTGCCGCGGCAGGACTGGCAGGCACGAGCCGGTGGCGACGAAACTGGTGGGGGTGCAACCACCGTGCACTCTCCACCCTGAAGGCCAAGATCGCCGACTCGCCGGATCCACCTCGACAGCGATTCCACCGCATCGTCGGATCCACGAGTTCGTCGCGATCAGCGCCAAGTTCTTCACGATTGACAGCAAGAAGACGCTCGAACTCGTATCGAGCGACGAAGAGAAGTGCAGCGTCAATCCGACCAGCGCGCTGGGCCTTCTATCGACATGCATGCGCCAGAGGAACCAGGCGACTTGCCGTACGCGGTAGGCTGCCCTGCGTTCACTCATGAGCTGCGGCAAGTCCAGTGGCCCAGTAGGAAAAATTTCAACCTAGATGTACCGGAGAAGTACGACGGCTAGACGCACCCGTCGGAGTTCCTCAGCATCTACACCATCGCGGTGCAAGCTGCCGGAGGGCGAGATGACAAGATCCTTGCCAACTACTTCCCGCTGGCACTCAAACCCAACGTCAGATCCTGGCTCATGCACTTGCCGGACAACTCCATATCTTCCTGGGCGGATCTGTGCCATCAGTTTGTCGGTGCCTTCACAGGCAGTCACAAGCCTCATGGCCAAGAGAGTGACCTTCATCTGCTCGCCCAGAAGGAAGGAGAGCCCCTGCGCAAGTACATTCAGAGAGTCAGCAACGTACAACACAACATCCCAGATATCCACCCTGCCGCGGTAATCAGCGCGTTCCATCAGAACGTGCGGAACCGCTGGATGCGGGAGGAGATGGCGATGTGCAAGATCAGAGAGGTCAGTGAGCTATATGACCTGGCCGACAAGTGTGCACGTGCTGAGGAAGGGAGGAGACTCCCCGGAGAGAATATAGGAGCAGGAGGATCTGACAGTGAGGATACTGCCCCGGCAAGGAAAAACCGGCGGCGGAATAACAGAAAGAAGAAAGGCAAAGAGGTGCTAGTTGTCGAGCAGTCCGGCAGCGGAGGTGGCGCCAAGAAAGCCAAAGCTGGTGGCTCCGGCAAGGAGATTGCCGCAGAGGCTGTGGCGGTCGCCGACAAGCAGGACGACACCAACAAGCAGTACTGCAAGATCCATCGCACCAAGGGCCATGCCCTCCAGAGCTGCAAGAAAGTCGAGCAGCTTGTCAATCAGCAAAAGGCTGAATACGAGCGGCGCGACAAGGAGAAGGCCCAGGAAGGTGCTGGAGGATCCGGCAAAAAACGTCCCGGCCGAGGAGGACGCCGCGGCAAGGCCAAGCAGCGGCAAGGATGTAGATGACGACAACGACGAAGACATGGATGATGACGAGCCCGATGAGCAGGAGTTCCAGAAAGCCACAGAGGTCCTGTGCGTTAACGGCGGTGCTTCTCTGCATACTTCACACTGCCAACTCAAACAATGGGTGCGGGAAGTCAATGCGGCAGAACCACCCGTCGAGTCACGCAGGCCTCTGAAATGGTCCAACACGCCTATCATCTTTGATATTGAGGACCACCCTGATCGCATAACTGCGGTCGGCCGCTTGCCGATGTTGGTTTCACCAACTATCCGCAACCTCAAGGTCACGAAGATGCTAGTTGACGGCGGGGCCGGCTTGAACCTGATCTCCTCCGGAGTGCTCCAGAAACTCCAGATCCCTGACAGCGAGCTTGAAGAGACCGGCACATTTCAAGGAATCAATCCGGGGAGGAGCAAGCCGAAGGGAAAGATCACGTTGCCGGTAACATTTGGCAGCGAGCTGAACTTCAGGACTGAGAGGGTCACTTTTGACGTTGCTGACCTCCCATTGCCTTACAATGGGATACTCGGCCGCGCAGCACTCGCCAAATTCATGGCAGCCTCTCACTATGCATACAACATACTGAACATGCCAGGCCCGATAAGAGTCATCTCTATCCCTGGAGACAAGAAGGAGGCTCTTATCTGTGCCGACAAGATCTACCGGGAAGCAGCAGCCGCAACAGATCGCAAATCACTTGCCGCTGAAGCTCCCAGGGGGAAGAAGAAGAACAAGTCCGGCAAGAGTTCTGATGCCCACTCTGGCAAGCGCACCTCTTCGGAGTGCCGCGCTACCGTCGAGGATGCACCATCGAGCTCCACCGGCAAGTGTAAGAAGGCAATGGCAGCTCCACCAGAGACTAAGAAGGTGTCCGCCAAGGAGGACGGCACTGGTGGTACTTTCACCATTAGTGCCACTCTCGATCCCAAATAGGAAGGCGCGCTCATTGCTTTCCTGCGGGCGAACGTCGACGTGTTTGCATGGCAACTGTCTGACATCCCCGGTCTTCCCAGGAAAGTAATCGAGCACCATCTTGCCGTCTGTCCTCATGCGCGGCCCGTCAAGCAGAAAGTCAGGAAACAAGCGGTGGAGCGCCAAGAATTCATTGCAGAAGAAATCAAGAAGTTGGAAGCAGCAGGCCTTGTCAGAGGAGTGCTCCATCCTACGTGGTTGGCCAATCCTGTTGTCGTACGCAAAGCCAACGGGAAATGGAGGCTTTGTATCGATTTTACTGATGTCAATAAAGCTTGTCCCAAAGACCCATTCCCCTTGCCGCGCATTGACCAGATTGTTGACTCCACGGCCGGATGTGACTTGCTTTCATTTCTTGATGCATACTCAGGATACCATCAGATCTTCATGGCAGAAGAGGATGAGGAGAAGACCGCATTCATCACCCCGTGTGGCACGTACTGTTTCGTACGGATGCCTTTCGGTTTAAAGAATGCTGGTTCAACATTTGCAAGGGTAGTCCATCACGCTTTTGAGCCGCAAATGCACAGAAATGTGGAAGCCTACATGGATGACATAGTGGTCAAGAGCAAAAACAGGATGACCCTGATTCAAGATTTAAACGAAACATTTGCAAATCTGCGCAAGATCAACCTCAAACTGAACCCCGAGAAGTGTGTGTTTGGAGTCCCCTCCAGCAAGCTTCTCGGGTTCTTTGTGTCTCAGCGGGGAATTGAAGCCAATACCGACAAGATCAAGGCCATTGAGCAGATTGAAGCACCAAAGCGCGTCAAGGATGTACGAAGACTTGCCGGTTGCGTGGCTGCTCTCAGCAGGTTTATCTCTAGATCTGCTGAGCGCGCCCTGCCATTTTTCAAGATATTGAAAAAGGCAGGTCCAATGAAATGGACTAAGCGAAGGCTACGCTGCAGGACTTGAAGAGATACCTGTCCTCCACTCCAACACTTGTCGCACCTAGGCCACAAGAGAAGTTGCTGCTGTATATAGCGGTAACCAATCAGGTGGTTAGTGCTGCGTTAGTGGCGGAGAGGGAGGCAGATGATGAGCCAGCAACCACGGCAGATGCATCCAGCGACAAGCAGGGGGCTTCACCGGCAAGCTCTAGTCTGGCAGGCTCTTGTCCGACAAGCTCTGGTCCCGACAAAGATGGATCTGCGCAGACGCATAAGGAGATGCAGAAGAGAATGGTGCAGCGCCCAGTTTACTTTGTCAGTTCCCTTCTGCAGGGGGCTAGGTCAAGGTACTCTGGTGTGCAGAAATTGCTTTTCGGCCTTCTCATGGCCTCGAGAAAGCTGCGCCATTACTTCCAAGCACATGAGATCATAGTTGTCACTCGTTTTCCGCTGAAGAGGATACTGCAAAATCCAGAAGCAACTGGCAGGATTGTCGAGTGGGCACTGGAACTGTCAGGCTTTGGCCTCAAGTTTGAAAGCACTTCAACTATCCAAAGCAGGGCATTGGCGGAGTTCATAGCAGAATGGACACCAACACCAGATGAAGAAATTCCAGAAACGAGCATTCCCGTCAAGGAAGCAGACAAAGGGTCGCTGATGTACTTTGATGGTGCTTTCTCGCTGCAAGGTGCCGGTGCGGGCGTGCTGCTTGTCGCACCCACCGGATAGCACCTCAAATACGTAGTCCAGATGCACTTTCCCAAGGAGCAAGCAACGAACAATATTGCAGAGTATGAAGGCTTGCTTGCTGGTCTCAGGATCGCGGCAGACCTTGGAATTAAGAAGCTCATTGTCAGGGGTGACTCACAGCTTGTCGTCCGCCAAGTGAACAAGAATTATCAGAGTCCGTTGATGGAAGCTTATGTTGATGAAGTGAGAAAGCTAGAAGAGCACTTTGACGGCCTACAGATGGAACATGTTCCAAGAGCTCAGAATGACATTGCTGATGGCCTGTCAAAGTGCGCCGCACTTAAGTTACCTGTGGAACCAGGGATCTTTGTGCTCAAGCTGACTCAACCATCCGTGACACCATCAACTGGACAGAGCAAGAAGAGAAAGTTGATTTCTGGTGACTATTTTCCGGCAGAGCTTCCCGAAGCCGCCGCCAAGAAGGTTCCCAAGATCAACACCAAGAGTGCTGAGGAGCAGTCTGCTCCGGCAAGCCTTGATGTTTGTTCTGTTGTAGCAGACGCTCCCGACAAGTTTGCCTCCGGCAAGCTTGCCGGGGATCATCAAGCTCCGGCTGAGCCACAGGTTCTTGCCGTAGAAGCGGATGTTCCCGCAGCAGCAGATGTGCCTTTAGTCCTTGTTGTCGAGCCACAAGCTCCAGCATGGGCACAGCAAATTGTCCGTTTCCTTCAGACAGGAGAACTTCCCGAAGAGCAAGAAGAAGCGGAAAAAGTAGCCCGGCAGTCAAGTATGTACCAGTTTGTCGACAACATACTGTACAGAAGAAGACTCAATGGTGTGAAATTGAAGTGTATTTGCCAGGAAGATGGACAGAAACTGTTGACAGAGATACATGGAGGCATATGTGGTCACCACATTGGCACAAGAGCACTTGCCGGCAAAGCATTCCGGCAAGGTTTCTTTTGGCCGACAGCCCTCCAGGATGCAAATGCACAAGTAACCAAGTGTGAAGCGTGCCAGTTCCATTCCAAGCAGATACACCAGCCAGCTCAAGCCCTCCAGACGATCCCTTTATCCTGGCCATTTTCGGTCTGGGGGCTCGATATCCTCGGCCCCTCCCCCCGAGCTGTCGGGGGCTTTGAGTACTTGTACGTTGCAATCGAAAAGTTCACAAAGTGGCCGGAAGTGGAACTAGTGAGAAAGGTGACAACACAGTCAGCAGTCAAGTTCTTCAGGTCGATTGTTTGCCGTTTCGGGATCCCTAACAGGATCATCACCGACAACGGCACACAATTCATGAGCCGCACCTTCATGCAGTACGTCCAAGATCTTGGCGCCAAGGTTTGCTTCGCCTCTGTTGCTCATCCGAGAAGCAACGGTCAAGCAGAGAGGGCAAATGCTGAAGTGTTGCGTGGGCTCAAGACCAGGACTTTCGACAGGCTGCGCAGGTGCGGAAGAAACTGGATCGAGGAGCTGCCAGTGATTCTTTGGTCGATCAGGACGACGCCAAATCGAGCCACTGGCCAGACGCCTTTCGCTCTAGTCTATGGAGTAGAGGCAGTTCTCCCCACGGAACTCGTATACGGGTCACCTCGAGTGCTCGCTTATGATGAGCTTGAGCAAGAGCAGCTGCGACAAGATGACGCGCTGCTCCTTGAGGAGGACCGTCTTCAGGCTGCTGTACGAGCTGCTCGATACCAGCAAGCTTTGCGCCGCTACCATAGCCGCAAAGTTAATGCCAGAAGCTTCGAGGAAGGCGACCTTGTTCTTCGGGGAGTTCAGTCCGCCAAGAATTCCAACAAGTTGACGCCGAAGTGGGAAGGCCCTTACCGGGTGAAACGAGTCACTAGACCTGGCGTTGTCCGCCTTGAGACCGAAGATGGCATTCCGGTGAGCAACTCCTGGAACATTGAGCATCTTCGTAAGTTTTACCCGTAGGGCGCGGTTGCCGGAACCTGTTCCGGCAACCATCTTTTGTACAAGTCTTGCCGATGTTGCATGTAATCCTTTGTACAAAGCCGGGCGCAGATCCCGTGCATAAGTAAAGCTCATGTGCTCCGCACACCTTGTCAATTTCATGCATTACATTCTTTCTTGCATACATTATCTGACACTTTGTGCAGCACCTACCCCCGGTAAGCAATAACGAGCCGAAAGGCCCCATATCTTTATTTTCTCTTCTTTCTTTTTCTCAAACAAAGGAAAGAAAGGTTCCCTCGCACACAAGTTTGTCGGGGGGGGGAGGAGAAGATAATGGGTGGACCAGGCGTCGTTTAAGGAAGGTTCGCCTTGCTGGGAAGCAAACGACAGAAAAGCTAAGTTGCCAAAGTCTGAGCAATTAGTTTTAATTTTTTTTAGTTATCTTCCTCGAACGACTGTGCTTTGTATGGAAAACCTGTGCGCGGAGGAACCGACTCGTAGCTAGTTGCGCCCTTACTTTGTTTCGAGCCCGCTCAACAACTTAAGTGTGCTGCAACTAGTCGCGACAAGGTTTCTTGTTGGGAGCAACACCGCCAGCAGGCTGCTGACGTCCCGCACTCAGCGCTCGCGGCTCGGGTGCCTGCGCTGACAAGTTCCCTAAAAGCGTAGGGTAAAAACATACAAAGCAAGAGATCTAGTAAAGGAAATAACATAGCGATCATTATCCAAAATAAAGTTATATTACAAGATAACTTGTCGCAGCTCTAACAGATTGTTCCCATGACATGACCAGCAGCGACAAGGAAAAAGATAAGACGGGCGGCCTAGTCTACGCGGCCGCCCTCAACCCTCTTGATCTCGCTCACCTTGTCCACAATGGGTGCGACAAGGGCCTTGAGCGCTTCTAGATCGGCGTCGGGCGGCAAAGACCTGAGGACGTTGGTGAGGTTGAGGCCTGGGTTGCGGAAGGCCTCCTTCACCAGCACCTTCTGAAGAACTCCCACGCAAATCCTGCGCGACTCATCGGCCAGCTGCTTTGGGATTTTCTCCCGAAGCCGCTGGAGGACCGTCGCCACGCCCTTGAAGAACAAGCTGAGCTTGGCGCTGGGATGGAGATGCTCGTCGGAAGAATACCCGAAGTCCTCCATCCCCAGCTGCGCCAGCTCCCCGTCGATGACTGCGGCGATACTCACCAGACCCTTGGTCCAGTGCTCCATAGTCTCCCTAAATGAGTTCTGGGTGAAGGCAATGCTCGCCAGCAGCGCCTCGTCGGCCTTGATCTTCTCCGACAAGGTCACCTCTCGCTCCTTGGCGCCGTCCAGCGTCTGAGTCAGCGTGGCCAGCTTCAGCTCGAGATCTGCTTTGGAGTCCTTGACGGCGCTGAGCTCCTTGCCCCTCTCAGCGAGAAGACCCTGCAGCTCACCATGGGCGGCAGCATCCTTCTCGCGCTCGTGCTTGAGCACGGCAAGCTCCTCGCCACTTGTCTTGAGATTGGCCTCCAGCTGCGCCACCTTCGCCTCCAGCTCTTTCTTGGCGGCCTCAGCAGCTGCGGAAGCATCCCTTGATTCCTTGAGAGCGCCGCCAATTGCTTACTCGCGCGCGGCAAGCTCTTCCTCGTGGCTGTCAAGGTTGACCTTGCGCTGCGCCAAATCACCCTCCCGCGCAGATAGCCTCTCGGCAGCAAGCCGCTGCTGCTCTTCAACCTCAGCCTTCGCGAGGAGAAAGGCTTTCCTCTCCTCGGTGACTTGCTCCCGCTCTTCTGCCAGGCTCCGGAGAGTTTCCTGCCTAAGACCCCGGAACTCCTCCGCACGCTTCTTGATGTCAACTCCCGCCCTCGCGACAAGCGCTTCTCGGGAAGCCAGCTTGACTTGTCGGGCATGGTAGAGCGACATCAGTTTCAGTAGCAGCCGCTCCTCTTCAGGCTCGTCGCTGCTGTTGCTTGGCGCGTCAACCAGCTTCAGCCCGGCAGAGGCAAGCACTTCTCCATCCAGGATTTCTCCTTCGACCGGCGCCCTGGAGCTTGATGCCCAGGGAAGCTTGATGAAGATACCATCGCCGGCCTTCATGTAGGCGTCGGGCTGTGGCTCTTTGGAGCCTGGCTTTGCAGCAGCGGCGGGGGGATCGGCGGTCGGTGCAGCGCCTGGCGCCCTTGCGGCCTCGGGGCCGTCAGTGCGGTCGCTGGATCCCTCGCCGGCTTCTGCGACGGCAGCCTTGGCGGCCTCTTCGCCGGCGGTTTCATCAACGCCGGCCTCTCCTTCAGTGGCCTCCGTTTCCATCGGCTCAGTGGCGGATGGATCTGAGGAACGAAGAAGGGAGAGAAGTCAAGAAAATATGCAAAAAGAAAGTCAGAAGAAGAAAAAACCCAAGGGCAAGTTCTCAAGCAAAAGGGGTACCTGTGCTGGGATCTGCAGTCGTGGTCTCCACCGCCGGAGGATCACTGGTGTCGTCCCTTGCCGGAGAACTGGCCCTTGCCGGAGAGTTCTCCCTTGCTGGAGAGCGCTCCCTTGCCGGGGAATCCTCCCTTGGCGGTGTAGTCGAAGCAGATGGCACTTCGGGAGCAGCTTCCGGGCATTCCTGGTGAGGCTGTTCTGCTCCTATACGAATCCAACAGTCAAGATATCAGTAAGAGAAAAGAGCACCCATGCGCACCTGATGGCAGGAAGTAAACTATAAACTTACGCTGAGGGCTGCGCTGGGGGCTGCTTTGGGGAGTAGTTGCCAGGTCCGTCAAGGTTGTCTCGGACATACCCCCTGCTGACACGGTGGGATCATCTTCGATGACAATCACCGAGGCGTTGGCTCTCTTCGCCGCTCTCTGGGCTAGCGTCCTGAAAAGGAATGGATTCAGATCGAAGCAAGTCAGATACAAGACGAAAGCAACAAGAACGGAGAACCACAAGTATAGCAAGGAAGCTTACTCTTCTTCTTCATCATCGGAGCTGAGCGCGGAGAGATCGAAGTCCGGCTCCCCTCCGGTGCGGCGAGGCGGAGGAGTAGGTTCCCTTGCTCGCTTAGCAGGGGCGGTGGCGGAGGACCGGGAAGATTCCGCTCCGGTTGCCGCAGCAGCATGAGGTGCTCCCGCGGCAACAGTGCTCGCCGCGGTGGAGCGTGTCGCACGGCTTGGCGGCTGTTGGCTCGCTTGCCGCCCTGCTACATCCCCGGCCTTGCGGAGACGCCTTCTTGATGCAGTCGGGGGCTCCACTTGCGGCAAGCTGTCTGAAGGTTCGGGCTCTTCCTCGCCGAGCTCGCTCGGCTCAGCTTCAGGGCCGGCAAGATCTTCCTCGCCGGCAAACTCCTCGCGCTCGGCAAGGCTTGCCGCCTCTGCTGCCTCTGCCTCCTCCACGGTGAACCCGAACTCGCCCGCGGCAGCTGCTGCCGCAGCCTCTTCCGTCCTAGTGGCGATGCACTGCAGCTCTGCGTCGGTAGTGTCACGGGTGAGGCTCTTCTGCTCGTCGGCGCAGATCGCCACTTCCTCCAGGCTGTCGAAGAACGCCCGCACGACGTCATCCGCAGGCTCTTGCCAAGTTGGGGCGATTCCGTGCGAATCGCACAACGGCATCATCGCGCGGATCCGGTCGAGTGAAGAATTGTTGCACAACGGAACAACGCTCCTCGGCAACATGAATGGATGCCGAGGATCGCGTTTGAATAGCTCCAGGAGCATCTCATCCAGCTCCAGGACGGTGAAGTTGAAATTGAGGCCCGGGCGCAACCTCATGATATCCGCCGAGTTCTTGAACTCCCAGGCGGGTCTCCCTCTCTCCTGCAGGGGGGCGATGCGGCAACGAAGGAAATCTGCGCCAACGGCGCCTACAGTGAGCCCGGGAAGCCTAAGGCGAAGGATTTGGGTGACGGCGATCTTCAGCCTGTCGTCTTTCGGGGCCACGTTGCTCCAATCGTTGCCGCGTAATATTGGGGCTTGGCGGACGGCAGTAAACGGCTGCGGGTTCTCCTCGACGATCCAGCACCACTCCGCTCTCCACTCCTCCCATTTGCTGCGAAGCTCTCCCTCCAAATAAGCTTCTTTCTTGCCGACTCTCGAGATCCAGGCGATTCCTCCGGCAAGGGGCTCTCCTCTCTCGACTCGGGGCATAAAGAAATGGCGGAAGAGGGCTACGTTTGGGTGGACTCCGACAAAGTTTTCGCACAGATGTGCGAAAACTGCCATGGTCAGAACGGCGTTGGGGGTGAAATTAAGGAGGCGGAGCCTGTAGGTGTTCATAATGTCGCAGAAGAATTCCGAGAAGGGCGGGCAGAGGCCGCAATAGAAGAACAGTGCGAAGAAGGGGTACCCGTTTGGAGCCAGCTCCGAAGCAGCGGCCGGGAATACCCTCGTACGTGGATGCGCTCGCGTCTCTGTCGACCAGAAGAGGTAATAGTACTCCCTCAGCTCCTTGGCGCTGAGCTGAGGGGGGAAGATGGCCCGCTCCTTCCACAGCGCCGCGAGCCGCTGCGCCTCGGCCGACTTCACGCCCGGGGGAGATCGACGGCGTTGGTGGTGCTGGTGGCGACGGGGGGCAGAGCGCTGCTCTCTTTCTGCTTCGAGACGTAGGGGGGAGCGGCGGAGATTTTTGGAGTTGGAGCAACAAACGGCAAGATGGGCGAAATGCCCCTGTTTCCCCTGCTTATAAAGAGGGAGGGGGCGGACGTTTCGCCATTCCGAATAAAGAAACCACCCACGATCTCTCCCACGACGCCGCATTCGACGCGTGACGTTGGGGAGGTCGCGATGGATACGGAGTAAGATACGGCGTGCCCCAGGCCGCGCGTGTGCCCGTGCCCTATTTTGGGCCTGGCCCAACAGCGCTCGGCACCGTGTGTGGCCCAGGCCCGGGGGATCCTGTCGGTATACTAGAGTAGGGGTACCCTAGTACCCCGAACTTGTGCACGGGCAGCTGCAGCGCCCCGCGGCAAGGGCTTGCCGGGTGACCGCCAAGATACTCCGTGCTCCTTTGGAGCCATTCAAGAACAAAGTATTCAAGTAAAGAAGACAAGGCCCCGGCAAGAGGAGCTTGCCGGGAAGGCCAACCGAGACATCTCAAGGAACTTGGCGCGACGCACCACGCGTCCCGGCAAGGCCCAGTGAGTGACAAGCTTCCAGGCACGACAAGACCACGACCGCGGCAAGACGCTTGCCGCGGCAAGCGGACACTCTGTGCCCACGCTCCAGCGCATCCACCAACGTGTCGCCCTGGGGGCCTTTCCAGGCACGCGTGGCGGAAGGCTGTGCAGCCAGCGGTAAGAAGTGGCATGCGATGCTGACAAGATCGCCATCGTGGCAGGCGGTGGCGCCCCTGACTGTCCTTTTCTACACTGTTTGGGCGACATAGACGGGCATTTAATGCCCTTGTCCCCTGTCGTCAGGGTTAGGTAGAGTACACTGTATAGGTAGTTGTACCAACCGCAACTCTTTTTACATTTTTACCCTTCTCTGCATTGCCACCTGTCAGTGACCCCTTGAGCATATAAAAGGAGGCCCCTGCGCAACGTTGAGGGGGGTTCGGATCATTTCGAAGCAAGAAAAACATCTAGCTCTCCGGAGCAAGAACACAATACAATCAGACAAGCAGCAGTAGGAGTATTATCTCTCCGGAGAGCTCCGAAGCTGGGTAAACT
>NC_041391.1:616293892-616394823 GCF_002162155.2 Triticum dicoccoides
CGAAAGGGACTCGGTCCGCCGGTCCCATAGGTGTTCGTGGATCAGTTTCCCCGACAGAAACCTATGGCCCCCGGGTCTCTTTTCCATTATATTGCATCTCGTTTCCATATTATCGAATCTCATTTACTATTTTGCAATCTTTACTTTCCAATCTATACATCAAAAATACCAAATATATTTACTTTACCGTTTATCTATCTCTATCATATCTCACTTTTCCGAGTGACCGTGAAGGGATTGACAACCCCTTTATCACATTGGTTGCAAGGTTCTTGATTGTTTGTGCAGGTATTCGGTGACTTGAGCGTCGTCTCCTACTGGATTGATACCTTGGTTCCCAAAACCGAGGGAAATACTTACGCTACTTTGCTGCATCACCCTTTCCTCTTCAAGGGAAAAACCAATGCAAGCTCAAGAGGTAGCACTGGCCGCCGGCCCTTGCTCGCCTCCGCACCCCACGCCCGCCTCCCCTACGGCTAGTGCTGCTGGCGCTGTTGGGTTCAGCCATCCGTGTTCCGGTGATGTGCGTGCGTGCGCCCGAGCCGACCTCCTTTTATGCTAACCCCCCGTCATTAGCCTAACCCTACCACTAATTAGTGTAATTAACTAAATTATTTACATTAATTAGGACACGAACTCAATGACAGATAGGCCCCGCTATTTATCTATACAAAATTACCTAAACTACTAGAATCAGAGAAAATGACATGCGGGTCCCACTAGACCCCCTTTGACCAGTCAAACTGACCAATCAAATGTTGACTGTGGAGTTGACTAGCCCCACGAGTCAGTGGCTATGTCAAGCCCACTACTAGGTGGCAAAAGTTTTAACTGTTTTTTATTAATTTTAATTCTAGGAATTTCATAAAAAATTAAAAGTAAAAAAATCATATAAATTATTTCGTAACTCAGATGAAAATAATTTGTATATGAAACTCGATCAGAAAATTATGAAGAATCCGAATATGCCATCCGTTCATCTGTTAGATGCTGATGGCATAGCAAACATGAATCTATCCCCTCTGATTCATCTGTTCGAAAAATCCCAAACGTTGGGAAAACATTCCCGGATGTTTTCCCTCTTTGTCTACAACGTGTAGCATTGCGTTAGTCCACCCCTAGCACCGCGTATTGCCATGTTATGGTTTGTGATGCTTTTGATTGCTCTGTTATTTATTGCATTCCCCTCTATTACTTCTTTTTTGGTAGAACCAGAGACCGCGGTTGAACCAGCGATCGACTATTCCACCGTCGAGGGACCGTATCTATGTGCAGAGCTTCCAAGAAAGCACCCCCCTTTGAACATTCTGATATCGCCTATTCTCTTCTCTCTTATGATTGTATTAGAAATTGTTGCTGCTACTGCTTTACCTATTCTGATGCATAGCCTGATCTTGTAACCTACTATTCTTGCCTACCTGTTTATCCTAAACTGCTTAGTATAGGCTGGTTAGAGACCCATCAGAGACCCCACGTTGACCCAACTGCCCCGCTATATTATCAGAAGACCTGATCAATGGGATTGAAGACCAGGCCCCGGCACTGCACAACACTCCCCTTAGTTGTACGACACTGCAGCATTACTATCGAGTGCCGAGGGTGATACCTCGTTAGCACTTCTGATGCTAACTCTGTGGAGTAGTTACCCGGTCATGGTCATCGAGGGTGATTCCTCCGTTTCCACTTCCGATAACGACGATGTCGTGCAACACCTCAATTCTGAACCTCGAGGGTGATTTCCTCTTACGTTCACCTTGATGTTTACATCAGGTGGGAATCCAACGAGGGTGATGCCTCGGGTTCCTTCTTGATGTGGTAGCCAGATGGTTTGCCTTTACATTACTATTGTTACTGATTAAAGTGGATAAATACGGGTCGGCCCTGAGGGCTACCCGTGCGAGCATGTGGTGCGAGTGATGTGGAGATGGGTTGACTTGGAGGGTGCCCGCGAGTTAATGACGAGGCGTGGTCGGGCATTCTTAGCCCTTGCCGCAAGTCCTCGAGACGGGGCGACGGGGTCACATTGATCGTGAGTCTCTGCTCATTACCGCGCGCTCCTAATCCAATACGATTTGGATATTTGATCCGAGGGGCCTCTAGCCTAATAGCAATAACCATCACGTGGGCATAGTATGGGCATCCTGCGTCCCATGCATCAGCCGAGGCTTAATAGACGTCAGCGACTAAGCGGCGCCCGCCGGGTTGGACTGGAACACCTCGCCTTGTATAAGGGGAGCTAGATATACTCACCGGCCGCCCACGCAACATGCAGGAGTTCCCGGGGTGATGGCCCAAGAGCCCTGGGCCAGCGTGCTGACCTCTCTATTAGGCCTAGGTTGGGTTGCAGCATATCGTTTGGCCGAGGCCGGTATCGGTGTCAAAACCGGTGGATCTCGGGTTGGGGGTCCCGATCTATGCGTCTAAGGCTGATGGTAACAGGAGGCAAGGGACACAATGTTTACCCAGGTTCGGGCCCTCTCGATGGAGGTAAAACCCTACTTCCTGCTTGATTGATATTGATGATATGGGTGTTTACAAGAGTTGATCTACCACGAGATCGGAGAGGCCAAACCCTAGAAGCTAGCCCATGATGATTATGATTCTGTCTCTAAGGACTAAACTCTCCGGTTTATATAGACACCGGAGAGGGCTAGGGTTTACATGGAGTCGATTACAAAGAAGGAAATGGAATATCCAGATCGCCAAGCTTGTCTTCCACGCAAAGAAGAGTCCCATCCGGACATGGGACGAAGTCTTGAGTCTTGTATCTTCACGGTCCAACAATCCGGCCAAAGTATATAGTCCGGCAGTCCGGATACCCCCCAATCCAGGACTCCCTCAGTAGCCCCTGAACCAGACTTCAATGACGATGAGTCCGGCGCGCAGTTCATCTTCGGCATTGCAAGGCGGGTGAGGGAGTCCTGGATTAGGGGGTGTCCGGATGGCCGGACTATGACCTTTGGTCGGACTCCCGGACTATGAAGATACAAGATTGAAAACTTCGTCCCGTGTCCGGATGGGACTTTCCTTGGCGTGGAAGTCAAGCTTGGCGATACGATATGAAGATCTCCTCCCATTGTAACCGACTCTGTGTAACCCTAGCCCTCTCCGGTGTCTATATAAACTGGAGAGTTTTAGTCCGTAGGACGAACAACAATCATACCATAGGCTAGCTTCTCGGGTTTAGCCTCTCTGATCTCGTGCTAGATCAATTCTTGTACTAACCAAATCATCAATATTAATCAAGTAGGAGTAGGGTTTTACCTCCATCGAGAGGGCCCGAACCTGGGTAAAAACATCGTGTCCCTTGTCTCATGTTACCATCCGCCTAGACGCACAGTTCGGGACCCCCTACCTGAGATCTGCCGGTTTTGACACCGACATTGGTGCTTTCATTGAGAGTTCCTCTGTGTCGTCACCCTTAGGCCCGATGGCTTCTTCGATCGTCAACCACAATGCGGTCCAGGGTGAGACTTTTCTCCCCGGACAGATCTTCATATTCGGCGGCTTCGCACTACGGGCCAATTCGCATGGCCGTCTGGAGCAGATCGAAAGCTACGCCCCTGGCCATCAGGTCAGATTTGGAAGCCAAAACTACACAGCCGACATCCGCGAGGACTTGATCTTCGACGGGTTCGAGCCACAGCCGAGCGCGCCGCACTATCACGATGGGCATGATCTAGCTCTGCGCCGGACAGTGCCCCGTGCGCCGCTCAGGTGTCTGCTCCGACCATTAGCTCGGAGCCGACTGCGCCAGTCGGGGACGGTCAGTTGGACGCCGCCCCAGGAGCCGCAATCTCTACGGCGATAGAGCCGAATACCAGCCAAGTCCTTTGCAAGGCCCGTGACTCCAAGGTGTCGGGCTCCTTTCCGGATTCTGAATCTTCCGCACCCCTTCCGATCGAACCCGATTGGGCTCCGATCATGGAGTTCACCGCCACGGACGTCTTTCAGCACTCGCCCTTTGGCGATATCCTGAATTCACTAAAGTCTCTCTCTTTGTCAGGAGAGCCCTGGCCGGACTATGGTCGGCAGGGTTGGGATGCGGACCACGAAGAAATTCGAAACCCACCCACCACCCACTTTGTAGCCACTGTCGACGATCTAACCGACATGCTCGACTTCGACTCCGAAGACATCAATGGTATGGACGCCGATGAAGGAGACGACCAAGAACCAGCACCTATAGGGCACTAGAAGGCCACCTCGTCATATGACATATACATGGTGGACACCCCCAAAGCAGGGGATGGCGATGAAAAAGCAGAGGACGACCCCTCCAAGAAGCAACCCAAGCGCCGATGTCAGCAGCGCCGCTCTAAATCCCGCCAAAGCAAGAACGGCGAATCCGGCACTGGAGACAACAATACCCCGGACAGTGCCGAAGACAACCCCCTCCAGCAGGATTCAACGCAGGAGGACGAAGGAGCCAGCCCTCATGAGAGAGCGGCAGACAGAGAGGTCGAAGAGGACAATTATATGCCTCCCTCCGAAGACGAGGCAAGCCTCGACGACGATGAATTCTTCGTGCCAGAGGATCCCGTCGAACAAGAGAGTTTCAAATGCAGGCTTATGGCCACGGTGAGTAGCCTCAAGAAAAAACAGCAGCAGCTTAGAGCTAACCAAGACTTGCTAGTCGACAAATGGACTGAAGTCCTGGCGGCCGAGGAATATAAACTCGAACGCCCCTCCAAGAGTTACCCAAAGCGCAGGCTGCTACCCCAACTAGAGGAGGAAGCAACTAAACCTACATCACCAGTGTACGATGCGCCCGATCGACCACCCCGCGGCCGTGACAGAGAGGCCCTTCGGCCCTCAATCCAAGCCGCACCCCGGCGCCGCTCTAAGAATACCAGAGCACGGGGAAACACAACAGACCTGCGAGACATATTGGAAGATAAGGCAAGGCAAACAAGATCGATCTACGGATCGCGTGGGCGCCCCACATCACGTGACGATAACCGTCATGCTGGATATGATAAATACGGCCAGGCTGAATACAACAGACAAAGCTCATCCGAGCTACGTCGCGATATAGCCTAGTACAGGGGTGCCGCACACCCACTAAGCTTCACAGACGAAGTAATGGATCATCAAATCCCCGAGGGTTTTAAACCCATAAACATCGAATCATACGATGGCACAACTGATCCCGTGGTATGGATCGAGGATTATCTCCTTCATATCCACATGGCCCGTGGTGATGATTTACACGCCATCAAATACCTCCCGCTCAAGCTTAAAGGACCGGCTCGGCATTGGCTTAACAGCCTGCCAGCAGAGTCAATTAGTTTCTGGGAGGACCTGGAATCCGCATTCCTTGACAACTTCCAGGGCACTTATGTGCGACCACCAGACGCCGATGACCTAAGCCACATAATCCAGCAGCCAGAGGAATCGGCCAGACAATTCTGGACACGGTTCCTAACCAAGAAAAATCAAATAGTCGACTGTCCGGACGCCGAGGCCCTTGCAGCCTTCAGGCACAACATCCGAGACGAATGGCTTGCCCGGCACCTAGGACAGGAAAAGCCGAAATCTATGGCAGCCCTCACGACACTCATGACCCACTTTTGTGCGGGAGAAGACAGCTGGCTAGCTTGTAGCAATAACATAACCAAGAGCCCTGGCAATTCGCATACCAAGGACAACAATGGCAGGTCACGTCGCAACAAGCACAAGCGCCGCATTAACGGTGACAATACTGAGGATACGGCAGTCAATGCCGGATTCAGAGGCTCTAAACCCGGTCAGCGGAAGAAGCCATTCAAAAGAAACCCTCCGGGCCCATCCAGTTTAGAACGGATACTCGATCGCTCATGTCAGATACACGGCACCCCCGAACAACCAGCCAACCACACTAACAAGGATTGTTGGGTGTTCAAGCAGGCAGGCAAGTTAAGTGCCGAAACCAGAGACAAGGGGCTGCATAGCGATAACGAGGAGGAGCCCCGGCCACCGAACAACAGAGGACAGAAGGGCTTCCCCCCGCAAGTGCGGACGGTGAAATGATATACGCAACCCATATCCCCACAAGGGAGCGGAAGCGTGCTCTAAAGGGCGTCTATGCGTTGGAGCCAGTCGCCTCAAAGTTCAACCCATGGTCCTCCTGCCCGATCACTTTTGATCGAAGGGACCACCCCACTAGCATTCGTCACGGTGGATTCGCCGCATTGGTCCTAGACCCAATCATCGATGCATTTCACCTCACTAGAGTACTCATGGACGGCGACAGCAGCCTGAACCTGCTCTATCAGGATACAGTGTGAAAAATGGGTATAGATCCCTCAAGGATTAAACCCACAAAGACAACCGTTAAAGGCGTCATACCAGGTGTAGAAGCCAGCTGTACAGGCTCGGTTACACTCGAAGTGGTCTTCGGATCCCCGGATAATTTCCGAAGCGAAGAGTTAATCTTCGACATAGTCCCATTCCGCAGTGGCTATCACGCCCTTCTCGAACGAACCGCATTTGCGAAATTCAATGCGGTGCCGCACTATGCATATCTCAAGCTCAAGATGCCAGGCCCTCGTGGAGTCATCACGGCAAATGGAAACACCGAATGCTCTCTCTGAATGGAGGAGCACACAGCGGCCCTGGCGGCGGAAGTACAGAGTAGCCTCTAAAGGCAATTCTCCAATCCAGGTGTTAAACGTCCGGACAACGTCAAGCGAGCCCGAAGTAACCTACAATAAAGCCGGCTGGCACATTCCGAGCAAGCATAGCAGTGCGGCCCCAACCCCAGCCCTCGCTAGATGGTGATATCGGTACCACGCGTACATAATTACGCTTTGGAAATATCATGGGCATAAGGGGAGGGGCACAACTCGGCACGCCCAGAATGCGGCTCAACCGCACTTAGGGGCTCCCTATTCCGCCGTTTCTCTTTTTATATACTTTCAGGACCCAACTATTCGGAAGGCCGGTCCGGCAATACACTCGCCGAACACACGATGCAACAGCCAGGGAGAGAACAAGCCACGTCAAATGTCCAGGTGGTCTCTATAACGAGCTAAATACCTGTTTTACTTAAAGTCCCGGAGCTTACCCCTGGGGGGGATATGTCAAATAATCCCATATCTTGTTTATCGCACTATTTGTATCGTTCTGCTTTCATAGAAGCCTTTTTTTTAATAAACAATACATATCTCTTAGCTATTATTGTATTCATCTATTTTCATACAAATATGTTCAGTCATGACATTATGCAACCGTACACTTTGGTACGACCAATACACCAGGGGCTTAAGCACCCCATAACATGGTCTGAGAAGACCGAACACTCTCATGAGTGCGGCACCCCGAACTTATAGCACTATATGCATCGGCTCCGAATCATGTCTTGGGTCAATAGTTGGGTTTGCCCGGCTCCCATGTTTTGGTACCTTACGTTCCGCAATGTTGGCTATGGTAGCGCTGGGAGAACTACTGCGATTGTGCCCCAGTTGAGCTGGGTTAACACCTCATTAGAGAAAGCTAAAACTGACCGTCATGATATTGCGAGAGACCGGTCGCTGTTCGCAAGGTTTTTCGAGTCCTTAAAGACTTATGCCGCTTAGAGCGAGGAGCTGGACTTATCCGGCCTAGGCGTGGATAGCGCCCCGAACTCGGTCTTCCGAATACTAGGGGCTTCGACGAAATTTAAAATTATAGAATTCTATGGCTAAGTGAGAGTGATAAAGCATTATAAGTCCGATGGCCTGGTTCGTTGTGCTGAGCGCCTCCCTAGATGGACCCAAGAATGGGAACAAGAGCGCTCAGGTTTATCCCGAACACCCCCGCACTCGTGGCATGGGGGTAGAAGCCGACGACTTGCATCTCTCAGATTTGATAAACGGCCGCACAGAAGGTAATATTTTAAATTAACAAGCGTTGCTTAACGCATATGAACAAAGTTTTCAGCGTACAGGATAACAGATGCGAGTCTACTCAAAAATTACATCTTTGGAGCATTCGCGCGCTATAAGGCGGGCACCCTTCAGGACGCCCTTATAATACATCTCGGGCGTGCGATACTCCTTGCCCGGCGGTGGCGCGTCCGTCAAAAGCTTCTCAGCGTCCAGCTTGCCCCAGTGCACTTTAGCACGGGCAAGGGCCCGACGGGCACCTTCGATACAGACGGAGCGCTTGATGACCTCAATCCACGGACACGCGTCCACCAGCCGCCGTACCAGACCGAAGTAGCTCCCAGGCATGGCTTCTCTAGGCCACAGCCGAACTATGAGGCCCTTCATGGCCTGTTCGGTCACCTTGTGGAGCTCGACCAGCTGCTTCAGCTAGTCGCTCAGGGGCACCGGATGTTCGGCCTCAGCATACTGAGACCAGAACACCTTTTCCGTCGAGCTCCCCTCCTCGGCTCGGTAGAATGCGGCAGCATCAGACACACTACGGGGCAGATCGGCGAATGCTCCTGGAGATCTCCGGATTCGGGTAAGTAACAGATAATTCACTTTTATATTCTTGCTTTGCATAAAGAATGCCTTACCCGCCGCTATCTTCTTCATCGCCTCGATCTCCTGGAGGGCCTTCTGGGCTTCGGCCTTAGCGGTTTTGGCACTCTCAAGAGCCAAGGCGAGCTCGGACTGTCGAGTCTTCGAGTCACGCTCCAAACTCTCGTGTTTCTCCACGAGAACCTGGAGCTCTTGACGCACCTCCGCCACCCGCGCCTCCTGCTTCTCTCGCTCAGTGCGCTCCAAGGCCGCACTATTTTCAGCCTTGGACACCGCTTCCTTCAGGGCCACCACCTCGGCCGTGGCCCCTGCAACATTTACGTTGGTCCTTTCATTATTTGCAACCAAGTATTTCTATATACATTTACATGTAGTATTACATACCCT
The DNA here is from genome assembly GCF_002162155.2 of Triticum dicoccoides. Classification (NCBI taxonomy): domain Eukaryota; kingdom Viridiplantae; phylum Streptophyta; class Magnoliopsida; order Poales; family Poaceae; genus Triticum; species Triticum dicoccoides. The sequence continues at coordinate 616,302,730 of NC_041391.1, forward strand.
CCTTGTCCTCGAGCTGCTTCTTGGCACGGCCGAGCTCGTTCTCGGACCGCTCGAGGCTCTCCTTCAATGCATTGACCTCCGCAGTCAGTGCGGCAGAGGTCAGCAGCGCAGCCTGCATTCCCATATTGACATACTTATGTTAGACTCCTGCGTATATCTTTTTAGATCCTCAGCTCGGCTTTTCTTTCCGAACACCAAACTGAGCATCAGGTGCTACTGTCTATGCGGTAACATTTTTATATGTTTTGAATACTTACCTCAAAGACTATTAGAAGGCTCGTACAAGCTTCGGTCAATCCGCTCTTGGCGGACTGAACCTTTTGAATCACCGCACTCATAACAGTGCAGTGCTTCACGTTAATGGAGGCGCCGTTAAGCGCCTCCAGCAAATGGTCTAGTGCCTCCGGTTGGACGGAGGCCTCCGGCGTAGTAGGCGTGCCCTTCTTGTGAAGGCGCTGCCTACCGGTCTCTGGAACCGTTGATGGTTCCGGAGTAGTGTTCAGCCCAGAGCCGGACTTGGATCCCTTCAGGGCTTTACCCCCTTTGGGCCTGGAGTCCGGGAGGTCGCCTTGCGGCGCCTCCAGGACCACCTCCTCCTGGTTTAGTCCCTTTAGGGACTCCACCTCGGCATCGTCCGTAGGAAGAGGGGAGGAGGCCGTCAGAAGTGAAGCACTATTCACATCCGACGAATCCAAGGAGCCGCTCGTCGAATCATCGAGCTGAGCCTTGGGCGGACAGCATGATCAAATTCGGCGTCAGAAAATACCAAATAATGGAGGAGCGCCATAAGTTATTTGGATATCCGGATGCTTACGATTTTGCCAGGGGCTTGACCCTAGATGGCCATTCCTCCCCGTCGTCTTCGGCATCGGAGGTGTAGTCCGGCAGGAGAGTTCTCCCCTTCTTGGACCCTCCGGCCTCCCCAGTTGGGGCGGGCCTTCCTTTTCTTTCCTCCCCCTGTTGGAGGGGGAGAGGCTTCTTCTTCCTCCTCCTTGTCGTCCTCAGAGGAAGAGGGCACTTCGGGGTTGTCAGGCAATGAATCCAACACCCCCAGGCGCCGGGAACTCTTTCGAGTCCATGTGGCCTTCTTCTTGGCCTTCTTCTCCGGCACCACGTGAGGTGCCGGAACCAGCAGCCTCGTCAAGCGAGCGTCCGCTGGGTCTTCGGGCAAGGGAGCCGGACAGTTGATCTGTCCGGCCTTCTTCTGCCGGTCCTGTTAAAGGGATGGGGGTTTAGATCCCGCCTAGAATCAAATCTATGGAAAACAAATACCCCGTAAAGGGAAAATTAAGCTCGTCGTGCTGGCTTGGCACTTGGCACATAATCCGCGATCCTCGGTGATGGGAGGGGAGACCTCGGAGCTCTTGAATAGCACCTTCCATGCATCCTCGTGCTTTGTGTCGAAGAGCTGGGACAGATTTTGGTGTTGGGCCGGGTCAAACTCCCACAAGCTGGAAGCCCGTCGTTGACACGGGAGAATCCGGCGGAAGAGCATGACCTGGACTACGGTGACAAGTTTAACCTTCCTGCCGATCAGGTCTTTGATGCAGGTTTGAAGTCCGGTCACTTCTGCCGAATTACCCCACAACAGGCCCGTCTCTTTCCAAGATGTGAGCCGTGTGGGGATGCCAGATCGGAATTCGGGGGCCGCTGCCCATTCAGGGTCGCGCGGCTCGGTGATATAGAACCACCCCCGATTGCCACCCTTTGATGGTCTCTACGAAGGCGCCCTCGAGCCATGTAATGTTGGCTATCTTGCCCACGATGGCGCCTCCGCACTCCACTTGGCGGCCGCCCACGACCTTCGGCTTGACGCTAAAGATCTTCAGCCATAAGCCAAAGTGAGGCTGGATGTGGAGGAAGGCCTCGCACACGACGATGAACGCCGAGATGTTGAGGATGAAGTTCGGGGCCAGATTGTGGAAATCTAGGACGTAGTAGAACATGAGCCCCCGGACGAACGGGTGGAGAGGAAAGCCCAGTCCGCGGAGGGAATGGGGGAGAAATACAACCCTCTCATGGGGCCTAGGGGTGGGGATGAGTTTCCCCTCATCTGGAAGCCGGTGCGCGATGTCGTCAGACAAGTATCCGGCCTTCCTCAACTTTTTGATTTGTCCCTCTGTGATGGAGGAGGCTATCCATCTACCTCCCGCTCCGGACATGATTGGAGAAGGTTGAGGTAGGAAGTGCGGACTTGGGCGCTGGAGCTCGAGTGCGCAGGGATGGATAAGCAAGGGAGGAAGAAGGCATAATTGGAAAGGGTAGATCCTTATCCCCTTACATGGGCGGCCAAAACTACAAGCCCCCACCAGCCTAATAAAACTCGCTTATCTCCCAAGCGTCGTGGTTAATGGCGCGGTTAGGTTACCCATGCCCGTATTGATGAGAATCCCAGAATAAGGGGACACGATCACTGCTTTGACAAGACGTGCCAAGGAAACCGCCTCACTAAACGCGCTGAGGTGGAACAGTAAAATGATTCGAATAAAGGCTTGGCCATGGCGTGATGTCACCCTGCAGAATACGTTACCAGATTAGATTTGTGCAAATATTATTCTCTCTACGGTGGTATGTGGAACTTATTTTGCAGAGCCGGACATTATCCTTGTGTTCAACATCTTCTATGAAGTATTCGGAGGAGGAACCCGCCTTGCAATGCCGAAGACAATTTGCGTGCCGGACTCGTCGTCATTGAAGCCTGGTTCAGGGGCTACTGAGGGAGTCCTGGATTAGGGGGTGTCCGGATGGACGGACTATGACCTTTGGCCGGACTCCCAGACTATGAAGATACAAGATTGAAGACTTCGTTCCATGTCCGGATGGGACTTTCCTTGGCGTGGATGTCAAGCTTGGCAATACGATATGAAGATCTCCTCCCATTGTAACCGACTCTGTGTAACCCTAGCCCTCTCCAGTGTCTATATAAACCGGAGAGTTTTAGTCCGTAGGATGAACAACAATCATACCATAGGCTAGCTTCTACGGTTTAGCCTCTCTGATCTCGTGGTAGATCAACTCTTGTACTACCCATATCATCAATATTAATCAAGCAGGAGTAGGGTTTTACCTCCATCGAGAGGGCCCGAACCTGGGTAAAACATCGTGTCCCTTGTCTCCTGTTACCATCCGCCTAGACGCACAGTTCGGGACCCCCTACCCGAGATCCGCCGGTTTTGACACCGACAGCGGGTTCCATCTCCGAATACTCCAAAGTAATTATCGAACACTTAAACCGTGTTCGGATCTGCAAGATGATCTTCGCATACCAACGTAGAGAGCATGATATTTCAAAAATGTAATCTGTTGACAGCTTTAGACAACGTGACACGACACTACGGTCGGGTCATTATTCGAACCGTCTTCCCACAACCAGCCATAGCACATATCGCGAGGCGGTTTCCTCGGCACGTCGTGTCAAAGCAGAGATCATGTCCCCTTATCACGGGATTCCCATCAATACGGGGATGGGTAACCTAACCATACCATCTATCGTGGCGCTTGGGAAATAAGTGACCCTCAACGGGCAAGTGCGGAGGCGCACCGCTTTCGTTGCCTCTATAAAGGGATAAGAATTCCCCATTTTCACCCACGCCTTCTTCCTTCTTTGCTTATCCATTCTTGCCTCCTCGAGCTCCAGCGCCCTAGTCCACGCCTTCTCCGCACAGCCAAACATGTCCGGAGCAGGAGGCAAGTGGGTGGCCTCCACCTTGAAGGAGGAGCATATTGCGAAGCTCTGGGCGGCCGGATACTTGGCCGCAGACATCGCGCACCGGCTACCGGATGCAGGGCAGATCATTCCAACTCCGGAAACCCATGAGAGGGTCGTGTTTCTTGCCCACTTCGTCCGTGGACTGGGACTTCCACTTCATCCCTTCGTCCGCAGGCTTATGTTCTACTATGGGCTAGATTTCCATGATCTAGCCCCAAATTTTGTCCTCAACATCTCGGCGTTTATCGTCGTGTGCGAGGCGTTCCTCTGCATCAAGCCTCACTTTGGCTTGTGCTAGAACCTTCTGCGTGAAGCCGAAGATCGTGAGCGGCCAGCAAGCGGAGTGCGGAGGCGCCATGGTGGGCAAGATGCCCAATGTCACCTGGCTTGACGGCTCCTTCGTGGAGACCGTGAAAGGGTGGCAATCAGGGTGGTTCTACATCACTGAGCCGCGCGAAGCCAACTGGGCGGCGGCCCCAGAATTCTGATCTGGAATTCCCATGCAGCTCTCCTCCTGGGAAAAGAAGGGCCTGGCCTGGGGAGAGCCTGCAAAGCTGACCAGACTTCAGAACTATATCAAGAATATGATTGACAAGAAGATCAAGCTCGTCAACTTAGTCTAGGTCATGCTCGTCCGCCGAATTCTTCCGTGCCAAAGACAGACTTTTAATCTGTGGGAGTTTGTCCCGGCCAAACACCGGACACTTCAAGAGCTCTACGGCACGACACTCAAGGACGCATAGAAGGTCCTATTAAAGGGCTCTGCAACACCTCCTCCCACGTCTGAGGACCGCGGACTCCATGCCGCGCGGTCCCCCCGTCCGGTGAGTTTTCTAACCATCACTAGGTGTAATTTTCCCAGCATACTCATGAGAGGATATTAAGTTATTGTGTGTACTTAATCAGAAGAACGTGGAGACGACGAAGCGGATCGACTGTCCGGCTCCACTGCCAGAAGGTCGGCAACCGCTCTCCTGACGGAGATGCTAGTCCCGGCGCCCTATAAGGTGCCGGAGAAGAAGGCTGAAAAGAAGGCCCCGGGGACCAGGAAGGGTCTCCGGCGCAAGGACGTACAAGACCCCTCGTCTGAAGACGACGAGGCACACTCCTCCCATGAAGGGGGGGGGAGAAAGAAAGGGACGCCCCAGGGGACCAGGAAGGGTCCCCGGCGCAAGGCCGTCATAGACGACGAGGCATATTCTTCCCGTGGAGGCGGGGAGGATCACGAAGAAATGCCACCTCCCCGCATTGGGGAGGAGAAGAAAAGGAAAGCCTCCACGGAGGGGGAGGCTAGGACACCTAAGAAGTGAAAGGTGTCCCTTCCGGATTACTCCACCACGGCCGCCTACAGCGAGGAGGAGTGGCTGCCCAGGGGGAAGCCCCTGGTAAGATCGTAAGTATCCGTACTTCCATTGGACTTTAGTGCGACTTTGCTTCATAGTCTGTTATAACGCTGAACATGCATATGCTGTCTGGCCAGGTCCCATCCCGAGGTATCTTCTTCGGATGGGTCTTTGTGATTCGGCGATGAATTCGCTCCCAACGGCCACTTCCTCTTAGCCTGCGGATGACACGAAGGTGTTGTCCCAAAGGCTACCTGAGCAAGGGGAGGCGACTCTGGAGACGCCCCAAGGCGAAACCTCAGACGCCGGGCTCACGGGGCACAAGATCCCCGCAGACTGTGCCGACGGGAGCCACAGCAAGTCGAGCTCCTAGGTGGACACTGTACCGGAACCTCCAAAGGTTCCAGATTCGGGCAGGCAGCCCCTTGCTAAGGAGGGCAGACTGTCCGTGCCAACGACTTCCGTTACGCCAGAGGCGCTGGATGGTCTGCTGGAAGCTCTTTGCGACGCTTCCATGGATGAAGAGCACCATACTCTTATGAGTGCGGTGATTCAGAAGGTTCTGTCCGCCAAGAGCGGACTAACCGAAGCATGCACCAGCCTCCTAACAGGCTTTGAGGTAAGTAATAAAAATGTGTGAAATTATCACCCGATAGGTAGTAGCCCCTGATACTCTATTTGGTGTCCGGAACAAAAATCAAACGGAGGGTCGATTATAATCCACAGGAGTTTAATAGTAGGTTTGTATGTGAATAAGCAGGCAGTGCTGGTTGCCGCTGCTGCCCGTACGGCCGAGGTCGCGAGACTCAAACGGGACCTGGAGCAGGCCCGAGGAGAGCTCGGCCTCATGAAGAGGTAGCTCGAAGAGAACAAAGGTGAGTGATACCCTGTTCACATATCGCAAAGGATAAAAATAGATGGTGCTAAAAAAACGTCATGATTTTGCAATAGGGGCCATGAACAAAGTGGCGTCCCTGAAGAAAGCACTATCCGAGGCCGAAAACAAGGCCGCCGCGGAGCGCATTGAGTGTGAAAAGGAAAATGCTAGGGTGGGCGAGGTACAACAAGAGCTCCAGGAGCTCGGCAAGAAGTTTGATTCCTTGGAGCGTGACTTCAAGACGAAGGAGTCTGAGCTTGCGAAGGCCCTTTTGAGCATGAAAGACACCAAGGCTGAAGCCGAAAAGGCCCAGCAGGAAATCTAGGCGGCCAAGAAGATAGCGGCAGGTAAGACATTTTTTTATACGAAGCAAGCGTGTGGAGGAGGCGTTTCTTTTACTTACCAGAATTCGGAGCTCCCCAGGGGCATTCGCAGCTCTACCATGCAGCATATCAGATGCCGCGGAGTTCTATTGTGCCGAAGAGGGGAGATCAACAGAAAAGTTGTTTTGTTCCCAGTATGCGGGAGCCGAACACTCGACGCCTCTGAGTGACCAATTAAAGCAATTGGTTGAACTCCACAGGGCGGCTGAAGTGGCTATGAAGGATTTCATAGTCCGGATGTGGCCTGGTGAGCCCTTTCCTGCCAGCTACTTTGGCCTGATAAAGCGGATGGTGAATGCTTGTCCACGCCTGGAAGTGATAAAGCGATCCGTTTGCATTGAGGGTGCCCGCCGAGCCTTTTCTCGTGCGAAGGTGCATTGGGGCAAGCTGGATGCGGAGAAGCTGGTGAAGGATGGACCGCCGGAAGGCAAGGTGCATCGCTGTCCCGAAAAATATTATGGTGGCGTTATGAAAGGTGCTCACCTCGTGGTCGATGAATGTACCAAGGACACGATATTTGACTGAATGAACCCCTGTCGTATTTGTAATATAAAGACGGAGTTACTTGCGCTATATAGCGCTATTTGATTTAAAATATTACCTTATGTGTGGTTGTTTATAAAACTCTAAAAGTAGGCCAGTCGTCGGCTTCCGCCCCCATATAACTAGTATCGGGGTGTTCCTGAAAAAAAACCAAACACTTTATCCAAATTTTTGGTCCCTGAAGGAGGTGTTTGGCGCAGCGAACAAGGCGATCGGACTATATGGCTTTATAACTTTCACTTAGCCATAGAACTCTACAATTTTAAATTTTGGCGAAGCCCCTAGAATTTGGAAAGCCGAATTGGGGTGCTATATACGCCTAAATCGGACGAGGCCGATTCCTTGCCTAAAGCGGAAAAAATCTTTAAGGATTTTAAGACCTCTCAAACAGCGACCAGCTCTCGCCGCATCATGTCAGTCAGTTTTCTGCTTTCTCTACTGAGGTGCTTGTCCGGAAGAACCGCGACACAATCGCAGTAGTTCCCCCTGCGCTACCTTTGCCGATATAACGGAACGTAAGGTACCAAAACAAGGGACCGGGCTAACCCAACTATTGACCCAAGACATGATTCGGAGCTGATGCATATAGTGTTATAAGTTCGGGGTGCCGCACTATTGAAAGTGTTCGGACTTGTCTTGCCATATTACGGGGCGCAATTAAACGTACCAAAGTGTACGGATGCAATTGTAAATAAACATTTACAGAAAAAATGTGCAGATAGGAATAATAAACTGATGATGTATATAATCTCCCATTGATGTATAATACGTCTAAGCGTATGTTTACAATGAATGTGTTAAGCATAGGTAAATAGGACTATTTGACATATCCTATCCAAGGGCGGGCCGCATGTAGGTATGTAAAACAGGTATAACGATCATGAATAGATTCCACCTGGGTATTCCTTTTGTGCGTAAAGCCTTTTGCCTCCTTGGATTTCACTCCTGTGAAAGTCCGACAATCCGGCTCTTATGAAGAAGCTGCCCGAAAGCGAGGTCCTGAAAGATAGAGAGGGTTATAAAAGTATGTTGCGGCTGAACCACACTATTGCGCCTCCGCCTATGCCCATGGTATTTTGAGTGCGTAATTGTGTATGCACGGCACGAGTGCTTCCTTAATGGGATTGGGGCGGAGGCTGGACTGGTAGTCGTGCTCTTAGCGTGCCTAGCGATCCTGCTGCGGGGTACTCCGGACTCGCTTGATGGCGTTCGGGGTTATTGTCGCTGGATTAGTGGTTTGCCGGAGAAGCCTGCATTGTACTTCTGCCGCGAGGGCTGCAGTATGCTCCTGTGTACGGAGAGAGCGGTCCATGTTTCTGTTGACTGTTATGACCCCGCGAGGTCCGTCAACAAATTCCCTCATCACCGGCTTCCCACTCGAGCCGGACATAGTTCGGCCAAGAGTCTCCTGACAAAGAGAGAGACATCAACAAGTTTCGCATGTCGCCAAAGGGCGAGTGCTGGAAAATATCCGCTGCGGTGAACTCCATTACCGCAGCCCAACTAGATTCGGCGGGCTCGGGGACACGCGGTCTGGGACCTACAACCGGACACAAGTCTAGGGATCCGGAAACACGGGCTTCCTTGGGGATGAAGTCCGTGTTCGGCTCTACCACCGATGAGTGTGTGGCTTCCTAGGCAGGGTCCATCCACCCGTCCTTGGCCGACGCAATCTGCCCCGTATTTAGGTCCGGGGCTTCTACAGGCATGATATCCTGAGCACTGTTCGATAGCAGGTCTAAGCCGTGCTCATCGTGAGTGTCCGGCGCTCCTCGCATAGGCCCAAATCCGTTGAACATCAAGTCTCCGCGGATATCGGCCATGTAGTTTAGGTTTCCGAACCTGACCTGATGGCCAGGGGCGTAGCTGTCGATCTACTCCAGATGGCCAAGCGAATTGGCCCGTAGTGCGAAGCCACCTTACACGAAGATCTGTCCGGGTAGAAATGTCTCACCCTGGACCATGTTGTCGTTGACGATTGAAGGAGCCATCGAGCCTTACCGCGACAACACAGAGGATCTCTCAATGAAAGCACCAATGTCGGTGTCAAAACCGGCGGATCTCAGGTAGGGGGTCCCGATCTGTGCGTCTAAGGCTGACGGTAACAGGAGGCAAGGGACACAATGTTTACCCAGGTTCGGGCCCTCTCAATGGAGGTAAAACCCTACTTCCTGCTTGATTGATATTGATAATATGGGTGTTTACAAGAGTTGATCTACCACGAGATCATAGAGGCTAAACCCTAGAAGCTAGCCTATGATGATTATGATTCTGTCTCTAAGGACTAAACTCTCCGGTTTATATAGACACCGGAGAGGGCTAGGGTTTACATGGAGTCGGTTACAAAGAAGGAAATATAATATCCAGATTGCCAAGCTTGTCTTCCACGCAAAGGAGAGTCCCATCCAAACACGGGACGAAGTCTTGAGTCTTGTATCTTCACGGTCCAACAGTCTGGCCAAAGTATATAGTCCGGCTGTCCGGATACCCCCCAATCCAAGACTCCCTCAGCCGGGCATGACCCAGAAAAGTGTGTCTGGCCGGAGTTAATCGAGCGTGGTGGGTAAGTTGGTGCACCCCTGTAGGGAAGAAAACATCTATCGATAGCCCGCCCTACGGTAATGGACGCTCGGAGTTGTATCCCAATCGATACAACTAGAACTAGATACTTGAGATGAGAAATGGATAGTATGGCTCTGGGATTGCTTTCTTGCATGGAGTCAAGGAAGGATACCTGGGCGAGGTTGATGACACTACTACTACTTTACTTTATGCTAGTTTGCACTCTTCTAATGCTGCAAGACCACTGAAGATGCTGAAGATGCTAGTCTTCAATAGGACTAGGCTCTCCCCTCTATTCTGGCAGTTCTGCAGCTCAGTGCACATATACAACCTTCCTTTGATATTGTTGCATATGTAGTCTAGATCCTTGCTTGCTGAGTACTTCGGATGAGTACTCACGTTTGCTTTGCTTTCTTTTTTCCCCGTATCTGTTTGATGCAACCAGATGATGTAGCCCCTGAGACCACTGCCCCTGCTGACGACTACCAATACTACCCCAAGAGTGGCCACTTCTACGAGGAGCCATCCGACGACCAGGAGTAGGATCGGAGGGTCCTAGGCAGGAGGCCTACGCCTTTTGATTGTAGCTTTTATTTTGCCCCGCCTTTCTAAAGGCTTATTTGTTCCTCTATAATATCTGTACTCAGATATCTGATGCTTCTGCTAACGCTTGTATGCCAACGAGCTATGTATTCAAGCTCTCAAGACCTTGGATTGTAATATAAAGCTTTTATTAGTTTATTTATGTCTTAGAGTTGTGTTGTGATATCTTTCTGTGAGTCCCTGATCTTGATCGTACACATTTGCGTGTATGATTAGTGTATGATTGAATCGGGGGCGTCAAAAGGGGGTTAATCATAAGTAGGAGGTTTGTTCAAGTAAGAACGGCATCTAAGAACCGGTCCACCCGCATACCAAATTATTAAAGTAGCGAACACGAATTAAGCCAACATGATGAAAGTGACTAGATGAAATTCCCGTGTACCCTCAAGAACACTTTGCTTATCATAAGAGACCGTTTTGGCATGTCCTTTGCCACAAAAGGATTGGGATACCTTGCTGCACTTTTGTTACTAATACCATTACTTGCTCGTCACAAATTACCCTGCTATCAAACTACTCTGCTACTTACAATTTTAGCACTTGCAAACATTACCTTGGTGAAAACCACTTGTCATTTCCTTCTGCTTCTCGTTGGATTCGACACTATTACTTATCGAAAAGGTTACAGCTGACCCCATATACTTGTGGGTCATAAAAACATCCTCGGGCATACCTGCAAGCTGAAATAATCCACAAACGTCATCCACATAGATTAGGTGCATATCGGGATGTAATGTTCCATCTCCTGCATAAGGATTAGCTAGCAGTTTCTCTATCATACTCGAAGGAATTTCATAATAAATATTTGCAGTAGGTGCAGTACGTTGAGGAGCAACTCTTTGCTCTTCTGGTCGAGGTGAAGATACCCCAAACAAACCCCTGAAAGGATTATTTTCCATAGTAACAAGTGACAGTAAATTTCAGCACACTATATAAATGTTTCCTTACCAAATTCCACTTACCAAAAGCGCTTCACTCCCCGGCAATGGCGCCAGAAATGATGACCCACAAGTATAGGGGATATATCGTAGTACTTTCAATAATTAAGAGTGTCAAACCCAACAAGGAGCATAAGGAAATTACAAGCGGTTTTCAGCAAGGTATTCTCTGCAAGCACTGAAATTATCAGTGACAGATAGTTTTGTGATAAGATAATTCATAACAGGTAACAAGTAACAAAAGTAACTAAGGTGCAGCAAGGTGGCCCAATCTTTTTTTGTAAAAAAGGACAAGCCTGGACGAACTCTTATATAAAGCAAAGCGCTCCCGAGGACACATGGGAATTATTGTCAAGTTAGTTTTCATCATGCTCATATAATTCGTGTTCATTATTTTGATAATTGGATATGTGGGTGGACCGCTGCTTGGGTGCTGCCCTTCCTTGGACAAGCCTCCCACTTATGATTAACCCCTGTCGCAAGCACCTGAACTATCAAAGAAGAATTAAGGTAAACCAAACCATAGCATGAAACATATGGATCCAAATCAGCCCCTTACAAAGCAACACATAAACTAGGGTTTAAGCTTCTGTCACTCTAGCAACCCATCATCTACTTATTACTTCCCAGTGTCTTCCTCTAGGCCCAAATCATGGTGAATTTTCATGTAGTCAATGTTCACATAACACCACTAGAGGAAACACAACATACATCTCATCAAAATATCGAACAAATACCAAATTCACATGATTACTTATAACAAGACTTCTCCCATGCCCTCGGTAACAAACAGAACTACTCACAAAGCATATTCATCATCATAATCAGAGGAGTATTAATTATCATTAAGGATCTGAACATATGATCTTCCAACAAATAAACCAACTAGCATCAACTAGAAGGAGTAATCAACACTACTAGCAACCCACAGGTACCAATCTGAGGTTTTGAGACAAAGATTGGATACGAGATATGAACTAGGGTTTGAGAGGAGATGGTGCTAGTGAAGATGTTGATGGAGATTGACCCCCTCTCGATGAAAGGATCGATGGTGATGATGATGGCGATGATTTCCCCCTACCGGAGGGATGTTTCCCCGGCAAAACAGCTCCGTCGGAGCCCTAGATTAGTTTTGCCCAAGTTCCGCCTCGAGACGGCGGCGCTTTGTCCTGAAAGCTTCCTTCTGATTTTTTCCAGGTCAAAACACACCATATAGCAGAAGATGGATGTCGGGGGCCTGCCAGGGGGCCCACAAGATCGGAGGACACGCCCAGGGGGTAGGGCGCGCCCTCCACCCCTGTGGATGGCAGGTGAACCCCTCTGGTGCTTTGTTCACCCAATATTTTTTATATATTCCAAAAATATTCTCCGTTAAGTTTCAGGACTTTTGGAGTTGTGCAAAATAGGTCTCTAGTATTTGCTCCTTTTTCAGTCCAGAATTCCAACTGCCAGCATTCTCCCTCTTCATGTAAACCTTATAAAATAAGAGAGAATAGGCATAAGTATTGTGATATAACATGTAATAATAGCCCATAATGCAATAAATATCAATATAAAGGCATGATGCAAAATGGACGTATCAGGGCGTGTCTATGGGAGGACCCCAAGTAGGATTCGGCCCTACTTGGGGCGCCTCTTGTCATCTCCCCTCTACCCCACCTATATATATGTGGGAGGGGGGCGCCACACATAACCACGACAATTGTTTAGCCGTGTGCGGCGCTCCCCTCCATGTTTTACACCCTCGGTCATATTTTTATAGTGCTTAAGCGAAGCCCTATGGAGATAGCATCACCATAAACGTCACCATGCAGTCGTGCTACCGGAACTCATCTACTACCTCGCCATCTTGCTAGATCAATAGGGTGTGAATGTCACCGAGATGAACATGTGCTGAACGCGGAGGTGCCATATGTTCGGTACTCGATCGGTTGGATCATGAAGAAGTTCAACTACATCAACTGCGTTACTAAATGCTTCCGCTTACGGTCTACGAGGATACATAGACACACTCTTCCCCTCATTGCTATGCATCTCTATGGATAGATCTTGTGTGTGCGTAGAATTTTTTTTTTGTTTTACATGCAACATTTCCCAATACGCCCCACCCCCCAGGGCACACCCTGGTGCCTCGTGGGCCACTACTCCATCTTCTCGTCCCATCACGAGGCTTCCAGGGTCTCTTATTGCCAGAAAAAAATCTCTGAAAAGTTTCGTGGCATTTGGACTTTGTTTGGTACTGATATTCTGCAGAACTAAAAACAAGCAAAAAATAGCAACTAGCGCTGGGACTAAGTTAATAGGTTAGTCCCAAAAAATGATATATTGTTGCTTGAAAATGTATATAAAACATCCAAGATTGATACTATAATAGCATGGGACAATGAAAAATTATAGATACGTTGGAGACGTATCAGTGGTGGTTTGATTGTAGGAACCGTGCTGTTTTGCATAGCCGCAAACATATCCTTCATGTTAGTTGACCAAGTAAACACGAAGGTCAGAAGAAATGAAAGTGCAATATTTACGTTAGTTCTCAATGGGCAAAACTAACCGTCATCATGCGACGGTTATAGTCCTTGTTTGCTTGAAGTCTTTGGACATACTGGCGGACCTCCTCATGATGAGCCTCAACATAGTCAACGTAGGCCTACAATATGACATGATGGAACTCGTAAAACATAGTAGTGCAGAAAAATAAAGTGAGAAAAAAGGAAGGTAGGAGGGAAAGTACTTACAGCATGCTGGATGGCCCGGCTGGGCTGTGCACATGCCATGCTTGACCTTAGGTTGATAGCTAAAATCCATGTGTAGGAGACAGAAGGAGTGATCACGCCATCCAGAACCGGATAGCAGACGTGCAACTTCGGTTGTATGATGACCAATGTCATCTCATTGGTCTCCGACAATATGGGCTCATCAAAGGCCGACCCAGGATGGATCCTCTGATACGACTCCATGTAGGATGTCAGGTGCTCCTCGGTCTTGCCGTCGTACTCGCCCTCGCTGTCCTTGAGCTTACTCCACACGTGGCAAAGCTTCCACACCCCGATGTCTGAGACCGGCTGCTTCAACTTCTCCTCCCGTAATGCCAAACAGAAGTTGGTCATACATAAGAACAAGAAGAAGAATGTTTCATGTATATAGATATACCTGGACTTTCTTGTGGCTCTAGTGGCTTCGGTTTCCTTGACAGTGTGTTCTGTCGGTTCCACAATTTGCCCGGTTTTTTTTGCTCTTGGCAGCAACTCTGCCTCATGCCCGAGCCACATATCCACCAACCTCTCCCATCCAACACTATTTTCCTAGAACCAATAAGGAGTAATCTACATAATGGAAGCATGGCATGTAAACACGAAACAATGAATTTACCACAAACATCGGAATGATAAGTTTGTAATACTTACGTCCAAGTACTGCTCCCTGGTCAAGGTAAGATTCTTCCTCTGGGCCTCTTTGTTGGGCATCTTCTGGCCTAGAGAGTTGTAATAGTAGGGCTAGATGGCCACCTAGTGCACCTCGTACTGCATCTGACACGCCCTCTGCCTCGAAGCTCGCACCAAGACCTCGCCGGCAGTACTTATTGTCCTCAGGAACTCTATATAATTCCTATAGTCATGCCTAAAACCAAACTGGGACAAGCTATGAGTTAAGTGATTTTGATGATAAACTATGAATGAAACTCAAGACTCGCGCTTCTGAAGAGAACTTGCCCCAAAAAGTTTGATCACGGCCTTAGCGGTCATCCTGTACCCTAAAAGGCTGACAGCTTCGTAGTGCTCCCAGGTCATGGTCAAAACACGCAGCTCCGAGTTCTCCTGTGGGTGCGGGTTGTGCAACCCCGGCCAAAACTACTTCAACAAGATAGTGATGATGTCGTTTCGAAGATGGCCATGTCCAACAACTTTCCAGTTGCTGCAAAAGAATCAAAATATTAGCATGTGTACAATGAAAATATTAGTATGTGTTCAAAATATGATTAAGAAGCACTTACTCTATCCCTGTGGGAACAAGGAACCACTTCTGCTCCTCGGTAGCAGGAAGGCGAGGTAGTCACGCAATACCATGGAGCCACCCCCTCCCCACCACAAACCTCCTCGCTTGCCCTTCGTAGGGCCGTGTACAGTAAGTGCCTCCGCCTCAACCTCCTCCCCTAGAACTTCCTCCTCATCGCCCGCCTCCTCCTCATGAACCTCGTCCTCGTACTCCCTCCCCTCGCCAACCTCCTCCTCCTCCTCGGACTGAGACGATACCTCACTATAGGAGAGCCTCGAAGACGGCCCCTTATGTCAAATTGGGGCACAGTTTCTTGCTCCGACCCCATCCTCCTCTAGGGGCTATTTGTTGGGGATCGTTGCAGAAAATAATTTTTTTTCTATGCATCACCAAGATCAATCTATGGAGTAACTAGCAGCAACGAGAGAGAGGGGAGTGCATCTTCATACCCTTGAAGACCGCGAGACGGAAGCGTTACAAGAACGCGGATGAGGGAGTCGTACTCGAAGAGATTCAGATCGCGGTGGATTCCGATCTTAGCGCCGAACAATGGCATCTCCGCGCTCAACACATGTGCAGCCCGATGACGTCTCCCGCGCCTTGATCCAGCAAGGAGGAGGGAGAGGTTGAGGAAGAGGGCTCCAACAGCAGCACGACGGCATGGTGGTGATGGAGAGGCAGTACTCCAGCAGGGCTTCGCCAAGCTCTTGCGAAGGAGGAGATGTGTTGGGGAGGGGAGGGGCTGCGCCTTAGGTGTGGTACTGCAGCCCTCCCCTCGCCCCTCTATTTATAAGAGAGGGGGGAAGGGGGCCGGCCCCCTCTAGATGAGATCTAGAGGGGGGCCAAGGGGAGGGGGCTTGCCCCCCAAGCAAGGGGGCACACCCTTTAGGGTTTCCCCCCAAACCCTAGGCGCATGGGCCCAAGGGGGGGTGGCGCCCAGCCCTCCAAGGGCTGGTTCCCTTCCCTCTACGGCCCATGTGGCCCTCCGGGAGAGGTGGCCCCTTGAGGGAGTCCTGGATAAGGGGGTATCCGGACAGCCGGACTATATACTTTGGCCGGACTGTTGTACTATGAAGATACAAGATTGAAGACTTCGTCCCGTGTCCGGATGGGACTCTCCTTTGCGTGGAAGGCAGGCTTGGTGATCCGGATAATAGATCTCCTTCTCTGTAACCGACTCTGTGTGACCCTAGCCCCCTCCAAGTGTCTATATAAACCGGAGGGTTTAGTCCGTAGGACACAACAACAATCATACCATAGGCTAGCTTCTAGGGTTTAGCCTCTACGATCTCATGGTAGATCAACTCTTGTAATACTCATATCATCAAGATCAATCAAGCAGGAAGTAGGGTATTACCTCCATCGAGAGGGCCCGAACCTGGGTAAACATCGTGTCCCCAGTCTCCTGTTACCATTAGCCTTAGACGCACAGTTCGGGACCCCCTACCCGAGATCTGCCGGTTTTGGCACCGACATTGGTGCTTTCATTGAGAGTTCCTCTGTGTCGTCGCCGTAAGGCTCGATGGCTTCTCCAACCTTCAACAAAGCCGTCCAGGGTGAGACTTTTCTCCCCGGACAGATCTTTGTGTTCGGTGGCTTCACACTGCGGGCCAACTCGCTTGGCCATCTAGAGCAGATCGACAGCTACACCCCTGGCCATCAGGTCAGGTTCGGGAACCTAAACTACATTTGTCGGTGTCAAAACCATCGGATCTCGGGTAGGGGGTCCCAAACTGTGCGTCTAGGCGGATGGTAACAGGAGACGAGGGACACGATGTTTTACCCAGATTCGGGCCCTCTTGATGGAGGTAAAACCCTACGTCCTGCTTGATTAATATTGATAATGTATGTTACAAGAGTAGATCTACCACGAGATCAAGGAGGCTAAACCCTAGAAGCTAGCCTATGTTATGATTGTTGTTTGTCCTACGGACTAAAGCCATCCAGTTTATATAGACACCGGAGAGGGCTAGGGTTACACAGAGTCGGTTACAATGGTAGGAGATCTACATATCCGTATCGCCAAGCTTGCCTTCCACGCCAAGGAAAGTCCCTTCCGGACACGGGATGAAGTCTTCAATCTTGTATCTTCATAGTCTTGGAGTCCGGCCGATGATGATAGTTCGGCTATCCGAACACCCCCTAGTTCAGGACTCCCTCAGTAGCCCGTGAACCAGGCTTCAATGACGACGAGTTCGGCGTATATGTTGTCTTCGGCGTTTGCAAGGCGGGTTCTCCTTCACGCTCCATGTGTTTACCGGATAGTGTCCGGTTGGTTCGTAAATGCTGCACTCCTTGGCTTCTACGTCCAATAATGGCCTTCTTCCACGTGTCGTACGAATGCGAAAAGCCAGGGTATTCTTACGTGTTTCCCCCTAGCTGCGCGAATAAGCTGTCTATAAGAGAGGCGAGGATCCAGATCCAAATCACACCATCCCCCTTCCGTAAGTACTCATCGAGGCGCATCTGACAAAAAATCCATTCCAACATGGACAGTCGACGCGGCTCCTCTTCTCGCGCTCCCAGCCCTCAGCCAAGAGATTGGAGGAGATGCTCAGTCCCGCATAGCGAGTTAGTGGCGCTCCAAACAGAGGGATACCTTCCCCCGGCCTTTATGGTTCCGGTTCGAGCCGGACTGGCCACCTACAAGGGTGGGAAGCAGGCGGAGAGCGTCCCCAATCCCTCCAAAGGAGAGCGGGTATGCTTCGTCCCCTACTTAATACGGGGACTCGGATTTCCTATACATACGTTTCTCCGGGGGCTCCTGGAGTTCTATGGACTCCGACTTCACCACCTCACGCCTGCCTCTCTTTTGCACATCGCGGGATTTGTAGCTCTTTGCAAGCTCTTCTTGGGCATCGAGCCCCATTTTGCGCTGTGGAAGAGGCTGTTTTGCCTTGTACCCTGTTCTCACGGGGGGTCGATATATCAAGTGGGCGGAGCCGAAATATGGCGCATCGCCGGGACCGGATATCTATCCGGAACCCCGAAGAAGGCATCCGAAGACTGGCCTTCGGAGTGGTTCTATATGGAAGACGCCCCGCTGCCGGATCCAGTTCGGATCGGCCTCCCGGAGTTTAGCAACGCTCCTCTGAAGAAACGCCTGAGTTGGCGCCCGCGGAGCCCTCAACGGGAAGATGATAGGGGCGTCCACTATCTGATGGGTCGGATACGGCTACTAGCCCATTCCGGATTAACCATGATTGGAGTCATGGCCACATGCATTATGCGAGGGGTGCAGCCGCTCCAATTTAGGGGCCACCCCATGTGGGATTTTAACGGGGAGAATGACGCCACCTGTCATGGCCGCACGGGACCGGGATCGGCTGCCGATCTGGTGAAGATCCTGTCCGGCTTGTACAAGGGGGAGGAGGAGGACTTTCTCCGCATGAGTCCATTGAATGGATTCTAAATGAATAACCCTCGAAGCTGGGTAAGCGGACGTTTAAATATCCGATCCGTGCTCTCAAAGATAAGTATCTTACCTTATGATTTCGACGCAGGAACTGTGCCGGGATGTGGAGGGCATAAACAGCCCAACTCCACAACCCGAGGATCCGGGAAGATCCCTCGATCCGGCCTCTGAAGAGGATCCGGACATTAAGGTGGATTTGATTGACGGGGTGTTCCACCAGCTCAGCATAGACAATGCTCTAGTCACCATTACGGCTGACTACCCTGGTTTATATCCGGCTTCCCAGGTGACTATGACCGAAGTCCTGACACCATTCCCTCGTCCTTGCGTATTTTAGATCACCGTATACCAACGGTGTCTTGCAGGAGGTGCCTTCAAGGCGAGAAGCCGAACCCGCGGCGGCTAACCAGCAAGGGTCAGTTCGGCCCAATAGGCGGAAAAGGAGTGCGACACGAATCGAAACGTCGCCGCAATGGTACGGCGCACCACTATTTTTAAGGGAAGGATCCCTAGGAGGTATATTAATGCTCATACCTTTTCCAGGAGAAAGAGCGCTCGCCGGACAATGTCAGGAGAGGTTGCCAATCAAGCCTCCGCCAGCCATGCTCCAACGCATGGTCCGGAAGGGGAGGCGAACACAAGGCATGAGCCAGATGCTCATCCAACGGAGGATGCCGACAGGCTGTCCGCCACCCGTTCTGAGGTGGAGAGCGCCATGAATCACAGGCGTCGCCGGACAGTTCTTCGTGACGCGTGTTTCTCCCCGGAGGCGTTGAATGCCTTTGATGCGGGAGACGCGCACCTCCGTGCCGCTCAAGATGGTTTAACCAGAGCCACGGAGCAGTATGTGAAGGACATACGAGTAAGTAATTTTAATAGTTATATATGCCAGTAGCCCCCGAGACTTAAAATAGTTAAAATAACTGATTTGAGGATCATTTATTATGCAGGATCTTACGAAGAAGAATACCCACCTGTCCCAGGAGCTTTAAGAGTGCAAGGCCCAACTTGAGGCCGCACTGACCGCCGCAGGAGGAGACACAGAGACCCCCTCCGGTAACACATATTTCAAAAATGTTTTATGGCGTGCGGCGTGCGTATAAATCTGACAATAATATTGCAGATGTTGCCGGACTTGATCCGGACAAGCAACAGCTACTATGCCAGTTGAAGGCCGGCGAGAGGGTGCTTATGAAGGTGCAGTAGGAGAGGAACAAACTCCAAGATGCCCACACCCAGCTTGGAGAAGAGCTAAAAGGTGTTCGGGCCCAGCTGTCTGGCTCCTTGAAGGAGAATCAACGGCTTTGTCGCGGCATCTATAGTAAGTGCTTGAGCAAACTCTTTTGAAAAGAAGAGTTCGGCGAGGAAGTCAGTTGACAGAAATATGTCTGTAGGTGTGCTCATAGGTCGCCCTATGGAGGAAATGCCCGGTTCAACGGGTGACCAATTTCCCGAGCTGGTGCAACTACTTGAACGTGTTCGGCAGGCGATTAGTGGCGTCGTTCAGGCCTTATGACCTTCTGTCTCCCTACCCGAGGGCCTTGGAGGACTTGCTGAGAAGCTTCAGGGAGTACGGCGATGTCTCCGTCTGTGGAAGATATCGGCCTGCCGTCAAGGCGCCAGGGAGGCCTGGGCCATGGTGAAGACGCGGTACCCGAAGGCTGACCCAAACCACATGGCCGAGGTCGGACCTGTGGGGCCTGATGTGAAGGAGATCCCTGTGAGCTTGATGTACGGCCAAGTAGAGCTGGCCGCGAAATATTCCCAACAGGACTGTAAATTAGACAACCTGTTAGATGGGATTGAAGAGGAGTACAATCAGTCAGTTTGACGATGTAATTTTAAAATGACATGTAAAATGCCTTCTAGCCGGATTGTAGATCGTTTGCCTTTGCGGACCTTTTCGCTTCAACCTCGGGACCCAACAGTCTGGAGTGTGTCCGAATACCCTGACGGTTATAAAAGAACCGGGGCATGCATGGAGACAAGGTGTAGGGGTCATAATTGCTTTATCAGACAAGTGCCCAACTAGCTATGTTATATTACATGGTTAGTAAGAAACATCTTCCAGGGAGAATAGTTCCGTTAAGGGTTCCTTTCCCTGGGAGGCATGACCCTAAAGTGCATGTCCGGACTGCGAAAATAGCAGAAAAAGCATCTGGGGGCAGATAAATAAGTAAGTAATAAATCATCTTTCAGGTCACCGACCGAATATTCCCTTAAGAACGCTAGCCTTCGGCTTCACCCAGTCTGAGGTACACATCCGGCTGACCCGGCAGTAACAATCGCAGAGGTGCTCCCTTTACCTCCTAGCCGAACAATCGGGAACGTAGGGGTAAGCACAGGAGCCAGGCAACCCGGCTTGGCCAAAACTTAAGTCATATTGATGCATATAATGGTGATCAAAAGGTACATGCGGAAGTGTGACACATGTGGTGGGCATGAAGCCCATATAAATAAGCTTCTGTTAAAGAAGCCCCCAGGTATAACGAGTGCGAGTAGCACATCGAGTGAGTGCGAACAAAGCGCAGATTAACCCTCAAGAGGTTTGTACTGAAAGAGGAAGAAAAAGCGAGGGAAAACAAAGACAGCGAAAAAACATGAAAGGTGGACGGAGGAAGGAGACGAACCATGAGTCCGGCACTAGGTGTAAAATCTTCGGAGACGGGCTGCGTTCCATGGGTTTGGCTCGAGTCGGTTGTCAGATGCGTTGCGTAGACGGTATGCACCGCCGGTAAGGACTTGGTCGATGATGAAGGGACCTTCCCATTTGGGCTTAAGTTTGTCCTTTTTCTTGTCCGGCAGGCGTAGAACTAGCTCGCCAATATTGTAAGTTTTAGCACGTACTTCTCTGCTTTGATATCTTCGAGCTTGCTGTTGATAGAATGCGGAACGGAATTTTGCCACATCGCGTTCCTCCTCTAAAGCGTCCAAACTGTCCTGTCGATCCAACTCGGCTTCTCTTTCCTCGTACATGCGCACGCGAGGTGAGTCATGAATTATATCGCAGGGCAAAACTGCCTCAGCGCCGTATACCTTAAAAAATGGTGTGAATCCGGTTGTGCGGTTTGGCATGGTCCGCAGCCCCCAGAGTACGGAGTCGAGCTCCTCTACCCAGTGCGTGTTAGATTCCGTGAGGGACCGCACTAATCTGGGTTTAATGCCGCTCATGATGAGACCCTTTGCCCGTTCCACTTGACCATTAGTTTGAGGGTGGTAGACTGAAGCATAGTCGAGCTTGATGCCCATGTTTTTGCACCAGAGTTTAACCTCGTTGGCCATGAAATTCGTGCCGTTATCAGTGATGATGCTGTGGGGGACGCCAAAACGGTGTACTACCCCGGATATGAAGTCTATCACAGGTCCAGATTCTGCCGTTTTAACCGGCTTGGCCTCTATCCATTTGGTGAATTTGTCCACCATGACCAATAAGTATTTGTGCTTGTGGGTTCCCCCTTTAAGGGGTCCAACCATGTCAAGCCCCCAGACCGCGAACGGCCAAGTAATGGGTATAGTTTTGAGGGCGGTGGGTGGCATGTGGCTCTGATTAGCAAAGAGCTGGCAACCGACGCATCGTTGGACTAGGTCCTGAGCATCTGCCCGGGCGGTTGGCCAATAAAATCATGTACGGAAGGCCTTGCCTACAAGGGCCCGGGCGGCGGCGTGGTGCCCGCCAAGTCCGGCGTGAATTTCAGCCAGGAGATTTCGCCCTTCCTCTTCGGAGATACACCTTTGAAGGACTCCGGTTGTGCTTTTCTTATAAAGTTCTCCCTCATGGACCTTGTAGGCTTTAGATCGCAAAACTATGCAGCGGGCCTCATTTTGGTCTTCGGGAAGTTCCTGCCGGATTAGGTAGGCTAGGAATGGTTCCGTCCACGGGGCAATTACTGCCAGTATTTCATGGGCTGAATCTTTTATTTCGTTGGCTGAGCCACCGACTGTGTCAGAATGTTCTGCGTTAGGTGATGCAGTTGGTTCCGGATTGTTATTTCCGGACTCCTCTTCCCATAATACGGATGGCTTAAAGAGCCGCTCTAGGAAGATGTTTGGAGGGACGGCGTCGCATTTTGCGCCGATGCGTGCCAACACGTCTACTGCCTGGTTATTATCCCGGGCGACATGGTGGAATTCGAGTCCTTCGAACCGGGCTGACATTTTTAGGACAGCATTACGGTAGGCTGCCATTTTCGGATCCTTGGCGTCAATGTCTCCATTTACTTCGGATATTGCGAGGTTTGAATCCCCGCGCACCTCTAGGCGTTGAATACCCATGGAGATTGCCATCCGGAGGCCATGTAGAAGGGCCTCGTATTCGGCTACATTGTTGGAGTCCGTGTACATTATTTGAAGCATGTATTGGACTGTGTCTCCGGTTTGGGACGTCAAGACGACGCCAACTCCCAAGCCAGCCAACATTTTGGAGCCGTTGAAATGCATGATCCAATTGGAGTATGCGCCGTACTCTTTAGGGAGGTCGGCTTCGGTCCATTCGGCGATGAAGTCAGCCAGAACTTGCGACTTGATAGCTCGCCGTGGTTTGTAGGTTATATCAAATGGTAAGAGCTCAATGGCCCATTTTGCAATCCTGCCCGTCGCATCGCGATTGTTTATAATGTCGTTGAGAGGTACTTCGGAGGCCACCATTATGGAACACTCTTGAAAGTAGTGTCGCAGCTTCCGGGATGCCATGAACACCGCGTACGCTATCTTTTGATAGTGTGGGTACTGGGACTTGCATGGGGTTAAGACAGTGGATACGTAATACATTGGTTTTTGTAGAGGGAATTTGTGCCCTTCTGTTTCTCGTTCGACGACGAGTACCGCGCTGACAACTTGATGTGTTGCTGCGATATATAATAACATTGGTTTGCCCAGATTGGGCGTGGCCAGGACCGGATTTGTTGCCAATACGGCTTTAATTTCTTTGAGTCCGGTCGTGGCAGCATCCGTCCATTCGAAATGTTCGGTGCCTTTTCTCCCAAACGGGAGATGAAGTGGCTTAGAGCCGCCGCGCATCCGGTTAGTTTTTGTATTTGCTTGAGGTCTTTTGGGATATCCAATTGTGACAGAGCTCGGATCTTGGCTGGGTTTGCTTCAATTCCTCTACCGGATACAATGAAGCCCAAGAGCTTTCCGGCTGGTACGCCGAAGACACATTTTTCCGGGTTGAGCTTAATGTCATATGCTCGGAGGTTGTCGAATGTCACCCTCAAGTCGTCTACTAGAGTTTTGACGTGTTTGGTCTTAACGACCACATCGTCTATGTATGCCTCGACTGGTTTGCCTATCTGGGTGGCCAGACGTGTCTGAATCATGCGCTGATATGTTGCGCCGGCGTTTTTGAGTCCGAAGGGCATTGTGTTGAAATAGAATGGTCCGTATGGAGTAATAAATGCCGTTGCGGCCTGGTCTTTTTCCGCCATCTTGATTTGATGGTATCCGGAGTATGCGTCGAGGAAGCACAATGAATCGTGCCCTGCGGTAGCATCGATGATTTGGTCGATGCGAGGGAGAGGGAAGGGGTCCTTTGGACAGGCCTTGTTAAGGTCTTTGAAATCAACACAAAGGCGCCAGGATTTGTCCTTACCATTACCAGATTGGCTAGCCAGTCCGGATGTTTGATATCTCTGATGAATCCGGCTTCTAAGAGTTTGGCTAGCTCCTCTCCCATTGCCTATCTTTTGGGTTCGGAAAATCGCTGAAGAGCCTGTTTGACTGGCTTGAATCCTTTAAGGATATTTAGGCTGTGCTCTGCCAGCCCGCGTGGGATTCCTGACATGTCTGAAGGGTGCCAGGCGAAAATGTCCCAATTTTCCCGAAGGAATTCTCGTAGTGCGGCGTCTACATCAGGATTTAATTGTGCCCCAATGGACGCCGTCTTTGTGGGGTCCGTTGGATGGACATAGAATTTGACTATTTCGTCTGCTGGTTTAAAAGAGGTGGACTTTGACCTCTTATCGAGTATCACATCGTCCCTATCCACTGTGGAGCGCAGCGCAGTTAGTTCCTCTGCCGCTAGGGCTTCGGATAATGCCTCTAGGGCCAGTGTGGCTGTCTTATTTTCAGCGCGGAGTGCCGTATCTGGATCGCTGGCGAGAGTGATTATTCCATTCGGTCCGAGCATTTTGAGCTTCATGTACCCGTAATGGGGTATAGCTTGGAAGATTGTGAATGCTTCTCGCCCTAAAAAGGCGTGATATCCGCTGCCGAATGGGGCCACTTGGAACGTGACCTCTTCGGACATGTAGTTGTCCAGCGAGCCGAACACTACATCTAGTGTGATTTTTCCTGTGCAGCGTACTTCTCGACTAGGGATTATTCCCCTGAAGGTTGTGCTGCTTCGCTCAATGCGGCTCCAGTCAATTTCCATTTTTTGAAGGGTTTCTTCGTAGATGAGGTTTAATCCACTGCCGCCATCCATGAGTACCTTGGTAAGACGAAAGCCGTCCACTATCGGACCGAGGACCAATGCGGCTGGTGCTCTAGCTGTTCGGAATTTAGGTTCGTCGCTGGCATTGAATGTGATAGCCGTGTCGCTCCATGGATTTGCTATTGCTACTTGGTAGACTTCGGCGAGGCTACGGATTGTTTGTTTCCGCATGTTATTTGATGTGAAAGTCTCGAAGACTGTTAATACCATACTGGTACTGCTGGGCTGGTTGCCCGGGGCTAAAAAGCCTTCGCCACTTTTGGCCACCTGTCGTAGTATCCAACATGCTCGAAGGCTATGTGTTGGAGTGGCGCCATCCCTCCAGTACGGTTCCGTACCCTTTAGGGTTTTTTTGCTTTTTGGTTTTTAACCCAGGTGCTTGAGTATGACGCACTCTTTTATTTTGGACTGGGGTTGTATTCAGGGCCGGATTGTCCCAAAACCTAGTTTCGGTTTTCCAGGCGCTCTCCATCGCACAGTATTTTTGTACAATGGTCGCTAGGTCGGCAAAGCGTGTAACTCTGCAACGACTTATGGCGTTTATGATTCCCTTATCCGTGCAATTGTTGCAAAAAATTGAAATCGCGCTTTCTTCACGGCAGTCCTTTATCCTGTTCATAACCAGGAGGAATCTGGCCCAGTAATGATGTACTGTTTCATCGGGCTCTTGCCGTATTTGAGATAGATCTCTTATGTTTGGGTGGGCGGGTGGAATTAAGTTCGGAACCCCACCAGATCTGAGGCTCAAAGGCCAAGAAGTTTCCGGATTTGGAAGCTTGGTTTGTTGGATGCCTTCCAACAAATCTAGTCCGATGCCTGACTTTAGGTTCAGTATTTGATTGACGTCCGTCCCTCCGCGTGAATCTGGCATGGAGGGATCGGGAATCCGGACATAGCTGGTTTTTAACATAGAAGAAGAGTCGCCGCATTGTTCCTCTACCACAACAACGTGGTAGGTGGCCTGGGGAGAGTTAATTTCTCTCAGATGGGTTTTAAGACCAATCTAATCGTAGTCTGTAGAGACTCCCAAGGCGGCGATGTGATCCAAGAGCTCGGTTACGGAGGAGAGCTCCATCGGATCTAGCTGCTCGGCGAATTCCGAGCTGACGTGAAGATCACTTTTGATGACCTAAGAGGTCATCGTCGGAGCGGTGGCCGAATAGGCGGTCATAAGAAAACCTCCTAGCCGGATAGTTTGGCCGGCGGCCAAGGCTCCCTTGACGACGGCGCCGTCTTTAAAGACGAGAAAAGGCATCCTTCCTGATTGTGATGGCATAGAGGAACTCTCAATGAAAGCACCAATGTCGGTGTCAAAACCGGCGGATCTCGGGTAGGGGTCCCGAACTGTGCGTCTAGGCGGATGGTAACAGGAGACGAGGGACATGATGTTTTACCCAGGTTCGGGCCCTCTTGATGGAGGTAAAACCCTACGTCCTGCTTGATTAATATTGATGATGTGTGTTACAAGAGTAGATCTACCACGAGATCAAGGAGGCTAAACCCTAGAAGCTAGCCTATGGTATGATTGTTGTTCGTCCTACGGACTAAAGCCATCCGGTTTATATAGACACCGGAGAGGGCTAGGGTTACACAGAGTCGGTTACAATGGTAGGAGATCTACATATCCGTATCGCCAAGCTTGCCTTCCACGCCAAGGAAAGTCCCATCCGGACACGGGACGAAGTCTTCAATCTTGTATCTTCATAGTCTTGGAGTCTGGCCGATGATGATAGTTCGGCTATCCGGACACCCCCTAGTCCAGGACTCCCTCAACATTGCCGACATCCACGGAGACTTGATCTTTGACGGATTCAAGCCCACGTCAGGAGCGCCGAACGATCGCCATGCGCATGACTTAGATCTGCCGTCGGACAGTATTCGGGATATCGCGCATGCCATGGCTCGGGACTTTGATCCAGAGCAGATCGTGCCATCCGAGGACGGGTGGATGGACCCTGCCACAGAGGCCGCACACCTATCGGCGTTGGAGCCGAACACAGACTCTGCTTCTAAGGAAATCTGTGCCTCCGGACCCCCGGACTTGTCTTCGGACGTAGGTTCCGGACTGTCAATGATTTGACCGACGTGATCAACTTCGACTCCGAAGACATCGACGGTATAGATGACGATGCTGGAGAAGAACAAGAACCACCGCCCACAGGGCGCTGGACAGCCACCTCTTCAAATGATATATATATGGTGGACACCCCCAAGGATAACAATGGCGACGAGGCAACAGAAGATAACCCCTCATGAAGGAAATCAAAGCATGGGCATCATTGGCGCCACTCTAAGCCCCTCCACAGCAATATCGGCATTGGAGATGAAAACAATTCGGATACTGCCGAAGATGAATACAACCCTGATCAGCCTGCCTTTGAACAGGCCGAACAGGAACATGGGCAGGTCAGCCCAGATGAACAGGCGACAGACGGATACTTGGAGGACGACAACTACATGCCTCCCTCCGAAGATGAGGTGAGCCTCGGCGACAACGAATTCAGCATACCGGAGGATCCCATAGAGCAGGAGCGCTTCAAGCGTGGGCTTATAGCCACTGCAAGAAGCCTGAAAAAGAAGCAGCAGCAGCTCCAAGCTGATCAAGACCTGCTCACAGGCAGATGGACCAAGGTTTTGGCAGCCGAGGAATACGGACTCGAGCGCCCAACCAAAGTTTACCCAAAGCACAAGTTGCTACCTCGGCTAGATGAGGAGGCTGTAGAGCCTACACTACCAGAACAAGACGAGGCTGACCAGCCACCTCGTGGCCGGGATAAAACGACATATTAGACCAAATACCAGCCCGCACCCCCACGCTGGTTCACTACGGCCCGGGGCAATACGCAGGACCTGCGAGATATATTGGAAAACCACGCAAGACAACCAAGATCGATCTACAGATCACAGGGGCGCGCCACAGCACATGACGACGATCGTCACGTCGGATACAATAATAATAAGTCCGGCCGGGCCGAACATAACCGACCAGACCTAGTCGGACTGCATCGCAACATAGCCCGGCACAGAGGCGCCGCACACCCCATCTGCTTCACTGATGAAGTAATGGATCATGAATTCCCAGAAGGGTTTAAACCCGTAAACATCGGGTCATACGATGGCACAATAGACCCCGCGGTGTGGATGAAAGATTTTCTTCTCCACATTCACATGGCCCGCGGTGGTGACCTACATGCCATCAAGTACCTTCCCCTTAAACTCAAAGGACCTGCCAAGCATTGGCTGAATAGCCTGCCAGCAAACTCCATCGGCAGCTAGGAAAATCTTGAGGACGCATTCCTCGACAACTTCCAAGGCACTTACGTGCGACCACCGGATGCTGATGACTTAAGTCACATTACCCAACAACCCGGAGAGTCGGCCAGGAAATTCTAGACTCGGTTCCTAACAAAGAAGAACCAAATTGTCGACTGTCCAGATGCCGAGGCCCTGGTGGCCTTCAAGCATAATATCCGTGACGAGTGGCTCGCCCGACACCTCGGCCAAGAAAAACCGAAGTCCATGGCAGCCCTCACGACACTCATGACCCGCTTTTGTGCGGGCGAGGACAGCTGGCTAGCTCGAAGTAGCACCACGCCAAGAAACTCCGGCACTTTAGATGTCCGTGACAGTAACAGAAAGCCTCGGCACAACAGACATAAGCGTCGGAATAATGGCGATAACGCCGAAGACACGGCAGTCAATGCCGGATTCAGCAACTCAAAATCCGGTCAGCGGAAGAAGTCATTCAAAAGAAACAATCTGGGATCATCCAGCCTAGACCGCATACTCGACCGCTCGTGCCAGATTCGTGGCACCCCCGACAAAAAAGCAAATCACACTAACAGAGATTGCTCGGTGTTCAAACAAGCCGGCAAGTGGAATGCCGAAAACAAGGACAAGGGGCTGCACAGCAATGATGACGAGGAGCCCCGGCATCCGAACACTGGGGGACAGAAGAAATCCCCCCCCCCCAGGTGAAAACGGTAAACATGATCTATGACACACACATTCCCAAGCGGGAATGAAAGCGTGCACTGCGGGACGTCTATGCTATGGAGCCCGTCACCCCAAAGTTCAACCCATGGTCATCCTGCCCGATCACATTCGATCGTAGGGACCATCCTACCAGCATCCGTCATGGCAGTTCAGCCGCATTGGTCCTTGACCCAATCATCGACAGATTCCACCTCACGTGAGTCCTTATGGACGGTGGCAGCAGCCTGAACCTGCTTTATCAGGACACAGTGTGCAAAATGGGCATCGATCCATCACGGATCAAACCCACCAAAACTACCTTCAAGGGTGTAATTCCAGGGGTAGAGGCCCGCTATACGGGTGCAATAACACTGGAAGTGGTCTTCGGATCTCCGGGTAACTTCCGAAGCGAGGAATTAATCTTCGATATCGTCCCCTTCCGTAGTGGCTATCATGCATTACTTGGACGAACCGCGTTTGCTCGATTCAACGTGGTGCCTCATTATGCATACCTTAAGCTCAAGATGCCAGGACCTCGCGGGGTTATAACAGTCAACGGAAACACAGATCGCTCCCTCCGTACAGAAGAGCACACTGCAGCCCTCGCGGCAGAAGTACAAAGCAGCCTCCTTCGACAAACAGCCAATTCGGCAACGACAACCCCGAACACCGTCAAGCGAGTCCGGAGCACCCTGCAGCAGGATCATCAGGAACGCCAAGGGCTCGATTAGCAATCCGGCCTTCACCCCAGCCCCATTCAGGCGGCATTCGTGACACGCGTACATAATTACGCACTTAAAATACCATGGGCACGGGTGGAGGCGAGATGACTATGCGGCCTACAACGCGGATAAGCCGCCACGAGGCCCGCATACCCCTTTTCTTCCTTTCTTTCAGGACCCCACGTTCGGGCAGCCCCTTTAGAGAGCGGGACTACCGGACTCACCACAGGAGGGAACACCAAGGAGGCAAGAGCCTCTGCACACAAGGGAATGCCCAGGTGGTCTCTGTTAATGATCGCTATACCTGTTTTATATACCTACATGCAGCCTGCCCTTCGATAGGACATGCAAAATAGTCCTATTGGTTTTCGCTCAATGCATTACTTGTACACATACGCCTGGACGTATTGTCCAGACAACAATGGGAAATAGTATACAGCTTCAGCTTCTTACTACTATCTTCATATTTTCCCTTGAAAATTTATTTAATATTGCACCCGTACACTTTGGTAATGCCAGGGGCTTTTTTATTTTTGAGCCCCATAACACGGCAATAAAAGTACGAACACTTTCGACAGTGCGACACCCCAAACTTATAGCATTATATGCATCAGCTCTGAATTATGTCTTGGGTCAATAGTTGGGTTAGCCCGGCTCCCTTGTTTTGGTATCTTACATTCTGTTATATCAGCTAAGGTAGCACAGGGAGAACTACTGCGATTGTGTCCCGGTTCTTCCAGACGAGCACCTCAGTAGAGAAAGCCGAAAACTGACCGTCATGATGCGGTGAGAGCTGGTCGCTGTTCGAGAGGTGCTAAATCCTTAAAGATTTTTTTTCCGCTTAAGGCGAGGAATCGACCTTGTTTGATTTCGGCGTGTATAGCACCCCAGTTCGGACTTCCAAATACTAGGGGCTTCGCCGAAATTTAAAATTACAGACTTCTATGGCCAAGTCAGAGTTATAAAGCCGCATAGTCCGATTGCCTTGTTTGCTGCGCTAAACACCTCCTTAAGAGACCAACAATTTGGATAAAGAGTGTTTGGGTTTTCCACGAACACCCCAGTACTAGTTACATGGGGGCAGAAGCCAACAACTGGCCTACTTTCAGAATTTTATAAACAGCCGCACAGAAGGTAATATTTTAAATCAACAAAGCGGTATATAGTGCAAACCAACTCGTTTTCATATTACAATAAAACGACTTGAGTACATTCACTCAAAGATTGTGTTCTTGTCACATTCATTGGCCACAAGGCGAGCACCTTTCATAACGCCATCATAATATTTTTCGGGGTAACGATGCTCCTTACCCTCCGGGGGTCCATCCTTCACAAGCTTCTTAGCATCCAGCTTGGCCCAATGCATCTTCGCGTGGGCAAAGTCCCGGCAGGCATCCTCAATACAAACGGACTCCTTGATAACTTCAAGCCGTGGACAGGCATGCACCATCCGCTTTATAAGGCCAAAGTAGCTGCCGGCAGGGGCTCGCCAGGCCACATCCGGACTATGAGGTCCTTCATGGCCAGTTCGACCGCCTTGTGGAGTTCGACCAATTGCTTCAGTTGGTCTCTTAGAGGCATTGGGTGTTCGGCTCCAGCATATTGAGACCAGAACAACTTCTCCGTTGAGCTCCCCTCTTCAGCATGATAGAACTCTGTGGTATCCGAAGTAATGTGTGGCAGATCTGCGAATGCCCCTGGAGAGCTCTGAATTCGTGTAAGTAAAAGAAATGCCTCCTCCACATGCTTTCTTTGCATACAGAATGTCTTACCCTCTGCTATCTTTTTGGCCGCCTAGATTACCTGGAAGGCCTTTTGGGCTTCGGCCTTGGCGTCTGTCGCGCTCTGGAGAGCCTTCACAAGCTCAGACTCCTGCGTCTTGAAGTCATGCTCCAAGGACCCAAACTTCTTGCCGAGATCCTGGAGCTCTTGCTCCACCTCTCCCACCCGAGCATCTTGCTTTTCATGCTCGGTGCGCTCCGTGGCCGCCTTGGCTTCAGCCTCGGACAACGCTTTCTTCAGGGCCGCCACTTCGGTCGTGGCCCCTATTTAAAATCATGATGCCTTTTGTTAGCATCACCAATTTTCCTCCTCCATACGACACACGGACAGGGTATCACTTACCGTTGTTCTCCTCGAGCTGCCCCTTTACGAGGCCGAGCTCTTCTTCGCCCTGCTGCAAGTCGCGCTTCAATCCGGCGACCTCGGTTGTGCGCGCAGCGGCGGTCAGTAGCAACGTCTGTTTATTAACATAGACAAGTACTATAAGATTCCTGCGGTTTTCTATTTGACCCTCCGTTTGGATTTTCTTTCCGAACACCAAACAAAGTATCAGGGGCTACTGTCTATTGGGTGATATTTTCTCACACTTTTACATTTCTTACCTCAAAGCCTGTTAGGAGGCTGGTGCAGGCTTCGTTCAATCCGCTCTTGGCGGACCGAACCTTCTCAACCACCGTACTCATAAGAGTATGGTGCTCATCGTCGATGGAAGCGCTTCAAAGCACTTCTAATAAATTATCCGATGCCTCCGGCTGGGCGGAGATCATCGGCACGGTCGGCTCACCCTCCTTCGTGAGGGGCTGCCTACTGGAATCTGGAGCCTTTGGAGGCTCCAGCGCAGTAACTGGCTGGGAGCCAGACTTGTTGTGGCTCCTGTAAGCATAATCCATGGGGATCTTACCCCCCACGTGCCCGGTGTCTGGGATTTCGCCTTGGGGCGTCTCCGGGACCGTCACCCCCGGCTCTGGTATCCTTTGGGACAACACCTCTGTGTCATCCGTAGGTCGTGGGGAGGTGGCCATCGGGAGTGAATTCATCTCCGACTCGCTCAGAGACCCTTCCGAAGAGGATCCCCCAAGATTGGACCCCGCCTGACTGCACACATGTGTTCGGCGTTATTGCGAAGTATGAAGTTAAAGTCACACGTGAATTATTACGGGGTGCGGATACTTACGACATCGCCCGGGGCTTGCGCCTCGGCAGCCACTCCTCTTCGCTATAGGCGGCAGTGGTGGACTGATCTAGAAGGGACGCCTTCCCCTTCTTCGGCGTCCTGGCCTCCCCCTGCGAGGTGGCCTTCCTTTTCTTCTCCTCCCCAGTGCAGGGAGGGGGCATTTCTTCATGATTCCCCCCGTCTCCGTGGGAGGAATCTTCCTCGTCATCCTCGGATGACAAGTCAATCATGGCCCTGCGCCAGAGACCTTTTCTGGTCCCCGCGGCCGCCTTCTTGGACCCTTCGGCCTCCCCGGATGGGGCGGCTTTCTTCTTCTTCTTCTTCTTTTTCTCCCCCCTTCGTGGGAGGAGTGTGCCTCTTCGTCTTCGGGCAAGGCGTCCGGTGCGACCTCGCGCTTGAGACCCTTCCTGGTCCCCGTGGCCTTCTTTTCGGGCTTCTTCTCCGGCACCTTGTAAGGCGCCGGAGCCAGCATGTCCGTTAGGAGTGCGGTCATTGGGTCTTTGGGCAGTGGAGCCGGACAGTCGATCTGCTCCGCTGTCTTCACATAATCCTATTTTGTCAGCATGGTGACTTAAAATCCTCCCGCAAATATACTAGGACAGGTACATCTTTTGATGGTTAGAGGACTTACCGAATTGGCGAGGCGCTTTGCACTAAGCCCGCGGTCCTCAGAAATGGGAGGAGGAACTTCGCCGGTCTTGAACAACACCTTCCAGACGTCCTTATGCATCGTGTCAAAAAGCTCATGCAGCATCTCGTGTTCGGCCGGATCGAACTCCGACATATTAAATGCCCGTCTTTGACATGGGAGAATCCGGTGGACGAGCATAACCTGGACCACGTTGACAAGCTTGATATTCTTGTCCCTCATACTTTTAATACAGGACTCGAGTCCGGTCAGCTCCACAGGTTCAACCCAGGCCAGGCCCTTCGTTTCCCAAGA
The DNA here is from genome assembly GCF_002162155.2 of Triticum dicoccoides. Lineage (NCBI taxonomy): Eukaryota > Viridiplantae > Streptophyta > Magnoliopsida > Poales > Poaceae > Triticum > Triticum dicoccoides. The sequence continues at coordinate 616,336,125 of NC_041391.1, forward strand.
GGTGAGCCGCATGGGGATTCTGGATCGGAACTTGGGGGTCGCCACCCAGTTGGCGTCGCGCGGCTTGGTTATGTAGAACCATCCTAATTGCCACCCTTTCATGGTCTCCACAAAGGAGCCGTCAAGACATGTAACATTGGGCATTCTGCCCACCATGGCGCCTCCGCACTCCGCTTGTTGGCCGCTCACGATCTCCGGCTTCACGCAGAAGGTTTGCAGCCACAGACCAAAGTGGGGCTTGATGCGGAGGAATGCCTCGCACACGACGATGAACGCTGAGATGTTGAAGACGAAATTGGGGGCTAGATCACGAAAATCTAGCCCGTAGTAATACATGAGCCCGCGGACAAACGGGTGAAGTGGGAATCCTAGTCCGCAGACAAAATGAGGGAGAAATACTACTCTCTCCCGAGACTTTGGGGTGGGCGTGATCTCTCCCTCTGTTGGAAGCCTATGTGTGATGTTTTCGGCCAGGTATCCGGCCGCTCGAAGCTTGGTAATGTCCTCCTCTATGACAGAGGAGGCCATCCACTTGCCTGCCGCTCCGGACATGCTGTGGTCCTACAGAGAAGGTGAGAACTTAGACGCTGGGGCTCGAGAATGCAAGAATGCATGAGCAAAGGAGGAAGAAGGCATGGGTGAAAACGGGAGATCCTTATCCCTTTATAAAGGTGGTACAGAATGTGCGCCTCCCCACTTGCCTCTCGAAATCCCTTATTTTCCAGGCGCCTCGGTTAACAGCGCTGGTTGGGTTACCCATACCCGTATTGATGAAGATCCCGTGATAAGGGGACATGATCTCTATTTGACAAGACGTGCCAAAGAAACCGCCTCGCAATATGTGCAATAGCTGGTTGTGAAAAATGGTTCGAATAATGACCGGGCCGTGGCGTGATGTCACGCAGCGAAGAGCTATCAGCAGATTGGATTTGTGGTATATTATTCTCTCTACGGTGGTATGCGAAATTTATCTTGCAGAGACCGGACACGATTTAAGTGTTCGAAGATTACTTTGGTGTATTCGGAGATGGACCCGCCTTGCAATGTCGAAGACAATCTGCGCGTCGGACTCATTGTCATTGAAGCCTGGTACAGGGGCTACTGACGGAGTCCTGGATAAGGGGGATCCGGACAGCCGGACTATATACTTTGGCCAGACTGTTGGACTATGAAGATACAAGATTGAAGACCTCGTCTCGTGTCCGTATGGAACTCTCCTTTGCGTGGAAGGCAAGCTTAGCGATCCGGATAATAGATCTCCTTCTCTGTAACCGACTCTATGTAACCCTAGCCCCCTCCGGTGTCTATATAAACCAGAGTGTTTAGTCCGTTGGACACAACAACAATCATACCATACGCTAGCTTCTAGGGTTTAGCCTCTACGATCTCGTGGTAGATCAACTCTTGTAATACTCATATCATCAAGATCAATCAAGCAGGAAGGAGGGTGTTACCTCCATCGAGAGGGCCCGAACCTCGGTAAACATCGTGTCCCAGTCTCGTGTTACCATTAGCCTTAGATGCACAGTTCGGTACCCCCTACCCGAGATCCGCCGGTTTTGACACCGACACCCCTCCCGGTGGACCCCCGGAACCCCTCTGGTGGCCACGGTACAATACCGGTATGCCCCCGAACTTTTTCGGTGACTGTATGACAACTTCCCATATATAAATCTTCACCTCCGGACTATTCCGGAACTCCCCGTAACGTCCGGGATCTCATACGGGACTCCAAACAACATTTGGTAATCACATACAAGTCTTCCTAATAACCCTAGCGTCATCAAACCTTAAGTGTGTAGACCCTACGGGTTCGGAAATCACGCAGACATGACCGAGACAGCTCTCCGGCCAATAAGTAACAGCGGGATCTGGATACCCATGTTGGCTCCCACATGTTCCACGATGATCTCATCGGATGAACCATGATGTCGAGGATTCAAGTAATCCCGTATGCAGTTCCCTTTGTCAATCGGTATGTTAGTTGCCCGAGATTCGATCATCAGTATCCCAATACCTCGTTCAATCTCGTTACCGGCAAGTCACTTTACTCGTTACATAATGCATGATCCCGTGACTAACCACTTAGTCACATTGAGCTCATTATGATGATGCATTACCGAGTGGGCCCAGAGATTCCTCTCCGTCATACGGAGTGACAAATTCCAGTCTCGTTTCATGCCAACCCAATAGACACTTTCGGAGATACCTGTAGTGCACCTTTATAGTCACCCAGTTACGTTGTGACGTTTGGAGCACCCAAAACACTCCTACGGTATCCGGGAGTTACACAATCTCATGGTCTAAGGAACTGATACTTGACATTAAAGCTTTAGCAAATGAACTACACGATCTTGTGCTATGCTTAGGATTGGGTCTTGTCCATCACATCATTCTCCTAATGATGTGATCTCGTTATCAATGACATCACATTTCCATAGTCAGGAAACCATGACCATCTGTTGATCAACGAGCTAGTCAACTAGAGGCTCACTAGGGACATGTTGTGGTCTACATATTCACACATGTATCACGGTTTCCGGTTAATACAATTATAGCATGGATAATAGACAATTATCATGAACAAGGAAATATATTAATAATCATTTTATTATTGCCTCTAGGGCATATTTCCAACAGTCTCCCACTTGCACTAGAGTCAATAATCTAGTTACACTGTGATGAATTGAACACCCATAGAGTTCTGGTGTTGATCATGTTTGGCCCGCGAAAGAGGTTTAGTTAATGGATCTGCGACATTCAGATCCGTATGCACTTTGCAAATACCTATGTCTCCATCTTGAAAATTTTCACGAATGGAGTTGAAGCAACGCTTGATGTGTCTGGTCTTCTTGTGAAACATGGGCTCCTTGGCAAGGGCAATAGCTCCAGTGTTGTCACAGAAGAGAGTGATCGGCCCCGACGCATTGGGAATAACTCCTAGGTCGGTGATGAACTCCTTCATCCAGATTGCTTCATGTGCTGCCTCCGAGGCTGCCATGTACTCCGCTTCACATGTAGATCCCGCCACGACGCTTTGCTTGCTGCTGCACCAGCTTACCGCCCCACCATTCAAAATATACATATATCTGGTTTGTGACTTGGAGTCATCCAGATCTGTGTCGAAGCTAGCATCGACGTAATCCTTTATGACGAGCTCTTCGTCACCTCCATAAACGAGAAACATATCCTTTTCAGGTACTTTAGGATATTCTTGACCACTGTCCAGTGTTCCATGACGGGATTACTTTGGTATCTTGCTACCAAACTTACGGCAAGGTTTACATCAGGTCTGGTACACAGCATGGCATACATAATAGGCCCTATGGCCGAGGCATAGGAGATGACACTCATCTTTTCTTTATCTTCTGCCATGGTCGAGGATTGAGCCGAGCTCAATTTCACACCTTGCAACATAGGTAAGACCCCCTTCTTGGACTGATCCATATTGAACTTCTTCAATATCTTGTCAAGGTATGTGCTTTGTGAAAGACCTATGAGGTGTCTCGATCTATCTCTATAGATCTTGATGCCTAATATATAAGCAGCTTCTCCAAGGTCCTTCATTGCAAAACAATTATTCAAGTAGGCCTTTATGATGTCCAAGAGTTCTATATCATTTCCCATCAAAAGTATGTCATCCACATATAGTATGAGAAATGCTACAGAGCTCCCACTCACTTTCTTGTAAACGCATGCTTCTCCATAAGTCTGCATAAACCCAAACACTTTGATCATTTCATCAAAGCGAATGTTCCAACTCCGAGATGCTTGCACTAGCCCATAAATGGATCGCTGGAGCTTGCATACCTTGTTAGCATTCTTAGGATCGACAAAACATTCCGGCTGCATCATATACAATTCTTCCTTAAGATAGCCGTTAAGGAATGTCGTTTTGACGTCCATTTTCCATATCTCATAATCATAGTATGCGGCAATTGCTAACATGATTCGGACAGACTTCAGCTTCGCTACAAGAGAGAAAGTCTCATCGTAGTCAACCCCTTGAACTTTTCGATAACCCTTAGCGACAACTCGAGCCTTATAGATGGTAACATTACCATCCGCCGTCTTCTTCTTAAAGATCCATTTATTTTCTATCGCTCGCCGATCATCAGGCAAGTCTATCAAAGTCCATACTTTGTTTTCATTCATGGATCCTATCTCAGATTGCATGGCTTCAAGCCATTTGTTGGAATTTAGGGCCGCCATCGCTTCTTCATAGTTTGAAGGTTCACCGTTGTCTAACAACATGATTTCCAGGACAGGGTTGCCATACCATTCTGGTGTGGAACGTGTCCTTGTGGACCTACAAAGTTCAGTAGTAACTTGATCTGAAGTACCTTGATCATCATCATTAACTTCCTCTCTAGTCGGTGCAGGCACCACACGAACATCTTCCTGAGCTGCGCTACTTACCGGTTCAAGAGGTAGTACTTCATCAAGTTCCACTTTCCTCCCACTTACTTCTTTCGAGAGAAACTCTTTCTCCAGAAAGGACCCGTTCTTGGCAACGAAAATCTTGCCTTCAGATCTGAGGTAGAAGGTATGCCCAATGGTTTCCTTAGGGTATCCTATGAAGACGCATTTTTCCGACTTGGGTTCGAGCTTTTCAGGTTGAAATTTCTTGGCATAAGCATCGCATCCCCAAACTTTTAGAAACGACATCTTAGGTTTCTTTCCAAACAATAATTCATACGGTGTCGTCTCAACGGATTTAGACAATGCCCTACTTAAAGTGAATGTAGTTGTCTCTAAAGCATATCCCCAAAATGATAGCATTAAATCGGTAAGAGACATCATAGACCGCACCATATCCAATAGAGTGCGATTACGACATTCGGACACACTGTTACGCTGAGGTTTTCTAGGCGGCGTGAGTTGTGAAACAATTCCACATTTCCTTAAGTGCGTACCAAACTCGTGACTTAAATATTCTCCCCCACTATCTGATAGTAAGAACTTTATTTTTCTGTCACGTTGATTCTCTACCTCATTCTGAAATTCCTTGAACTTTTCAAAGGTCTCAGACTTGTGTTTCATTAAGTAGACATACCCATATCTACGTAAGTCATCAGTGAGGGTGAGAACATAATGATAGCCGTCGCGAGCCTCAATGCTCATTGGACCGCACACCTCAGTATGTATGATTTCCAATAAGTTAGTTGCTCGCTCCATTGTTCTAGAGAACGGAGTCTTGGTCATTTTGCCCATGAGGCATGGTTCGCACGTGTCAAATGATTCGAAATCAAGAGACTCCAAAAGTCCATCTGCATGGAGCTTCTTCATGCGTTTGACACCAATGTGACCAAGGCGGCAGTGCCACAGATATGTGGGACTATCATTACCAATCTTACATCTTTTGGTATTCACACTATGAATATGTGTAACATCACGTTCGAGATTCATTAAGAATAAACCATTGACCAGCAGGGCATGACCATAAAACATATCTCTCATATAAATAGAACAACCATTATTCTTGGATTTAAATGAGTAGCCATCTCGTATTAAACGAGATCCAGATACAATGTTCATGCTCAAAGCTGGCACTAAATAACATTTATTGAGGTTTAAAACTAATCCCGTAGGTAAATGTAGAGGTAGCGTGCCGACGGCGATCACATCGACCTTGGAACCACTCCCGACGCGCATCGTCACCTCGCCCTTCGCCAGTCTCCGCTTATTCCGCAGCTCTTGTTTTGAGTTACAAATATGAGAAACCGCACCGGTATCAAATACCCAGGAGCTACTTCGAGTACTGGTAAGATACACATAAATAACATGTATATCACATATACCTTTGGTGTTGCCAGCCTTCTTATCCGCTAAGTACTTGGGGCAGTTCCGCTTCAAGTGACCGTTCCCCTTGCAATAAAAGCACTCAGTCTCAAGTTTGGGTCCGTGCTTTGGCTTCTTCCCGGCAACTGGCTTACCGGGCGCGGCAACTCCCTTGCCGTCCTTCTTGAAGTTCTTCTTACCCTTGCCTTTCTTGAAACTAGTGGTTTTATTGACAATCAACACTTGATATTCCTTTTTGATTTCTACCTCCGTTGCACTACTAGAAAAACCCCTACTAATGGCGCACCTAGTATGGCCATTAATGGTGCATCTGTGGTGTGCCATTAACAGCACGCCATTAGTATCTGGTATACTAATGGCGCACCGCGGGTGCGCCATTAGTATAGGCCAGGGTGCACCATTAGTATGCCTCCCAGGGGCCATGTATATCCAGGTGCTTTGGCATACTAATGGCGCACCACCACTGGATGCGCCATTAGTAACCATGGCATACTAATGGCGCACTTACCAGTGATGCGCCATTAGTATGCTTTGTCATACTAATGGCGCACTGTCATGTGATGCGCCATTAGTATGAATATTAGGTTTTTTTTATTTTTTTATTTTCTATTTTTTGCACAGGTTACAAAATGTATAATTTGACAAAATATAGACAGCACACATCAACAGCAGATTCATCGAATACAATAGAAGATTAGTCTTTGAATACAATTCATCATATTAGTCTCCGAATACAATTCATCATATTAGTCTCCGAATTGAAAAGACCGAACAAAGATAGAACATTATATTACAAGTCTCGAGACCGCGAGTAGCGAGTTTGTCTTCACATTACAAGTCGATATCGATCATCTAAACTACCATCACATAGAAGATAGCTGCGGTCATCACGATGAGCATCATCACGATGAAACTCGTCTTCATCCGGTTCCTCCAACGCTCCCTCCCCTCTCCCGCTAGATAGCGGGCGTATCTAGATTCAGCCTCGGCCCTAGTGTGTACCCTTTGTAACTGTTACCGCTGAATCGGTGAACCTGTCTCCGACACTCCTCCCAGTCATCGTAGACTCCGGGAACCTTACCCTTGTACACGACATACGTCGGCATCGCTATGCACTAGCCAAACGAAACGTTAGTATCAATTCACAGACAATACATAAGCAATATATAATTATGCAACAGAACGATCGGAAGAGAAAAGCAAGACATTAATAGCATCAATTACATCTAAGTTGAACGACTCTCGAAACGAAAGAGACATACTACAAGTTCATTAAAGTTTAATTACAACATGAGCTAATCGATGTTTCAGAACTAGACACAGCATCACTGCTTTCGACTCGACTCAAGGGACCGGAGCGTCCGTCTATCGTGGGAGTCATGAAATAACGGTCGTTGTCAGCCTGCATTTGTAGCATTGTGTCGATGTCACTGTTGGACGGTTGATTTCTGAGGTAGAACTGCCCCGAGGTACGAAGGACATCTTGATGGATGATTTCCGCAAACTCCGACTGGACGCGAAAGAATTCTTGTCGGAGGTCCGCGTCCTGGATTGCCGACACGCTCGCAGCCCAATCTTTGAGTTTACTCGGTAGCAGAAGTTGATGATGGTCCCGTACGATCGCCCGCATGTGATGGATGGCGTAGTAGGCACCCTTCTGACCGCCAGGCGGCTGCTTGACGCAGCAGAACGTCGTATTGTGGGAGAACATGTGCTTGCCGTACTTACGAATAGGCCTGGTGAAGGTGCCTCCAGATTTGGCGTAGCCCGGGAGAACATCATCAAGAACCTTCTTGACATTTGTGTAGTCTACGTTCGACTAACGGTCCGGGTCGAAATACGTGGCCATGGAATATTTGGGGCTTAGGAGGATGAGCGTGCAACGTGTGTCACTGCAGAAAACACGGAATGTTAAAATAAAAACGATCGAAATGTAAGAATTCATATGTTACGGGCCGGTTGAGGGGAGGACTTACTCGGGAAAGTAAGGCACGAGGAAGTTATCCTTATCTTGGTTTGCCAGAATGATGCCTTCGAGGTAAGAACTCGCGACTTGCCGGTCCCCAGCGCTGCCCAAGATCTTGGCACACATGTAGAAGGGGTCGACTATCACGATGTCCGGGTTCTTGTCGCGAATGATCCGCATCTCCATACTCAGCGAAAATAGCCGAACGAAGGTGTAGTGCAGCGGATGAAGGTTCAACATAGCGTGGATGTCATCAAAACGCAGGACGATCGTACGCCCGATGGAGTTATCCACAAAGCCCTTGCCCTCTGGCACCTTGGCCGCGAAAACTGGGTATGCCACATCCTTCTCCCTGAGATGCAGCTTCTCCAAAGAAAGAACACTGTCATGCAGACTCCGCATAGCACCGGTTGCAGCATTGAGCATATTTGTCGGTAGCATCGCCCTACCCGCCACATGCACCCTCCTCGAGATATCCTGCGGTGAAGGTGGCCCGTCCTGAGCACGGATCGTACTCGGTGCCGGCTGGCTCGCACCCTTCTTAGTCTTTCTTTTGCGTGCCTTCTTCTTCTCCTGTAATGGGACCGAGTTCTGCTCATAGACCGCCTTCTTGAGTGTGTTGGGGCTGATAATATTTCGCACCTCGCCTATCTGAGGCTCGGTGAAGTCGGCAGCTGGAGGCGTCTCCTGAGAGCTGAACGCCAGACGGCGCCTGTTGCAACTTGGCTTCTCCGTGGTACCAGCTAGATCGCACACATCTTTTGTTGGGTTTGGTTCTTGAGAAGGAGGCCCCATGAAGTCGCCATCGTACCCATGATCGGCAAAGTACTGATCGACGTTGCCAAATGTATCATCGTCGTCGTCGTCGTCGTTCTGATCCTGTGCCATATGCATGTTTGGATCCAGTGGCATAGGGATGTCCGGCACTGTTACGACGGTCTTGCCATGGGGCCGACTTGGCGCCGGCACGACTGGCGGTGTTGTCTTTGGGGTGGTGTCCCCCGCCCCCAAACGAATCTGGCTCTTCGGCCAAAGCAGGGGCCAGCTCAGGCAGGCGCTGAGGGTCATCACGTCTTCATCGTCGGCCCCGACGGGTCGAATCGGAGGTAACAAGTTGTCGCAGCCTGGCAGCACCCGAACCAATTGAACCCTAAACAAGTTGGGTGGCATCTGGGTACCGTGGAACAAGGGGTTGCCCGGTTGAACGATTTTGCCCTTGGCGACATCGACCAACTCGTTGTTCACGAAGTGGAGGAGAGTGCACGGAACGTCGGCGGCGCCCTGCGAAAACATGTAGGGCGTCAGGGATGCCCAGTCAAAGGCAAGGAGATGAAGTCCTCAGCCGAGAGAGGCTTAATTAGTTACCGTGATGATGGCGTCGAGCTCGGCTAATGTCGACGCACCGCCAATGGCGGGCGTGCAGTTGACGGAGGTGCCGCTTGCTACAGAGGTGTCGGCCGGCGTACACCCGGGTGCATTAAGCTCCCGTGCCGGCGTCAGAGACACCAATGTCGCCTCCGCCGGAGGCACCAATGGCCCCGCCATCGCATTATGCGAGTTGCTGGCCGTGAAGCTAGGAATCGGGGGCGGCCCCTGTTGGCTGCCCGCAATCCACGCACTCAACCCCGAGATCAAGGTAGGCACAAGGGCGGTGATCGTCGCTCCGAGTCGTTGTTCCACTTGCTCTTGGACAATCTTCGGAATCCGCGCCACCTGTGCCTTGAGTTCTTGAACCTCTCGCGCCTGGCTTTCCGAGCTGGTCTTTTTCTCCTTCCGCACACCAGCGGTATAGTATGACCCCCATTTTGTCGACAAACCTTTGCCGGCCACACAACCAGCTGACGTCAGCTTACTGAGCTTATCCTTGTTCTTCATTACATTCAACCCCCTATTTAGAGTGGTGTCCCAAGGGTTGCTCTTAGTCGACCCCGCGCTACTGCTTTCAGTCGCCTGCGGAAGGAATGTGAACCATTTAGAAATTTGGCTTCATTAATTAGAATGCAACCATATGGAGCTAATTACGCGGGTGTGTATTCCTTACCAAAACAAGCTCAAGCTGCCTGGTCTTCAGATCTGTGGTAAGCTCCTTTGTTTTCGGGTCCTTCTTGTACCGGGCCCTGACAAAGTTCCTGGTCTGCTTGTCACCGTATTTATCGAAGAGGGGCGGTAGGCCTTGCTCGGCACGGTCCGCCTCCTCCTTGTCCCATATAGGCTCCGCCACTCTATAACCGCCGGGACCGAGTGTGTGTTCCCCTATGTTCAGCTCCCGCATTTGTTTCCCCCACTCACTTGATTGGGAGCTTGCGGTGCTCGAGCAATTGATCTTGAAGTCGTTGTAGTCATCTTTGGTGATCGAAGGATTTTTCTCCTTGATCTTCTGATAACTCTCACCTTTCTCGATCATTCTCTTCACATTGCTTTTCCAAGTAGACAGGGCCTTGCTCATCTTCGCAAGGGCAGCATTGTTCACTTTATTCCCTTTGAGGCTTGTGTTTTCAAATTCAGCGGGGAACTTGTATCGTTCGTGCAGCTTCGTGAAGAGGAGGTTGCGCAAATTCCCTCGGTCAGGATGCCTCAGGTTCTCGGTGTTGATCGAGACGGTGCTCCGGACAATGCACCCGAGCTGAAGCGAGTACCCCTTGACTATTCGTTCGGGCGCCGTTGGATTCCCGTTGGAGTCCACTTTAGTAACTTCCTCCTTGAGGGTGCGGAGCACGATCGGGCGCCGGTCCTTCCGTTGCCTCTTCGGTTGGCTGCCATCTGTGCGTGCGCCGCCATCATCAGTGGTGGCATCCTCGGCGGCACCATCAGTGGTGGCATCAGTGTGGTCATCCTCGGCGGCAGCATCCGTGGTCTCAGGATCGGTGGGGAAGGCGGCGGCCTCATACAAGTGAGGTTGTTCCTCCATCTCCTGGGACAGCTCCCAGAATACCTTGCCGCCCGAACCCCCGGCCTCATCGTTGTGGGCCATGTTTCTCTCTAAATAGAAACAAAGTTTGGTCAAAAAGTTGGTTATTGTCAAGGAACAAGATCATGGTCTCATCATTTAGGGTTTGTCGACACCCAGGCATCCTGAAATCTAAGCTTTTATCATTGAGGGTTTTTCGACGCCGAGGCACGCTAAAAGCCTAACCTTTCATCATTTCGGTTTTTATCGACACCGAGGCACCCTAAAAGCCATGCATTAGTCACAAGTATGCCGGGGCACTTGATCCTACTTAATTAACTACTAAGATACCCCGGCCCATGCATTAGTCACAAGTACCCCATATGTCCTATTTTTAGCAAAGTCATGCTAAAATTCACGGAAAATTTCAGCATGACCTTTGCTGAAAATAGGACATATGGAGTACCCAAATTTGCCGGAACGGAAGTTAATCGACATTCCGGCAAACTCAAGGGCCTCTCGGGGTACCTGCAATATCATCACGACACGATGGTCGGAGACAAAACAGCAAACTAGCACCACAATGTGCCTCTACTTTCATATGGATGAAAAGGCCACAATGTGCCTCTACTAGCACCACAATCTTAGTTAACTTCTGGGGACATCAGAAAGTTAACATCCGCCTGATTATTATGAGGACTTCACTGCCACTGTTTACTCAAACTTAAGTTAGTAATTAAAAATATAAAATAGGACAACCCAGTGACAGGACTGTTGGTTGATGTCACAAAAAAGTTGCAAATCTCAACATGTTCTACAGTTGTTAAAATTATCTTACTGTATTTAGAACAAACTAACACCACAGAGTCTACCAATTCAGGTAGAAGCCATCATTCATTACAAATTTGAATATATGATATTCCAGAAAATAATCTATCTACAAAATGAGATACATTCCGTTTGAACTACCAAAACTGTAACCAACGTTATTACCTAATTATGAAAAAAGTGCAGTACATATAAATTATTTCATCACTGAGAGGAAATAACCAAAAGTTTCCAAGCAATATGATTAAGAAAATGGGATTTAGGCATCCAAATGCCACAAAAGACCAAATCACATTTTTAAACCAAGTTACACAAAGAAAATGCACCTAAGCACCAAGAGGAACTGTTACAACTCCATAAGGTATATCCAAGTCACTGCTACTCATATTCAAAAAACCTAACTCCAATATAACCAGAAAGATTGTAAAACATTATATCTCCCTGCTGACACGAACTGAAAGCGTAACAAAAATACCATCTTCTTTTGTTGATGCGTTGGTGTTTTAGAGTAGAGGTAAGAAAACCGGAGACCATATATGTAGTTTCTAACATATGCAAGATTACTTAAAAATTGGAGATGCAAGATAGTAGTATATAGAAGAAGAAACAAGAGAGAGATGCAAGATAGTAGTATATATAGGTGAGTCAACCTATTATTCTAGGCAGCTGCCTTGCTAGTGATTCGATGTCGTCGCAACTGGATCCCTCCCACTCGACCTGCGATCTTCTACAAGGAAAAAGTAGCAGCTCAGTCAACCACCATATAATTATACAAGGAAAAAATGCTACTTGGCACAAGTGTAAACGAGAAGCTTGAGGTAGCAGTAGATTGAAGTGATAAAGTGCAAAGGAGAAGCTTGAGCTAGTAAACAATTTCTGAATGTTATAAAGTGGGGAAAGTAAAATAAAATTCATGACTAGTCATGGCACTAGAAAAGAGATGAGATTTCACAAAACCAGAGCCAAGCATAGTCTAGAATGTCAAATATTTAGTTAGTTAATTATTACAGTCCTTTGCTAAAAGAGATGATCCGTCCAAGAAATTTAATACTAGATGCATGCAGTCTGTTGAGGATCTTTTAGTGAATGACTAACAACAAGTAGCCGAGCTTGCCCAAGAAAGATTAGATTCAGAAGTGCTGGCTGCTGCTAGTGAATGGAGCTGACAGTTATACAGTGTCAATTGATAGTAAGTAGAGTGAGATGATCAAACGTTTGTGCTGAATAGTAGTGGCAGTGTAATGTTAACTAAATACACTTGGCAGTGTATATAGTGTTAATTGACAGTGGCTTGTCCTGGATATAACTCATTTTCTAGGTTTACCTTGGGTAGATAGCCCATGAATGCAGAACAGATACTTACATTCATGCCGTGAGATAAACTTATTTTCAGGTATAAACCATGGACAATTACCCGATGATACAGTGCATTTTTCTTCAGTGTATGTCCAGTGCATTTTTCTTCTTCTTTCGTTGAGTAGCATAAATTAGACCTATCATTGTGTAAGATGCAGGAGTACTTCTTATACTCTGTGGCATTGCCATACTTAGCCAAGAGTCCCCATTTCTTATATTCTGTGAGATGCAGTCATCTTTTACTCCAGTTCTTATAGTATTTTGGAGTACATTGCCTGTTATGCTGCTTGCAAGGTTAGCATAGGTTCAGAAATGGGGACTAAAAAACAGTGATTTAATTCTCCAATTCAATTTTCATTTTCAAGTTTAAATTTGAATATCAACAGTAGTGATTTTACACCCAGTTCAACAGTGATTTTACCTCGATTTCAATGGTAATTTCAGCAGCAGAGTCAGGGGCGGGGACTAAAAAATCTTAACCCTAACAGCATAGTGGAGCGCGTCTGTTAGCATGTCTTCCCTTTCTTGTTAGCATGTCTCTCAAAAAGAGAAGCAATGGTTCCGATCCTCTTAATTCTTCAATAATTACATTCTATCAATCATAATGACATAGTTGTCTATTTCCTCGCCGCTCCTCGTACACGGGCGTTTTCGGGGTTCGGTTTCACCATCGAACAGATCCTTGCGTTTCCTCCACGGGTCATCGTCGCGAAGCCACCTTCGATGTCCCATGAACACGGTTTTCGAAGACCCGGGATCTCTATCTAGCTGGCGATACGTTGTGTCATCCATGCACCTTACGCATCCAGAAAATTCATGGACTACCTGCCCCGCAAGATATCCGTAACCGAGATAGTCGTGCACCATCGTGAGCAGTGCGGCTCTCATAGGGAAATATTCTTTCTCTGCGGCGTCCCACGTATTGGCTGGCGTTTTCCGCAGCGTGTCAATCTCCTCTTTCAGCAGCCCCAGATACAGATTGATGTCGTTCCCTGGTTGTTTCGGCCCTTCAATTAGCATACTCATGTGAATGTACTTCCTCTTCATGCACAACCAGGGGGGAAGGTTGTACATCCACACGAACACAGGCCAGGTGCTATGTGTGCTTCTCTGGCTGCCAAACGGATTGACTCCATCGGTGCTCGCGCCCAGCACGATGTTCCTTGGATCGTTCCCAAATTCTGGGTATTCGAAGTTCAACGCTTGCCACTGGCTCGCATCCTTAGGGTGACTCAGCATCTTGTCTTTTTTATCTATCTCCGGATCATTTGCGTCATCTTCTCGCTTCTTCTCCTCCCTATCCGCGTGCCAACGCAGGAGCTTTGCTACCTTAGGGTCCGCGAAATACCGCTGCAGACGAGGAGTGATCGGAAAGTACCACACCACTTTTCGAGGAGCTTTCTTCCTCTTCTTGTATCGAGTGACACCGCACATCGGACATATGGTAGACTCCGCGTGCTCGTCCCGATAAATGATGCAATTGTTCATGCACACATGGTATTTCACGTGCGGTAAATCCAGAGGACACACGATTTTCTTCGCCTCCTCCAAACTGGTCGGGCACTTGTTCCCCTTGGGAAGACGTTCGTGCCAGAATGACATGTTCTCATCGAAGCATGCGTCGGTCATTTTGTGTTTTACCTTCATCTCCAGAGCCATGAGCGTTACTTTCAGGCGGGTATCCTCGGGCCTGCATCCTTCATACAATGGAGTAACCGCGTCTAACTCAAGTTGATCCATCTTGGCTTTCTCTCGGGCGGCAGCTCTTGCGTTATCCGTCTGCTTGAGAAGCAGCTCTTGAATATGAGGGTACTGCACCCAGCCCATCGATGGTCCAGCGTCGTCTGCTCCGCCGGCATCATCATCATGTCCTGCATCTTCTACATGATGATTGTGTACAGCATCACCGTCGTGATCATCTCCTGGGGATTCTTCGTCTTCTCGCCCCCCCGAGCCGCGGTGGTTGTCTTGCTGCCCTTCCTCATTTCTTGCCCGGCCCCCATGGACGACTTCGTAGTCATCTTCATCACCTTGCCACCGATAGCCATCCATGAAACCACGCAAGAGCAGGTGGTCCCGCACCTGCCCAGAATCCGGGTCCGCAATAAGGCTATTCAGCTTGCATCTTCGACACAGACATCTTATCTCCGTCTCGTTCTTTTGAAGCATCTCGGCCTTCGCGGACCTCAAAAACCTATTCACGGTGCCTTCGGTCATCGTGCGGACCATGGTTGCCTGCGGGGTAGAGCAAAACGATATTTTAGAACCAAGAAAAAATTTGGCATGACTTTCCCTAAAAATAGGACCAAAAAGAATGCTTAATGCCAAAATTCTCGCCGAAACGGAAATGAATCAACATTCCGGCAAAATATTGGCAACTATCGCATTTCAAATACCGGTACACCTCCAAACACAAACACATATGCAACACCACAAACATATGCAACACCACGAACATACATAGATCTAGCTAGGCCATAAAAAGTGCATGTGCACATTGTTGTAGGGAGAACAACATAAATATAGCTTCCCCCCTTACTTACCTAGCAAAACAAGGTAACTTAGCCACTTAATTTGAATGAATCTATGGTGGAAATGAGGTGAAAAAGAGGAGGCACCCGAGACAAGGAGGAGGCGGTGGAGAGAATGAAGTGGGGAGAAAGTGAGTGTGGGAGGAGAGGCTGTCCAAAATATCTTGTTGATGCCCACTTACTAATGGCGCACCAGCAACAAATGCGCCATTAGTAATCCAGGTTACTAATGGCGCACCCCCTGGTGGTGCACCATTAGTACTTTTGCAAAAAAAGGAATAAAAACAATAATAAAAAAATAACATTAGTGGCGCACCTTTTGGCTGGTGCGCCATTACTAGTTACAACTAGTAATGGCGCACCACCAGTGGATGCGCCATTAGTATGTTTGGACAGGCGCACTAGTTCAAAAAAAAAATTGGTACTAATGGCGCACCGTGGGCAGGGTGCGCCATTAGTAGTTTCAACACTAATGGCGCATCAGAAGGAGGTGCGCCATTAGTATATACTAATGGCGCACCACATGTCTGGTGCGCCATTAGTGTCATTTCCATCTATAGCCCTTTTCCTAGTAGTGTTGATTTCAGCATTGAAAATACCTCAGGAATGGTTTTCACCATCCCCTGCATATTGTAGTTCATCACAAAGGTCTTGTAGCTAGGTGGGAGCGACTGAAGGATTCTATCAATGACCGCCTCATCGGGGAGGTTAATGTCCAGCTGGGACAAGCGGTTGTGCAACCCAGACATTTTGAGTATGTCCTCGCTGACCAAATTATTTTCCTCCATCTTACAACTGTAGAACTTGTCGGAGACTTCATATCTCTCGACCCAGGCATGAGCTTGGAACACCATTTTCAGCTCCTGGAACATCTCATATTCTCCGTGTTGCTCAAAACGCTTTTGGAGCCCCGGTTCTAAGCTGTAAAGCATGCCGCACTGAACGAGGGAGTAATCATCAACACGCGACTTCCAAGCGTTCATAACGTCTTGGTTCGCTGGGACGGGTGCTTCACCTAGCGGTGCTTCTAGGACATATGCTTTCTTGGCAGCTATGAGGATGATCCTCAAGTTCCAGACCCATTCCGTATAGTTGCTACCATCGTCTTTCAGCTTGGTTTTCTCTAGGAACGCGTTGAAGTTGAGGTTGACATGAGCGTGGGCCATTTGATCTACAAGACATTTTGCAAAAGTTTTAGACTAAGTTCATGATAATTAAGTTCATCTAATCAAATTATTTAATGAAATCCCACTTAGATAGACATCCCTCTAGTCATCTAAGTAATACATGATCCGAGTCAACTAGGTCGTGTCCGATCATCACGTGAGATGGACTAGTCATCATCGGTGACCATCTTAATGTTGATCGTATGTTCTATACGACTCATGTTCGACCTTTCGGTCTCTTGTGTTATGAGGCCATGTCTGTACATGCCAGGCTCGTCAAGTCAACCTAAGTGTTTTTGCATGTGTAAATCTGTCTTACACCCATTGTATGTGAACATTAGAATCTATCATACCCGATCATCACATGGTGCTTCGAAACAACGAACTTTCGCAATGGTGCACAGTTAGGGGGGACACTTTCTTGAAATTATTATGAGGGGTCATCTTATTTACTACCGTCGTTCTAAGCAAATAAGATGCAGAAACATGATAAACATCACATGCAATCAAATAGTGACATGATATGGCCAATATCATTTTGCTCCTTTTTATCTCCATCTTCGGGGCGCCATGATCATCATCGTCACCAGCGTGACACCATGATCTCCATCATCATCATCTCCATCATCGTGTCTCCATGAAGTTGTCTCGCCAACTATTACTTCTACAACTATGGCTAACGGTTTAGCAATGAAGTAAAGTAATTACATGGTGTTATTCAGTGACACGCGGGTCATACAATAAATAAAGACAACTCATATGGCTCCTGCCGGTTGTCATACTCATCGACATGCAAGTCGTGATTCCTATTACAAGAACATGATTAATCTCATACATCACATATATTTCATTCATTACATCCTTTTAGGCCATATCACATCACAAGGCATATGCTACAAAAACAAGTTAGATGTCCTCTAATTGTTGTTGCATGTTTTTACGTGGCTGCAATAGGGTTTTAGCAAGAACCTTTCTTACCTACACCAAAACCACAACGTGATATGCCAATTTCTATTTACCCTTCATAAGGACCCTTTTCATCGAATCCGATCCGACTAAGGTGGGAGAGACAGACACCCGCTAGCCACCTTATGCAACTAGTGCATGTCAGTCGGTGGAACCTGTCTCACGTAAGCGTACGTGTAAGGTCGGTCCAGGCCGCTTCATCCTACGATGCCGCCGAAACAAGATAAGACTACTAGTGGCAAGTAAATTGGCAAAATCTATGCCCACAACAAAATTGTGTTCTACTCGTGCATAGAAACTATGCATAGACCTAGCTCATGATGCCACTGTTGGGGATCGTTGCAGAAAATAAATTTTTTTCTACGCATCACCAAGATCAATCTATGGAGTAACTAGCAAAGAGAGAGAGGGGAGTGCATTTTCATACCCTTGAAGACCGCAAGACGGAAGCGTTACAAGAACGCGGATGAGGGAGTCGTACTCGAAGCGATTCAGATCGTGGTTGATTCCGATCTTAGCGCCGAACAACGGCACCTCCGTGTTTAACACACGTGCAGCCCGGTGACGTCTCCCACGCCTTGATCCAGCAAGGAGAAGGGAGAGGTTGAGGAAGAGGGCTCCAACAGCAACCCGACGGCGTGATGGTGATGGAGAGGCAGTACTTCGGCAGGGCTTCGCCAAGCTCTTGCGGAGGAGGAGAGGTGTTGGGGAGGGCAGGGGCTGCGCCTTAGGTGTGGTACTGCAGCCCTCCCCTCGCCCCTATATTTATAGGAGAGGGGGAAGGGGGCCGGCCCCCTCTAGATGAGATCTAGAGGGGGGCGGCGGCCAAGGGGAGGGGGGCTACCCCCCAAGCAAGGGGGCGCCCCTTTAGGGTTTCCCCCCAAACCTTAGGCGCATGATCCCAAGGGGTGTGGCGCCCAGCCCTCCAAGGGCTGGTTCCCTTCCCTCTATGGCCCATGTGGCCCTCCGGGAGAGGTGGCCCCTCCCGGTGGACCCCCGGAACCCCTCCAGTGGCCCCGGTACAATACCGGTATGCCCCCGAACTTTTCCGGTGACCGTATGACAACTTCCCATATATAAATCTTCACCTCCGGACTATTTCGGAACTCCTCGTGATGTCGGGGATCTCATCTGGGAATCCTAACAACATTCGGTAATCACATACAAGTCTTCCTAATAACCCTAGCTTCATCGAACCTTAAGTGTGTAGACCTTATGGGTCCGGGAATCACGCAGACGTGATAGAGACAGCTCTCCGGCCAATAACCAACAGCGAGATCTAGATACCCAGGTTGGCTCCCACATGTTCCACGATGATCTCATCATATGAACCACAATGTCGAGGATGCAAGTAATCCCGTATGCAGTTCCCTTTGTCAATCGGTATGTTACTTGCCCGAGATTCGATCATCGGTATCCCAATACCTCGTTCAATCTCGTTACCGGCAAGTCACTTTACTTGTTAAATAATGCATGATCCCGTGACTAACCACTTAGTCACATTGAGCTCATTATGATGATGCATTACCGAGTGGGCCTAGAGATACCTCTCCGTCATATGGAGTGACAAATTCCAGTCTCGATTCGTGCCAACCCAACAAACACTTTCGGAGATACCTGAAGTGCACCTTTATAGTCACCCAGTTATGTTGTGACGTTTGGAGCACCCAAATCACTCCTACGGTATCCGGGAGTTACACAATCTCATGGTCTAAGGAACTGATACTTGACATTAGAAAAGCTTTAGCAAACGAACTACACGATCTTGTGCTATGCTTAGGATTGGGTCTTGTCCATCACATCATTCTCCTAATGATGTGATCTCGTTATCAATGACATCCAATGTCCATAGTCAGGAAACCATGACCATCTGTTGATCAATGAGCTAGTCAACTAGAGGCTCACTAGGGACATGTTGTGGTCTACGTATTCACACATGTATCACGGTTTCCGGTTAATACAATTATAGCATGAATAATAGACAATTATCATGAACAAGGAAATATAATAATAATCATTTTATTATTGCCTCTAGGGCATATTTCCAACACTATTCCCCCGTCCCCTCCTCCTCTAGGGGAACTTCCCCCGACCCCTCGACCTCCCTATGAGGTGTCATCCTCAAGTAGTCGGGGGGACAATACGGGGTCGTCCACTCTGAGTAACTATTCCGGTGAGTTTGCTTAGGAGACCCATGCCATCATCCTTGCCATCTCCCATGCTTACAAACCTGCATTGAGAAGAGAATAAACAATTAGTATATTAATAAGGAAGAAACGACATGTAAGAGGACTGAGCCCAAGATTTGGCGGCATTGCTAGCCCCGAAGGAGGTCACACTCCGGAGTCGTGTGGCATGTGATCACACCTGCCACCACACTTCCAGACATGTAAGAGAAGCCAACGCAAGATTTAGTGGCATTGCTAGCCCCCAAAGGCCCATGATCACAATCGTAGACATGTGAAGAACAATCCGCATAGAGGGAATGGTCAGATAATTCTAGATCACGAAAATATGAAAATTACCTCGCATCCTATATCACATGTGTCTATGTCGTGTAAAAAGTTCATGATTTTATCACGCCCCGAGTGTTCAGGAATATTCATGCAGCACCAAAACTACGGAACGTTACTTCGGTGTCATCGTCGTCCATGAAGGGGAGCCACACCCCAGAGCTGTGCGTTGCCTCTTTAAACATCCCACCACGCCTTATGACATGTGTGAGGACCCAGTGCGATGCTTTGGTAGCATTGGTACCCCCCCCCCCAAGGCCCCCGGCCGATCTAACCCTGGCTAGCCCCATTAACCCGGAGATCTATGCCTTTGACTTTCGCCGGACGGGCTTTAACCAATGGACTTTTTCACCTGGTTGTGACAGGTCAGCCCATAGGAACACTTAAAACAAGGTTTAGGCCCAACCCACCACAAGATCCCCTCCATGTCGACCCGACGTGGACGTTTTCCCCCTCCCAAGTGACGGCGACAACGCCGTCCATGAAAGGGGTCACACTTTGGGGCCGTGTGCCAGGTGTTCACACTTGCCACCACACTTCCAAACATAAAAAAGAACCCATCGCAAGATTTGGTGGCATTGCCAGCCCCCGAAGGCCCCCGATCACACTCGTAGACATGCGAAGAACAACCGGCATAGAGGGAACTGTTTAGACAGTTCTGCATCATAAAAAAATATGAAAAATTACCTCGCCTCCTATATCACATGTGTCTGCGCCATGTAAAAAAATCTTGATTTTATCATGCCCCGAGTGTTCAGGAATATTCACGCATCACCAAAATTGCAGAATGTTACTTCGGTGTCATCACCGTCCGTAAAGGGGGGTGATACGTCTCCAACATATCTATAATTTATGAAGTATTCATACTGTTATATTATCATTCTTGGATGTTTTGCAATCATTTTATAGCAACTTTATATCATTTTTTGGGACTAAACTATTGACCCAATGCCCAGTGTTAGTGGCTGTTATTTGCTTGTTTTTTACATCACAGGAAATCAATATCAAACGGAGTCCAAACACCGTGAAACTTTTTGTGGATTTTTTATGGACCATAAGACATCCAATGGGCCAGAGCAGCACCTGGGGTGCCCCAAGGGTGGCACAACCCACCAGGGCGTGCCTGGGCCCCCAGGAGCACCCGGTGGGTTGTGCCCACCTCGATGGCCTCCCGCACCCCCTCTTCTCCCTATGAATTCTCAAATATTCAAAAAACCCTCGGGGAGAACCTAGATCGGAAGTTCCGACGCTGTAAGCCTCTGTAGCCATGAAAAACCAATCGGGGGCCCGTTCCGGCACCCTACCGGAGGGGGAGATCATCACCGGAGGCCATATTCATCATCCGTATGGTATCCATGATGAGGAGGGAGTAGTCCACCCTCGAGCAGGGGGCTTGTACCATTATCTATGTGTTTAATCTCTCTCTATCGTGATCTTGAGATGTCACGATCTTGATGTATCATGGGCCTTGTAAACATAGATGGATCATATGATGTTTCTCCCCTCTCTACTCTTGTTGTGATGAATTGAATCTTTACCTTTTGAAGTTTTGTCTTGTCGGGTTGAATGTTAAGATTTGAGAACACATGATGTATGTCTTGCGGTATGAATACTTGAGGTGAGAATGGGGTATCATATTGATTCACTTGATGTATGTTTTGGCACTCAACTTGCGGATTCCCGAGGTGACATTGGGGTAATCTATGCATAGGGGTCATTGATGCACGTTTTTATTATCTTTTCTCTTATAGAAACTTTGGGGTCTCCTTGTACTTCTTTGTGTGGATTGAATATTATGATCATGAAGTTGTTTGATGCATATCATAGAATTAACTCACGGATACTTGTGGTGACATTGGAGTATCTAGGTGACATTAGAGTTGGTTGATGTGTGTCATATGGTGTTATTTTAGTACGAAATCTTGATAGATCGATCGAAAAGAATAGCTTTGTGTTATTTTAGTACGAACTCTAGGATAGATTGATCGGAAAGAATAGATTTTAGGTGGTTTCATACCCTACAAACCATTTCTATCTTTTGTTCTCCGCTAATAGGAACTCAGGAGTGATTCTTTATTGCACGTTGAGGATTAATCATATGATCCAACTATGGTAGCATTGTTAAGAGATTGCACTAGTGAAAGTATCCACCCTAGGCCTCATTTTCCATCATGGCAATACCGTTTGTGCTTCGTTTTACTATTTACTATCTTGATGTTTTTTATTGTTCGCACTACAAAAACTCATACCTACTGTCCATACTACACTTTTATCATCATCTCTTCGCCGAACTAGTGCACCTATACAATTTTCCATTGTATTGAGTGTGTTGGGGACACAAGAGATTTCTTGTATTTGATTGCAGGGTTGCTTGAGGGAGACTATATTAATCCTACGCCTCGCACGAATTGATAAACCTTAGGTCATCCACTTGAGTGAAATTGCTACTGTCCTACAAAACTCTGCGCTTGGAGGCCCAACACCAGTCTACAAGAATAAAGTTGCGTAGTAGACATCAAGCCCTTTTCTGGCGCCATTGCCAGGGAGGTGAGTGCTTGAAGGTATATCTTTAGATCTTGCAATTGAATCTTTTAGTTTCTTGTTTTATCACTAGTTTGATTTATAAAAAGGAAATTACAAAAAAAATGGAGATTGGGTTACCTCAGGTTGTTCTTTATCTTTATAATGTCTATCTTGAGAATAAGGATTCCGATAATTGTGATCAATCGTTAGAAAAAGAATTCAATAAAATTTATGGCATAAAAACATTGGATGATGGGCATGATTGCTATATTGGTAGTTTGAATTCCGTGAATATTCGTGATACTAATGATGATTGCACTAGCCATGATAATGATGTGTCCTACAAGGATGTCAATAATTGGGAGTGCAAACACACACCAAAAAGGGAAGATAGATTTTGTAAGAAGAATAAATATTTAGAAACGAAAAAGTTGCAAGAGAGGCTAGATGATTGTGCTGAAAGATTTAATTTTTTTTTGCCATCCTTGTGAATTTTGCAATGAATGTGGTCATTTAAATCTCCAATGCAAATTGTTTCATGACCAAATCATGTCCAAAAATTGTGACAACTTGATTACCCTTGAGCATCATAAAGATCTTAGTCTTCTTTTGGGGTATGAAGAAATTAAATGTATAACAAAGGGTATTCCAAAATTTAATCTCAATAGATTTCTTGATTTTGATCTAGAGGAAATTTATATGTTTTCTGTGGTAAATTGCATTGAGAATCCTTATATTGCCAACTATCTAAAGACAAGAAGACAAATAGAGTATGAAGAGAGTACTAATGAAAGGGAAAATATTTCCCAATACCCTCCTAGTGTTTCTTATGATGAATCAGGTAACGAGGAGGAGCTTCCTATTCAATCAATCTCTTCAACAAGAAGCTCGGAAAAATTGATTAAACCCACACGTGAGGTGTTGAAGAAGAAAAAGAAAAGAAGGAAAAGTAGAGGTAAAAAGGTAACTCTCTGAAGTAATATTGCTCCTATCACCATTGTGCCTCATGAAAGTGAATCAAATATGTTGATGGAGGATGATGATATTGATTATGATTTTGCGATGCCTACTTCTTGTTATGATGATTATGATTGGGAAGACAATGATGTCTCTTATGATCTTAAAAATCTTTTTAGCACTTGCCTAGAAGAATACGATAATAATGTTTACAATACTATTGGTGCCATTCATGCTATTGATAAGAATGATTATGATGATATGCAAAACCACAAGCTTGGGGATGTTATGTTTGATGAGTATGAAATGTTTGAAGATTTATTTGCTGAAAATAATGCTTATCCTAAGCTCGAGGATGCTTTGCATAATGAATATGATCATTTGATTCCTTCTACTTTCGATAAGAAAATTTATTATGATGATAACATGCCTCCTATTTATGATGATTACAATGATGAAAGTGGGTTTGGAAGAGTGTCAACTCTAGGTAGTAGTGATCCCACTATTTTGGAGGGTGTTGAATCTTATTACAATATTGATGAAAGTGGATTTGGAGAGGTCATGACTTTATTTAGTGATACATCCACTATTTTGGAAGATGTTTCAATTGACTATGGCAATAATGTTGCTATCTATGATGATTATTATGATGACATTTATGCCATAAAGAGTAATAAATTTTCTAGGCCTTTGGATCATGAAAATAATTCTTTATGTGTTGGTTATATGATGAATCTATTCATGATGCTACTGAAAATTATTATGAGAGGGGAACTTATGATTCATGACGCTCTTGTTATGTTTCAATCCTAATCTTTTATGCGAGCATCATTGAACTTATCATGCCTAGCTAAAAGGCTTTAAAGAAAAGCGCTTGTTGGGAGGCAACCCAAGATTTACCCCTACTGTTTTCTGTGTTCACATGATTATGCTACTGTAGTAACCATGTTTTATTCCTTTTGTTTCAATAAAGTACCAAGTAAAGCCTTTAGGATAGTGTGGATGATTGTTGACTTGATTCTGTGCAAAAACAGAAACATTTGCACTCAGTCTAGGAAATTTGAAAATTCACTAGGACGTGATTTTGTCCTGAATTTTTTACAGATGATAGATATACAAATTATCTACATTGTCCTAATTTTTCAGAATTTTTGGAGTAGAAGAAGTATGGTTGGAGTACAGATTACTATAGACTGTTCTGTTTTTGACAGATTCTGTTTTCAATGCATAGTTTGCTTGTTTCCTAGTTTCTATGGCTTATATTGCTCAATATAAATTGTGGAAATTATATGCTACAGTAGGCATTGTGTGGAAACAATTATGAATCTTGTATTGGACAGTACCAAAGTGAAATGGTTTGCTCTTTATCATACTAGCCCATCTCACGAAGTTTCGTTAAGTTTTATGTGATTGAAGTTTTCAAGTTTTGGGTGAGATTTCTATATGAGGAGAATAAGGAGTGACAAGACCCTAAGCTTGGGGTTGCCCAAGGCACCCCAAGGTAATATTCAATAAAGATCCAAGCAACTAAGCTTGGGGATGCCCCGGAAGGCATCCCCTCTTTTGTCTCCAACATTATTGATAACCTCACTTGGAGCTACATTTTTATTCGTCACATGATATGTGTTTTGCTTGGAGCGTCATTTTATTTTGTTAGAATTTGCTTGATTTTATTTAGAATAATGTTTTCCATCTTTTACTTCAATAGAAGTGTAAAGGATAGCTTTCCACATGCTTATTTTGGAAGTATATGAGTTGTTGTTTAAAGAAGGAAAGTTTATCGCTGTTGCAAACATTCCCGAGAAAAGTCAGAATGTGATAAAATGTTGAAACTTTTTTGCATAGTAATCTATAATAAATTTTCTGTAGTGTGGTAATTTTTCAGAATTTTTGGAGCTAGGTAAGTATGATTAATCTTGCATTCTTTACAGATTGTACTGTTTTGGCAGAATGTTGTTATGTTTGCACATGTTTGCTTGTTTAATAATTCTATTTGAGGATAGGAGTATTAAATATGCAGAGGCATTTAGTATGCAAGTTTAAATAATAAGTTTAGTGATTTGCTATAGTAGGGAATGATAAGGTTTTGCATTGATTTATACTAACTTACCTCACGAGTTCTTGTTGTGTTTTGCGTGGATGAAGTTTTTGAGATTTAGGGAAACCGTGATATGAGAGGAATTAAGGAGACATAAAAGCTCAAGCTTGGGGATGCCCAAGGCATCCCAAGTTAATATTCCAAGAAGTCTCAAGCATCTAAGCTTAGGGGTACCCCATTAGGCATCCCACCTTTCTTCTTCAAAATTATCGGTTAGTATCGGTTGAGCCTAAGTTCTTGCTTCTTCACATGACTTGTGCTATTCTTGGAATGCCATTTTATTTTCTTTTGCTTGCTGTTTTAACAAAATACTTAGATCTAAAACTTTTAAATAAGATAGAGTCCTCACATAGCTACCTATTTACTTAACTACTCATTTTATCTTCACTTATATTTTTTGGAGTAGTTTGTCAGTTCTCTCATGATTCACTTATATTTGTTTGAGCTTGTTAAAAGCAACATGTGAAATTAGTCCCAAAGTGATAGATATCCAAGGAGGATATAATAAAAACTTTCATGAAGATCATTGGACAAAATGAACTTGGTTTTTTGTAATGGTTTTGAGACATGACGATATGATATGTGAGTCATGTTGATGAGTAATTATGCTTTAGTAAGAATATTAGTGTTAAGGTTTGTGATTCCCTATGCAAGCGCGAAAGTCAATAGTTATGCAATGAAATTACATCCTACTTGTGGTGCATTATTCGGTGTTAGTTATGCTTAATGCTCACTTATGAGATTTTTTGTTTCTTGGTTGGACGCTTCTCAATCTTTTTGCTAGCCTTCATTTGAACTAAGTATGATCACTACTTGTGCATCCAAAACCCTTTAAACCAGTTTTGCCATATGAGTCCACTATACCTACCTATATGCGGTATTTCCATGTCGTTCTAAGCAAATTTGTATGTGGCAACTCTAATTTTCAAAATAAATTTCTCTTTTGTGTGCTCGTACCGATTGCGAGGCGGTGAGGGATAGCCGATATTTTCCATGCTAGATGTGTTATTCTCACGATGAGTGTTTATTCACTTGTCATTGCACGAGAGTACTATCGGTGTCAAAACTGGCGGATCTCGGGTAGGGGGTCCCGATCTGTGCGTCTTAGGATGATGGTAACAGGAAGCAAGGGACACAATGTTTACCCAGGTTCGGGCCCTATTGATGGAGGTAAAACCCTACTTCCTGCTTGATTAATATTGAAGATATGAGTAGTACAAGAGTAGATCTACCACGAGATCATAGAGGCTAAACCCTAGGAGCTAGCTTATGATGGTATGATTGTAATTGTGATCGGCCTTCTAAGGACCATCCTCTCCGGTTTATATAGACACCGGAGAGCTAGGGTTTACATGGAGTCGGTTACAAGGAAGGAAATATAATATCCGGATCGCCAAGCTTGTCTTCCACGCAAAGGAGAGTCCCATCTGGACACGAGCCGAAGTCTTGAGTCTTGTATCTTGACGCTTCTATAGTCCGGATGATGTGTACAGTCCGGTAGTCCGGATACCCCCTTATCCAGGACTCCCTCAGTAGCCCCTGAACCAGGCTTCAATGACGATGAGTCCGGCGCGCAGTATTGTCTTCGGCATTGTAAGGTGGGTTCCTCTTTCCGAATACTCGAAGGTTATTATCGAACACGTAGATCGTGTCCGGATCTGCAAAATGATCCTCACATACCACCATAGAGAGAATGATACTTCAGCTGACAACTTTTTAGACGACGTGATATGTCATTACGGTCAGGTTATTATCAAACCGTTTTTCTTTTCACAACTAGCCAGAGCGCGTATTGCGAGGCGGTGTCCTTGACACGTCTTGTCAAAGCAGAGATCATGTCCCCTTATCACGGGATTCTCATCAATACGGGTATGGGTAATCCCCCCGTGCCATCAATCGTGGAGCTTGGGAAGTAAGCGATTCTCAATAGGCTAGTGGGGAGGCGCTCCGCTTTCGTCGCCTCTATAAAGGGATAAGAGTTCCCCATTCTTACCAACGCCTTCTTCCTCCTCTGCCCACTCTTGCCTCCTCGAGCTCCAGCGCCCTAGTCCAAGTCTTCTCCGCACAGCTAAACATGTCCGGAGCAGTAGGCAAATGGGTGGCTTCCACCGTGAAGGAGAAGAACATTGCAAGTCTTTGGGCGGCCAGATACTTGGCCGCAGACATAGCGCACCGGCTACCAGACGGCAGACAGGTCATCCCAACTCCAGGACCCCAGAAGAGGGTCGTGTTCCTTACCCACTTCATCCGTGGACTGGGGTTTCCACTCCACCCCTTCGTCCGCAGGCTCAAGTTCTACTACGGGCTAGATTTCCACGATCTAGCCCCAAGCTTCGTCCTCAACATCTCGCCGTTCATCGTCGTATGCGAGGCTTTCCTCTGCATCAAGCCTCATTTTGTCTTGTGGCTGCAAACCTTCTGCGTGAAGCCGAAGATCATGAGCGGCCAGCAAGCAGAGTGTGGAGGAGGCATGGTGGGAAAAATTCCTAACGTCACCTGGCTCGACGGCTCCTTTGCAGAAACCGTGAAGGGGTGGCAGTCGGGATGGTTCTACATCACCGAGCCGTGCGACGCCAACTGGGTGGCGTCCCCCGAGTTCCGATCTAGAACCCCTATACGGCTCACCTCTTGGGAACAGAAGGGCCTGTTATGGGGCGAATCTACAGAGCTGAACGGACTCATCAACTGCATTAAGGGCATGAAGGACAAGAACATCAAGCTTGTCAACGTGATCCTGGTCATGCTCGTTTGCCGGATTCTGCCGTGCCAAAGGCAGGCATTTAATCTATGGGAGTTCGTCACGGCCGAACACCAGACGCTCCATAGGCTCTACGGCATGAAGCACAAAAACGCGTGGAAGGTGTTGTTCAAGGCCTCCGAAGTACCTCCTCTCATAACCAAGGACCATGGGCTCCATGCCGCACGGCACCCTATCCAGGTGAGTTCTCAGGCTGCCACTGTGTTCCGTTCTTCCCAATATATTCATGGGGAATTCCTGAGTGATTGTGTATATTTGTTCAGGAGTACGTGGCGACAGCGGAGCAGATAGACTGTCCGGCTCCTCTGCCGGAAAACCCAGCTACTGATCTTCTGACGAAGATGCTGGTCCCGGCGCCCTACAAGGGGCCGGAGAAGAAGGCCGATAAGAAGGCCCCAGGGACCCGAAAGGGTCTCCGGCATAAGGCTGCACCGAAAGCCTCATCCGAAGAGGACGAGGAAGACTCCTCCCCTGAAGGGGAAGAAGGAGAAGAAGAAGAGGCCGCCCTATCCGGACAGGATGGGGGGCCTGAGACAGCAGACCAGGGGGCCAGGAGAGGCCCCTGGCGCAAGGTCGTCATACCCTTGTCGTCTGATGACGACGAGGCAGATTCCTCCCGCGGAGGCGGGGAGGAACAAGAAGAAACTCCACCTCCCCGTACTAGGGGGGGAGAGGAAGGCCGCCCCGGTGGGAGAGACTGGGACGTCCAAGAAGGGAAAAGCGTCCCTTCCGGACTACTCTGCCACCACCGCCTATAGCGAGGAAGGGTGGCTGCCCAGGAAGAAGCCCCTGGTGTGATCGTAAGTATCCGCACTCAATTGTAATTTTGCTTCATAGTTTTGTTATAACGCCAAACTTGTATGCAGTCCGGCCAGGGCCCATCCCGAGGTGTCGTCTTCAGACGGGTCCTTGAGTGAGTTAGCAATGAACTCACTCCGGACGGCCACCTCTCCTCGGCCTGCAGATGACACGGAGGTGTTGTCCCAAAGGCTCATAGAGATGGGGGAGGTGGCCCTGGAGGCGCCTCAAGGAGGTGTTCCAGACGTCAGACTCGCGGGTTTCAAGATCCCCGCGGATCGTGTTGGTGAGAGCCGAAGTAAACCGGACTCTCAGCCGAACACTGTCCCGGAGCCTTCAGTGGTTCTGGATTTAGGCGGGCAGCCCCTCGTTAGGGAGAGAGGGCCGTTTGTATCGAGGACTTCCGTTGCGCCCGAGGCATCGGATTGTCTGCTGGAAGCGCTTCGTGGCGCTTCCATAGATCAAGAGCACCGTACTCTCATGAGTGCGGTGATTCAGAAGGTTTCGTCTGCTAAGAGTGGACTAACCGAAGCCTGCACCAGCCTACTAACAGGCTTTGAGGTAAGTAGTAAAAATGTGTGAAATTACCACCCGATAGGTAGTATCCCCTGATACTCTATTTGGTGTTCGGAAGGAAAAACCAAACAAAGGGTCACTTATAATCCGCAGGAGTCTAATAGTTAGTTTGAATGTGAATAAATAGGCTGTGTTGCTGGCGGCGGCCGCTCGTACGGCCGAAATCGCCAACCTAACACAGGACTTAGAGCGGGCACAGGGAGAGCTTGGCCTCACGAGGAGGCAGCTCGAAGAGAGCAAAGGTGAATGATTCCCCTCTCTCATATAATGAATGGTAAACAAATTTTGATTATGCTAACGACGAAACGTCGTGATTTGGTAACAAAGGCCACCACCGAAGTGGCGTCTCTCAAGAAGGCGTTGTCCGAGGCCGAACACAAAGCGGCCTTGGAGCGCAAGGAGCACAAAAAGCAAGAAGCCCGAGTGGGCGAAGTACAAGAAGAGCTCCAGGAGCTCGGCAAGAAGCTCGAGTCCGCGGAGCATGAGCTTAAAGCAAAAGAGGCCGAGCTTGTGAAGGCCCTCACAAATATAAAATACGCTAAGGCCGAAGCCGAGAGGGCACAGCAGGAGATCCAGGAGGCCAAAAAGATAGCGGCGGGTAAGAAATTTTTTATGCAAAGCAAACATGTGGAGGAGGCATTTCTTTTACTTACCCGAGTCCGGAGCTCTCTAGGGGCATTCACAGATCTGCCACGTAGCGTATCAGATGCCGCGGAGTTCTACCGTGCCCAGGAGGGGAACTCAACAGAGAAGTTGTTCTGGTCCCAGTATGCTAGGGCCGAACATTCAACGCCTCTGAGTGACCAACTGAAGCAGTTGGTTGAACTCCACAAGGCGGCCGAAGTGGCTATGAAAGATCTCATAGTCCGGATATGGCCTGGTGAGCTTCTGCCCACCAGCTACTTCGGCATGATCAAGCGGATGGTGGATGCCTGTCTGCGACTGGAAGTCATCAAGCGATCCATTTGCATTGAGGGTGCCCGTCGGGCCCTTGCCCGTGCCAAGGTGCATTGGGGCAAGCTGGATGCAGAGAAGCTGGTGAAGGACGGGCCGCCAGAGGGCAAGCCGCATTGCGTCCCCGAGAAGTATTATTATGGCATTATGAAGGGTGCTTGCCTCGTGGCCGATGAATGTACCAAAGACATAATTTTTGAATGAATTCACCTATGTCATGTTTATAATTTAAAGACGAATTTACTTGCGCTATGTAGCACTTTTGCTATTTAAAATATTACCTTCTGTGCAGTTGTTTATCAAATTCTGAAAGTAGGCCAGTCGTCGGCTTCCGCCCCCGTGTAACTAGTACTGGGGTGTTCGTGGAAAACCCGGACACTCTTTATCCAAATGTTTGGTCCCTTAAGGAGGTGTCCAGTGCAGCGAACAAGGCAATCGGACTATACGGCTTTATAACCTTCACTTAGCCATAGAAGTCTACCATTTTAAATTTCAGCGAAGCCCCTAGAATCCGGAAGGCTGAATTGGGGCGCTATACACGCCTATATCAGACAAAGCCGAATTATCACCTAAAGCGGGGAAATCTTTAAGGATTTTAAGACCTCTCGAACAGCGACCAGCTCTCGACACATCATGCCGGTCAGTTTTGTGCTTTCTCTACTGAGGTGCTCGTCCGGAAGAATTAGGGCACAATCGCAGTAGTTCTCCCTGCGCTACCTTAGCCGAATTAACGGAACGTAAGGTACCAAAACAAGGGAGCTGGGCTATCCCAACTGTAGACCCAAGACATGATTCGGAGCTAATGCATATAATGCTATAAGTTCGGGGTGCCGCACTAATGAAAGTGTTTGGACTTGTCTTGCCATATTACGGGGCGTCATAAGAAGCCCCTGGCAAACTAAGTGTACCAAAGTGTACGCATGCAAAATCAAATAGACATTTGTAAAAAAATGCTCAAATAAGAATAATAAGCTGACGCTATATATGGTCTCCCATTGATGAGTAATACGTTTAAGCGTATGTTTACAATGAATGCATTAAGCGGAGATAATAGGATTATTTAACATATCCTATCCAGGGGCAGGCTACGTACAGATAGATAAAGCAGAAACAACGATCGAAAATAGATTCCACCTGGGTGTTTCCTGCTGTGCCCAAAGCCTGTTGCCTCCTGGGTTTCCTCTCCTATGTAAGTCTGACAATCCGGCTCTTCTGGAGAAGCTGCACTAAAGCAATGTCCTTGAGGGTAAATGGAAAGGTTACGAAGCAATACCGTACTGTTTACTGAGCTACTGCTACGCCTCCGCATGTGCCCATGGTATTTTGAGTGCGTAATTGTGTACGCGTGGCACGAATGCTGCTTTGATGGGATTTGAGCGGAGACCGGACTGCTAGTCATGCTCTTGGCGTGCCTGCTAATCCTGTTGCGGGGTGTTCCGCCCTCACTTGATGGAGCTTGAGGTTGTCGTCGCCGGATTGGTGGTTTGCCGGAGGAGGCCGCATTGTACTTCGGCCGCAAGGGCTGCAGTGTGCTCTTCTGTATGGAGAGAGCGGTCCATATTTCCGTTGACTGTTATGACCCACGCGGGCCTGGTATCTTGAGCTTGAGGTATGCATAGTGTGGTACCGCATTAAATCTAGCGAATGCGGTTTGTCCGAGCAGTGCATGGTAACCACTGCGGAAAGGGACGATATCGAAGATTAGCTCTTCGCTTCCGAAGTTATCCGGAGATCCGAATACCACTTCCAATGTTATAGAGCCCATACAGCGGGCCTGTATTCCAGGAATGACACCTTTAAAGGTGGTTTTGGTGGGCTTAATCCTTTAAGGATCAATGCCCATTTTGCACACTGTGTCCTGATAAAGCAGGTTCAGGTTGCTGCCTCCGTCCATAAGGACTCTTGTGAGGTGAAATCCGTCTATGATTGGGTCTAGAACCAATGCAGCTGAGCCGCCATGACGGATGCTAGTAGGATGATCCCTACGATCGAAGGTGATCGGACAAGCTAACCATGGGTTGAATTTGAGGACGACTAGCTCCATCGCGTAAACGTCACGTAGTGCTCGCTTCCGTTCCCGCTTTGGGATGTGGGTGGCGTAGATCATGTTGACCATTTTCACCTGGGGGGGGGATTCTTCTGTCCACCATGTTTGGACGCCGGGGCTCCTCGTCATTGTCGTTGTGCAGCCCCTTGTCCTTGTTTTCGGTGTTTATTTTGCCGGCTTGTTTAAATACCCAGCAGTCTCTATTGGTGTGGTTAGCTGGCTTGTCCGGGGTGCCATGAATTTGGCACGAGCACTCCAGTATACGATCTAGACTGGATGGTCCCTGATTGTTGCGTTTGAATGGCCTCTTCCGCTGACCGGATTTGGATCCGCTGAATCTGGCATTGACCGCCGTGTCTTCGGTGTTGTCGCGGTTGTTTCGTCGCTTGTGTCTATTGCGCCATGGCTTGCCATTGTTGTCACGGACGTCTGACGTGCCAGAATGTGGTGTAGTGCTGCTGCAAGCCAACCAACTGTCCTCGCCCACGCAAAAGCGGGTCATTAGTGTCGTGAGAGCTGCCATAGACTTGGGTTTCTCCTGGCCGAGGTGTTAGGTGAGCCACTCGTCACGGATATTATGCTTGAAGGCCGCTAGGGCTTTGGCGTCTGGACAGTCGACTATTTGGTTCTTTTTAGTTAGGAACCGAGTCCAGAATATCCTGGCTGATTCTCCGGGCTATTGAGTAATGTGGCTCAAGTCATCAGCATCCGGAGGTCGCACATATGTGCCTTGGAAGTTGTCAAGAAATGCGTCTTCCAGGTTTTCCCAACTGCCAATGGAATTTGCGGGCAGGCTGTTTAGCCAGTGTCGGGCGGGTCCTTTGAGCTTAAGGGGAAGATACTTGATGGCATGTAGATCATCTCCACAGGCCATGTGAATGTGGAGAAGGAAATCTTCGATCCATACCGTCGGGTCTGTTGTGCCATCGTATGATTCGATGTTTACGGATTTGAACCCTTCTGGGAATTCATGATCCATCACTTCATCGGTGAAGCAGAGGGTGTGTGCGGCGCCTCTGTGCCGGGCTATGTCGCGACACAGTCCGGCTGCGTCTGACTGGTTGTATTCGGCCCGGCCGGATTTCTTGTTAGTGTATCCGGTAGGACGGTCATCGTCATGTGTTGCAGCGCGCCCCCGTGATCCGTAGATCGATCTTGTTGTCCTGTAGCGTTATCCAGTTTATCATGCAGGTCCTGAGTATTTCCCCGGGCCGTGGTAAACCGGCGCTGGGATGGGGGCTGGTATTCGGGCTGACATGTCGATTTAGCCCGACCTCGAGGCGGCCGGTCAGCCGTGTGGCACTCGAGTCCATATTCCTCGGCTGCCAGGACTTCTGTCCATCTATCTGTGAGCAGATCTTGATCAGCTTGAAGCTGCTGCTGCTTCTTCTTCAGGCTTCTTGCAGTGGCAATAAGCCGACGCTTGAAGCGCTCCTGCTCTGCAGGATCTTTGTTGGAAATATGCCCTAGAGGCAATAATAAAAGGATTATTATTATATTTCTTTGTTCATGATAATTGTCTTTTATTCATGATATAATTGTATTATCCGGAAATCGTAATACACGTGTGAATACTTAGACCACAATACGTCCCTAGTAAGCCTCTAATTGACTAGCTCGTTGGTCAACAGATAGTCATGGTTTCTTGACTATGGACATTAGATGTCGTTGACAACGGGATCACATCATTAGGAGAATGATGTGATGGACAAGGCCCAATCCTAAGCATAGCACAAGATCGTGTAGTTCGTTTTGCTAGAGCTTTTCCAATGTCAAGTATCTTTTCCTTAGACCATGAGATCGTGTAACTCCCGGATACCGTAGGAGTGCTTTGGGTGTACCAAGCGTCACAACATAACTCGGTGACTATAAAGGTGCACTACAGGTATCTCCGAAAGAGTCTGTTGGGTTGACACGGATCGAGACTGGGATTTGTCACTCCGTATAACGGAGAGGTATCACTGGGCCCACTCGGTAGTGCATCATCATAATGAGCTCAAAGTCACCAAGTGTCTGGTCACGGGATCATGCATTACGGTACGAGTAAAGTGACTTGCCGGTAACGAGATTGAACGAGGTATTGGGATACCGACGATCGAATCTCGGGCAAGTAACATACCGTCTGACAAAGGGAATAGTATATGGGGTTGCTTGAATCCTCGACATCGTGGCTCATCCGATGAGATCATCGAGGAGTATGTTGGAGACAACATGGGTATCCAGATCCCGCTGTTGGTTATTGACCAGAGAGCCGTCTCGGTCATGTCTGCATGTCTCCCGAACCCGTAGGGTCTACACACTTAAGGTTCGGTGACGCTAGGGTTGTATGAATATGAGTATGCAGCAAACCGAATGTTGTTCGGAGTCCCATATGAGATCCTGGATGTCACAAGGAGTTCCGGAATGGTCCGGAGGTAAAGAATTATATATAGGAAGTGCTGTTTCGGCCATCGGGAAAGTTTCGGGGTCACCCGGTATTGTACCGGGACCACCGGAAGGGTCCCGGGGGTCCACCGGGTGGGGCCACCTGTCCCGGAGGGCCCCGTGGGCTGAAGTGGGAGGGGAACCAGCCCCTAGTGGGCTGGTGCCCCCCCCTGGGCCCCCTGCGCCTAGGGTTGGAAACCCTAGGTGGGGGGCGCGCCCCACTAGCCTTGGGGGGCACTCCACCCCCCTGGCCGCCGCCCCCTTGGGAGATTGGATCTCCCAGGGCCGGCGCCCCCCCTTGGGGGCCTATATAAAGGAGGGAAGGGGGAGGGCAACCGCACCCTGTGTCTTGGCGCCTCCCTCCCCCTGCTACACCTCGTCCTCCTCCCGCAGCAGCTTGGCGAAGCCCTGACGGAGTTCTGCTGCATCCACCACCACGCCATTATGCTGCTAGATCATCATTAACCTCTCCTTTCCCCTTGCTGGATCAAGAAGGAGGAGAAGTCATCCGCTCCGTACGTGTGTTGAACGCGGAGGTGCTGTCCGTTCGGCACTTGGTCATCGGTGATTTGGATCACGGCGAGTACGACTCCATCATCACCGTTCTCTTGAGCGCTTCCGCACGCGATCTACAAGTGGTATGTAGATGCAATCTCTCTCCCATGACTCGTTGCTTAGATGAACTCATAGATGGATCTTGGTGAAACCATAGGAAAAATTTTAATTTTCTGCAACGTTCCCCAACAGTGGTATTAGAGCTAGGTCTATGTGTAGTTCTCTATTGCACGAACACAATTTTGTTGTGGGCGTAGATCTGTCAACTTGCTTGCCGCTACTAGTCTTTTCTTGCTTCAGCGGTATTGTGGGATAAAGCGGCCCGGACCGACCTTACACGTACGCTTATGTGAGACAGGTTCCACCGACTGACATGCACTAGTTGCATAAGGTGGCTAGCGGGTGTCTATCTCACCTACTTTAGTTGGAGCGGATTCGACGAAAAGGGTCCTTGTGAAGGGTAAATAGAAGTTGACAAAATCATGTTGTGGTTATTCGTAGGTAAGAAAACATTCTTGCTAGAACCCAATTGCAGTCACGTAAAAGATGCAACAACAATTAGAGGACGTCTAACTTGTTTTTGCAGCAATTGTCATGTGATGTGATATGGCCAGAAGTTGTGATGAATGATGAATGATATATTGTGATGTATGAGATCATGTTCTTGTAATAGGAATCAAGACTTGCATGTCGATGAGTATGACAACCGGCAGGAGCCGTAGGAGTTGTCTTTATTTTTTGTATGACCTGCGTGTCATTGAAGAACGCCATGTAAATTACTTTACTTTATTGCTAAACGTGTTAGCCATAGAAGTAGAAGTAGTCGTTGGCGTGACAACTTCATGAAGACACGATGATGGAGATCATGATGATGGAGATCATGGTGTCATGCCGGTGACGAAGATGATCATGGAGCCCCGAAGATGGAGATCAAAGGAGCTATATGATATTGGCCATATCATGTCACTATTATATAATTACATGTGATGTTTATTATGTTTATGCATCTTGTTTACTTAGAACTACGAAATTAAATAAGATGATCCCTTATAATAATTTCAAGAAAGTGTTCCCCCTAACTGTGCTCCGTTGCTAAAGTTCGTCGTTTCGAAGCACCACGTGATGATAGGGTGTGATAGATCCTTACGTTCACATACAACGGGTGTAAGACAGTTTTACACATGTAGAAACACTTAGGGTTAACTTGACGAGCCTAGCATGTACAGACATGGCGTCGGCACACAAGAGACCGAAAGGTCGAACATGAGTCGTATGGAAGATACGATCAACATGGAGATGTTCACCGATGATGACTAGTCCGTCTCACGTGATGATCGGACACGGCCTAGTCGACTCGGATTGTGTAACACTTAGATGACTAGAGGGATGTCAATCTGAGTGGGAGTTCATTAAATAATTTGATTAGATGAACTTAATTATCATGAACTTAGTCTAAAGTCTTTGCAAAATATGTCTTTTAGATCAAATGGCCAACGCTCATGTCAACATGAACTTCAATGCGTTCCTAGAGAAAACCAAGCTGAAAGATGATGGCAGCAACTATTCGGACTGGGTCCGGAACCTGAGGATCATCCTCATAGCAGCCAAGAAAGATTATGTCCTAGATGCACCGCTAGGTTAAGCACCCATCCCAGAAAACCAAGACGTTATGAACACTTGGCAATCACGTGCTGATGATTACTCCCTCGTTCAGTGCGGCATGCTTTACAGCTTAGAACCGGGGCTCCAAAAGCGTTTTGAGCGACACGGAGCATATGAGATGTTCGAAGAGCGGAAAATGGTTTTTCAAGCTCATGCCCGGGTCGAGAGATATGAAGTCTCCGACAAGTTCTATAGTTGTAAGATGGAGGAAAACAGTTCTGTCAGTGAGCACATACTCAAAATGTCTGGGTTGCACAACCGCCTGTCCCAGCTGGAGATCAACCTCCCGGACGAGGCGGTCATTGACAAAATCCTTCAGTCGTTCCCACCGAGCTACAAGAGCTTTGTGTTGAACTACAATATGCAGGGGATGGTGAAGACCATTCCTGAAGTATTTTCAATGCTGAAGTCAGGAGAGGTTGAAATCAAGAAAGAACATCAAGTGTTGATGGTCAATAAGACCACTAAGTTCAAGAAGGGCAAGGGTAAGAAGAACTTCAAGAAGGACGGCAAAGATGTTGCCGCGCCCGGTAAGCCAGTTGCCGGGAAGAAGTCAAAGAATGGACCCAAGCCTGAGACTGAGTGCTTTTATTGCAATAGGAAGGGTCACTGGAAGCGGAACTGTCCCAAATACTTAGCGGACAAGAAGGCCGGCAACACTAAAGGTATATTTGATATACATGTAATTGATGTGTACCTTACCAGTACTCATAGTAACTCTTGGGTATTTGATACCGGTGTCGTTGCTCATATTTGTAAATCACAGCAGGAGCTGCGGAATAAGCGGAGACTGGCGAAGGACGAGGTGACGATGCGCGTCGGGAATGGTTCCAAGGTCGATGTGATCGCCGTCGGCACGCTACCTCTACATTTACCCAGGGGATTGGGTTTTTTGACCTGAAACTGTAGGGCTTAGGCCCCACAGCAATTTTATTACTCCCAAACAAAAATACATATGTGCAGTAATTACAAGGTCAGGGAGACCCTAAAACAAAAAAGGCAAGGTGAAAAAGCTAACCTCAAGGAGGCAAAAAAGAGATCCATCTAATCAGATCATCTTTGAATTTAGGTTTAATCCTATGAACTAAAAGAGAAACGTCCAAAATAAATGAAGCTCTCCACCTACGAAAAGATGGTGTGATATTCCTGAAAACCCTGTCATTTCTAACATTCCAGATATTCCAGCAAGCTAGAAAAACAACTTCAGAGAAGAAAGGCCTTGTGAAATCCCTTCTAGCTTGATAAGCAATGGCAGTCATGTCATCTCCAGCAGGCCAGCTGACTTGAAGGTAGTTCCAGACCCTGCAACTAAAGTTACACTGGAAGAAAAGATGATCCCTGTCCTCCTTGGTGTGCATGGGACACAACACACACAAATTTGAGTCAGAAACATTCCAGTGCCTTCTCTCCAGCATAACTTGTGTATTCAGCCGATCCATGATCAACATCCAAGCAAAGAACTTGATCCTCAAGGTGCAACAACTAGCCCAAATCCAGGACAATATTAGGTTTGACACAATATGCTTATGCAAGAAGGTATAATATTTCTTGGCAGGGTAATCCTTTCCATCCTCTTTCCAAACCCAAACATCATTCAACTGGTGATTAAGATTTGAATTTCCAAGCAAGGATTGCAATGACTGCAACTCACCAAAAGCTCTCTCAGAGAGTGGTAAATGAAATAAAGGAGTGAGCTCAGACATGTCAAAAACCTCAGCAGCAGAAATAAGAGGGTCAATGACAAAGGAGAATAGTCTTGCAAATCTTTGATCAAGTGGTACACTGGAATCTCCCAAAGACCAA
The DNA here is from genome assembly GCF_002162155.2 of Triticum dicoccoides. Taxonomy (NCBI): domain Eukaryota; kingdom Viridiplantae; phylum Streptophyta; class Magnoliopsida; order Poales; family Poaceae; genus Triticum; species Triticum dicoccoides. The sequence continues at coordinate 616,375,295 of NC_041391.1, forward strand.
GAATCAGACCAAAAGAGAATTGTGTCACCCCTATGAACATGCACAGCACAGACCATCCTGAACTTATCCATTAACTTGCAAATATCCCTCCACCAGAAGGAACCACAAATGGTTGTGGCATGAGGGACTCTACCATGATAGTAAGTATTCCAAATCAAATGCACCCAGGGAACATCAACTTTATTGTAGAACTTACTAACATGTTTGAGGAGTAGGGCTTCATTCTGCAGCCCCAAATTCAAAATACCCAGCCCACCTTTATTCTTTGGTCTGCAGACCAAGCTCCAAGCAGCCAAAGACTGACCAGACTCATGTCCATACTTTCTCCAAAGGCACTGCCTCTGAATTCTCTCCAGTTGCTTTAAAATACCAGGAGGAAGGTCCAAACTGCAGAGGAAAAAAATAGGAAGAGAAGAGAGAGCAGAGATCAAGTACTGTAGCCTTCCTCCATGAGCAAGGAAGGAGGAGCTTACAGAAAGTTTCCTCTCCATACTATCCACCAAAGGCATTAAGTCTAGAATCTTGGGTTTGTTGATTCCCACAGGTAGCCCAAGATAGGTAAAAGGCAGAGAGCCAACCACACAACCAAAGATTGAAGCCAGCCTAGCTATCTCCACTGAATCAACATTAATAGGAAGCATAGAAGACTTATGATAGTTGACATGCAACCTAGTGGACTTGGAGAACAGAAGTAACATCTTCCTCAAAGAAACCAATTGAGGTTCCTTAGCAGGCAATATAATTAGGGTGTCATCAGCATACTGAATAATGGGGTAGTCCTTGTCATGACAGGGAATGGAAAGCTCCAAAAGTCCCTTATGAAACATATCATTGACAACTGATTGCAACAAATAAGCAGCAATTGCAAACAGGAGTGGAGAGAGAGGGTCACCCTGCCTAACACCTTTCTTGCAGGTAAACTGCTTACCAGGTACTCCATTAAGCAAAACAGAAGAAGTACCAGAAGCAAGGAACTGCTTAACCCAGGAAATCCATTTGTCATTGAAACCTTTGTATCTCAAAATCTGAAATATAGCCTCATGCTCAATTGAATCAAAAGCTTTCTCAAAGTCTAACTTAAGAATAACAATAGGCCTTTTAGACTGGTGGCATTGATGCAAGTATTCAAGTGTCCAAGCCACACAGTCCTGGATTGTTCTTGACTTGATAAAACCATATTGGTTTTTGTGCAAACATCTCATGATATCCAACTGAAGCCTGTTTGCAGCCATCTTTGAACGAAACTTAACCCCCATACCAGTAAGAGAGATAGGTCTAAAGTCATTGACAGATTCAGGAGACCTCTTCTTTGGTACCAGAGTGATGTATGAATAGTTGATATTCTCAAGATTAGCAGTCCCTTCATGAAAAGCAGCAGCCAAAGCATAGAAATCCTTGCTGATTATATGCCAACACTTTTTGAAAAACAAGCCATTAAATCCATCGGGGCCAGGTGACTTATCAATAGGCATGTTCTTAACAGTGTTATCCATCTCCTCCTTGGAGAACACTTTAGTCAAGGAATCCAAACCCTCCACCCTATCCAAAATAGAGGAGAGATCAAAACACATTTCAATCCCATGACTAGTGCCCATTCTGTTCTTGAAATTAAGCCATAGAGCAGCAGCCATTTGCTCATGGTCAGACACCACAGAGCCATCCTCCAGCCTTAAAGAAGCAATGGAGTTATGCCTATATCTTTCATAAGCCAAGGCATGGAAAAATTTAGTGTTCTCCTCCCCCACTTTAATGGATCTAATAGTACACCTTTTCCTCCAATATAGATACTGTAGGTGTAGGAGATGCTCCAGATGCAGCTTAACAAGATTTCTGAAGTTGAATTCATGCCTGAATAGGGGCCTCAACTCCTCCAAACAATCCAAAATGAGAACCACTCTGTTGCATTTAGCAATTAAAACCTTCATTTTGGAGACATTCATAGGCCAACTCTTGAGATCTCTCCTCAAGGATTTGAACTTAGCAGCAATAATTGCAGTAATGTGTGCTTTGTTTATAGTAGAAGACCAAGAGGCAGACACACAATCAAGAAAACCCTGCAACTCCACCCAATAATTCTCAAAACGAAAGATATTGCATTTGGGAATAGAGGTGTTCATTGCCACCACACAAGGCACATGATCTGAAGCAGTCCTTCCAAGTGGCAACACCTGAGTAGAAGGGTAACAGGAGATCCAATTCGCAGAGGTAAAAAATCAGTCTAGCTGCTCAAGAAGAGGATTATCTTGCATATTTGACCAAATGAAAGATCTTCCCTTAATAGGTAATTCAAGCAGACCAAGATGCCCAATAATCTCATTAAAGATAAAAATATCATTAGCATCTCCCCCAAGGAGATTTCTGTTCTCAGTTGATCTAATAAAATTAAAATCCCCCAGTACCAGCCAATTAGCAGAGTCAGGTATGGAAAGATGGTAGAGCCAGTCCACAAAGTCATCTCTAGCTTGGCCTCTGCATGGCCCATAGACATTGACCAACGTCCAAATTTCATTATTATGCTTGGAAGTGAATTGGACAACAATACCAAAATGCTTCACCTCTAGTAACCGACCAGAGAGAACAGAGGAGTTCCATAGAACAAATATTCCACCCGAGGCCCCAACCGAAGGACTGAAAACGAACGAGTCAAAACGACGGGGGCAAAATTTTCGGACAGTCATGGAATCAATACACTCCATTTTCGTCTCTTGTAGACATACCACAAACGCCATGCTTTCCTCCACCTTATTACGAACAGCACGTTGGCGATCATCAGAATTAAGACCTCGAACATTCCAACACATTACACGCCAACTTCTAGTAGATCGAGGATCCATAAAATACATTGTTTACAGATTTTAGGATCATGCCCGCGTAGCAGGCAGCACAGACCACAGTTTAAAACGGCTACATAGCCGAACAAAGTAAACATGCCTTGATAGCGATCATCAATAACTCCCCAACAAAAGAGACATAAAATAAACCTACGATAAATAGTCTGGTTATGGGTCGACCACACCCTGCAATCATAACATGGACTAAACATCTGACGAATTGCCCTTAGCAGAGGAAGGATCCGCCATAAGCGCATCCGCAGTAAGCTTGTCAGCAGCAATACCCAGGTCAGCTCCAATTTGCTGAATGTGAATAATTGGCGTTGGAGGAGGCACTGGAGTCGATCTTGGAACATGATCATCATCCGCAAAGGGTTTTGAGTGAGGCTTCTTCTTCTTGGGCTCCGTCATTGGCAGGGCTTGCAGCACAGGCTTAAAACCATCCCTCTTTACAGAGCTACGAGTGCAACGGCGCAGGTCAGAGTCAACAATGGGAGCACGACCACGTTTGGTCACTCGCTTCTTCTTTGGGGCAGGAGCAGAGAAAGAAAACTGCTCTTCAGCAGCAGTAACAGGCTGGAGTCCAAAGCCCAGCTCCAACTCCTGAGAACTGTCAGCTAACAAAGCACAAGCAGGCCCACTGGGGGGCGAAGCAACAGACAGTGGGACAACAATGCCAGCAGAATCAACAGGAATTAATTCTGAAACCCAGCTAACCTTCTCAAACGCCAACGACCAAGATCTCTTGGAAAGAACCAGAGGCTAAAACGAAGCCTGAAAAACTTGCTTTGGAACATGCATAGTAGAGCAACGACCCAAAAGGGTATCAAAGGTCCTTCTCCAAGCCTTCTCCGGTGGCAAAGGCGGGTCGTACACCACATTTAGACGTCAAGCAAAAAGATCCTGCCGGGGCACTATAGGTTGCTGATATGGCACTATGGCCCAAGCATCAGGGTCAGCACGCAGAGCAGCATTCTGAATTTCATTACCCAAAAAAGCTTCAGGAGGCTATAAATCATTACCAGGATCAACCGCCAATCCTGGCACCAGAGTCCTAGCATCCAATGGAGCAATCACCGGGTGCAACTGATCAGGCTCGACAACCACAACAGGTGGATGATCCTCAACTTCAACAGCATCCAAATGCACGAACACAGGCGGAGCAAGCGGAATAGAACTGTCAGACTGATTAACAGAGCCTGAAAAATCTTGCTGGTTTATGACAATGGACTCCTGATCAGGTACTACTGCATTTACTGGATCATCTGCTGGAGCTTGCGCATCGTCATCCCAACCCTATCCTCCACCCTGATTCACATCCACAGGGGGTGGCGGCGGCGGCACATCATTCCACCCAAGCGTAGGGTAAGGCGGCAGAGCAAAGATATTGTCGTCATGGATCAAGTGCCCGGGCAAGGGGTGAGGGTTTCCATCGATGGGCATGGGGTCTTCATCTTGCGGCATTTGCTCCGCAAAATTAGCACCAAGAATATAGCAAGGTGCAGTCCAAGACACTTTTGCACCTCCCCAATCCGCATAGTCAGAGAACACCACATCCCTGGGAACTAGTATGTCCTCTGGAAAAGAAGCAAAAACTATCGATCTTACAAGATACGGATCATCACTAATCCAATGATGGAATTTTCCAAAAGTATTGACTGCAGCCCTTAAATTCTCCTCATTACGCAGATCAAGAGGGACACCCAGAAACATTAGGTAGCCCTGACGAAAACCTTGAACCCCACGAAAACCCTCACCATGGTCGTGTCTCATAAAACGAACAAAACAATCCAGACCAAGATCTTGAGGAGGCATCTGAACCAAAGCAAAACTCTCACCAGCATCTCTGACCTCAAATAAACCCACACCAGAAATCCAAGGCTGAGCAGAGCGAACATGAAAACCCATGTGGTTGACGAGCTCAACCACCTGCTCACGTACCTGCCCCATCTGATCCAGAGGCGGAGCCGGCATGACCTCCGCAATCAAAAAGCATTCATGAGAACGAACCATGGGCGACGGAGGCGAGACGAAGGTCCGTGGAAGACGATGAACCCCTCCATCAATGATGTGATGCCCCGCCGGCACATAGCGCATCGGATCAATGGCAAAGTTGGCCATGGGTGGGGGGAAGAAGGAAGCAGAGGTGTTGGCGGAGGCGAGCTAGCCGGTGTGCGTGGAGCGCAGGTCATCGGGGATAATGGTGATGTGATGGGGCAGGACAGCAAGGGTGGCGGCAGCGCGTGCTTCCCAATGCAGGGGGGAGACTGGCCTATCCGAGATATCGGGACGCTTCCGTTTCCAACATAAACCTTTTTCTATCGCAATAAAATCGCAGTCCTTCCTAGAATGACCAAGATCCCCACAGGCCAAACATCCAACGGAGACCGAGCAGCTGACAGACAGGTGGCCCCCCATAGAACAGCGAGAACACGTAAGCACTTGGTCCACCATGTCATTGACCATGGTCTCAAAAGCATCATTGGCCTCTTGTGTGGATGGAATTTCCAGCGGAACAGGGCTAGCAGGCCCAAGAGATGAAAGATCAGCAAGAGTGGGCTCTGCAGCAACTGGGCTGACTACCGGAGGAGTAAAACTAGGCCTGGGGAGGCATGTGGGCGATGGACCAGTGATTACTGAGTCCGAAGAGCCCAACATGGCATCGGAGCCCAACATGGCATCATTCAAAACAGGATCTAACCCGCCCAAAGATCTCACCATAGATGGAGCTAGTGGTTCCGAAAGAGACGATCGTATGGGAACGACCGTGCCAAAAGTGATCGACGGCGAGGCCACCGTCCACAGAAGCTCCACCGGTGGCAGGGGGTGAATTAACACATGTTCCTTCGAGGGTAAATCATAACCGAAGATATCATCTAATTCAATGCAATTCTGAGTAGCAGGATAACGGTAGCCCTTACATGCATCATATTTCTGAAATGTAGCGAAAGAAAGCCTTTTGCGAGATGAATTACCAGATCTGATCGCAGACTTGACAGGAGGCTTATGCATTGCCAACATACCAAGAGTGGCACGCCGCTTGGAGGGGCTGACAAGAATCCACTCCGCGTCACACTCCTTTTTCCAGATCAAAAACTCACGCCACCAATTTGGCCCACCATTACCCCAAAGATGAAAATAACATTTGAATTGGTGGCACGCATAAGAACGCAAATCAACAATATGAAATCCCACTTGCTTGCAAGACACCACAAAAGAGAAAACTTTATCCTTAATGCATGTCACCATGAGATCAATAGCGGAACCACCAAGAGCTGCCTCGAGCGCCGCAGCCACCGAATCTTCATCAAGCCGGAAATCATGCCGGCTAAAAGAAACCACCAGAACAAAAGGACGTGACACCTCCAAAGGATGGATGGAAAGACCATAAGATCTAAAAACCTCATCAGCAAAAGCCACTCCACAAGAGAAATCCAGATCCAGAGTTGCACCGCCATCAGAACCCATAGAAGATGGGGTCCCGAGAGAGAGGAGAGAAATCCAGAAACAATGGTCGGAGGAGATCTAAAAGTTACTGGAGAGGAAGGGAGATCGCCGTGAGGAGTCGCCGGAGGGTGGGAGGGTGGGTGGGAGCGCCATCGTACCCATTGTATTACGCACAAGATTAGTTTTAAACCTCAATAATTGTTATTTAGTGCCAAGTTTGAGCATGAACATTGTATCTGGATCTCGTTTGATGCGACATGGCTACTCATTTAAATCCGAGAATAATGGTTGTTCTATTTATATGAGAGATATGTTTTATGGTCATGCCCCGATGGTCAATGGTTTATTCTTAATGAATCTCGAACGTAATGTTACACATATTCATAGTGTGAATACCAAAAGATGTAAAGTTGATAACGATAGTCCCACATACTTGTGGCACTGCTGCCTTGGTCACATTGGTGTCAAGCGCATGAAGAAGCTCCATGCTGATGGACTTTTAGAGTCTCTCAATTATGAATCATTTGACACATGCGAACCATGCCTCATGGGCAAAATGACCAAGACTCCGTTCTCTGGAACAATGGAGCGAGCAACCAACTTATTGGAAATCATACATACTGATGTGTGTGGTCCAATGAGCGTTGAGGCTCGCGGAGGATATCGTTATGTTCTCACTCTCACTGATGACTTGAGTAGATATGAGTATGTCTACTTGATGAAACACAAGTCTGAGACCTTTGAAAAGTTCAAGGAATTTCAGAATGAGGTAGAGAATCAACGTGACCGAAAGATAAAGTTCCTATGATCAGATCGTGGAGGAGAATATTTAAGTCATGAATTTGGTACACACTTAAGAAAATGTGGAATCGTTTCACAACTCACGCCGCCTGGAACACCTCAGTGTAACGGTGTGTCCGAACGTCGTAATCGCACTCTATTGGATATGGTGCGATCTATGATATCTCTTACCGATTTACCGCTATCATTTTGGGGATACGCTCTAGAGACAGCTACATTCACTTTAAATAGGGCACCGTCTAAATCCGTTGAGGCGACACCGTATGAATTATGGTTTGGGAAGAAACCTAAGTTGTCGTTTCTAAAAGTTTGGGGATGCGATACTTATGTCAAGAAACTTCAACCTAAAAAGCCCGAACCCAAGTCGGAAAAATGCGTCTTCATAGGATACCCTAAGGAAACCATTGGGTATACCTTCTACCTTAGATCCGAAGGCAAGATCTTTGTTGCCAAGAAAGGATCCTTTCTGGAAAAAGAGTTTCTCTCGAAAGGAGTAAGTGGGAGGAAAGTAGAACTCGATGAAGTACTACCTCTTGAACCGGAAAGTAGTGCAGCTCAGGAAAATGTTCCTGTGGTGCCTACACCGACTGGAGAGGAAATTAATGATGATGATCAAGGTACTTCGGATCAAGTTGCTACTGAACTTTGTAGGTCCACGAGGACACGTTCCACACCAGAGTGGTATGGCAACCCTGTCCTGGAAATCATGTTGTTAGACAACGGTAAACCTTCGAACTATGAAGAAGTGATGGCGGGCCTAGATTCCAACAAATGGCTTGAAGCCATGCAATCCAAGATAGAATCCATGTATGAAAACAAAGTATGGACTTTGACTGACTTGCCCGATGATCGGCGAGCGATAGAAAACAAATGGATCTTTAAGAAGAAGACGGACGCGGATGGTAATGTCACCATCTATAAAGCTCGACTTGTCGCTAAGGGTTATCGGCAAGTTCAAGGGATTGACTACGATGAGACTTTCTCTCCCATAGCGAAGCTTAAGTCCGTCCGAATCATGTTAGCAATTGCCGCATACTATGATTATGAGATATGGCAGATGGACGTCAAAACGGCATTCCTTAATGGTTATCTTAAGGAAGAGTTGTATATGATGCAGCCAGAAGGTTTTGTCGATCCTAAGAATGCTAACAAAGTATGCAAGCTCCAGCGATCCATTTATGGGCTGGTGCAAGCATCTCGGAGTTGGAACATTCGCTTTGATGAGATGATCAAAGCGTTTGGGTTTATGCAGACTTATGGAGAAGCCTGCGTTTACAAGAAAGTGAGTGGGAGCTCTGTAGCATTTCTCATATTATATGTAGATGACATACTTTTGATGGGAAATGATATAGAATTCTTGGACAGCATTAAGGCCTACTTGAATAAGTGTTTTTCAATGAAGGACCTTGGAGAAGCTGCTTACATATTAGGCATCAAGATCTATAGGGATAGATCGAGACGCCTCATAGGTCTTTCACAAAGCACATACCTTGATAAGATTTTGAAAAAGTTCAAAATGGATCAGTCCAAGAAAGGGTTCTTGCCTGTACTGCAAGGTGTGAGATTGAGCTCGGCTCAATGCCCGACCACAGCAAAAGATAAAGAAGAGATGAGCGTCATCCCCTATGCCTCAGCTATAGGATCTATTATGTATGCCATGTTGTGTACCAGACCTGATGTAAACCTTGCCGTAATTTTGGTAGGAAGGTACCAAAGTAATCCCGGCAAGGAACACTGGACAGCGGTCAAGAATATCCTGAAGTACCTGAAAAGGACAAAGGACATGTTTCTCGTTTATGGAGGTGACGAAGAGCTTGTCGTAAAGGGTTACGTCGACGCTAGCTTTGACACAGATCTGGATGACTCTAAGTCACAAACCGGATACGTGTATATGTTGAATGGTGGGGCAGTAAGCTGGTGCAGCTGCAAGCAGAGCGTCGTGGCGGGATCTACATGTGAAGCGGAGTACATGGCAGCCTCGGAGGCAGCGCATGAAGCAATTTGGGTGAAGGAGTTCATCACCGACCTAGGAGTCATACCCAATGCATCGGGGCCGATTAAACTCTTCTGTGACAACACTGGAGCTATTGCCCTTGCCAAGGAGCCCAGGTTTCACAAGAAGACCAGGCACATCAAGCGTCGTTTCAACTCCATCCGTGAAAATGTTCAATATGGAGTCATAGATATTTGCAAAGTACATACGGATCTGAATGTCGCAGATCCGCTGACTAAACCTCTTCCGCGAGCAAAGCATGATCAACACCAGAACTCTATGGGTGTTCGATTCATCATAATGTAACTAGATTATTGACTCTAGTGCAAGTGGGAGACTATTGGAAATATGCCCTAGAGGCAATAATAAAAGGATTATTATTATATTTCTTTGTTCATGATAATTGTCTTTTATTCATGCTATAATTGTATTATCCAGAAATCGTAATACACGTGTGAATACTTAGACCACAATACGTCCCTAGTAAGCCTCTAGTTGACTAGCTCGTTGGTCAACAGATAGTAATGGTTTCTTGACTATGGACATTAGATGTCGTTGACAACGGGATCACATCATTAGGAGAATGATGTGATGGACAAGACCCAATCCTAAGCATAGCACAAGATCGTGTAGTTCATTTTGCTAGAGCTTTTCCAATGTCAAGTATCTTTTCCTTAGACCATGAGATCGTGTAACTCCCGGATACCGTAGGAGTGCTTTGGGTGTACCAACCGTCACAACGTAACTGGGTGACTATAAAGGTGCACTACAGGTATCTCCGAAAGTGTCTGTTGGGTTGACACGGATCGAGACTGGGATTTGTCACTCCGTATAACGGAGAGGTATCACTGGGCCCACTCGGTAGTGCATCATCATAATGAGCTCAAAGTCACCAAGTGTCTGGTCACGGATCATGCATTACGGTATGAGTAAAGTGACTTGCCGGTAACGAGATTGAACGAGGTATTGGGATACCGACGATCGAATCTCGGGCAAGTAACATACCGTCTGACAAAGGGAATAGTATACGGGGTTGCTTGAATCCTCGACATCGTGGCTCATCCGATGAGATCATCGAGGAGTATGTGGGAGCCAACATGGGTATCCAGATCCCGCTGTTGGTTATTGATCGGAGAGCCGTCTCGGTCATGTCTGCATGTCTCCCGAACCCATAGGGTCTACACACTTAAGGTTCGGTGACGCTAGGGTTGTATGAATATGAGTACGCAGCAGACCGAATGTTGTTCGGAGTCCCGGATGAGATCCCGGACGTCACGAGGAGTTCCGGAATGGTCCGGAGGTAAAGAATTATATATAGGAAGTGCTGTTTCGGCCATCGAGAAAGTTTTGGGGTCACCCGGTATTGTACCGGGACCACCGGAAGGGTCCCGGGGGTCCACCGGGTGGGGCCACCTATCCCGGAGGGCCCCGTGGGTTGAAGTGGGAGGGGAACCAGCCCCTAGTGGGCTGGTTCTCCCCCCCTGGGGGCCCCCTGCGCCTAGGGATGGAAACCCTAGGTGGGGGGCGCGCCCCACTAGCCTTGGGGGCCACTCCACCCCCCTGGCCGCCGCCCCCTTGGGAGATTGGATCTCCCAGGGCCGGTGCCCCCCCTTGGGGCCTATATAAAGGAGGGAAGGGGGGAGGGCAGCCGCACCCTGTGTCTTGGCGCCTCCCTCCCCCTGCTACACCTCGTCCTCCTCCCGCAGCAGCTTGGCGAAGCCCTGCCGGAGTTCTGCTGCATCCACCACCACGCCGTTGTGCTGCTGGATCATCATCAACCTCTCCTTTCCCCTTGCTGGATCAAGAAGGAGGAGACGTCATCCACTCCGTACGTGTGTTGAACGCGGAGGTGTTGTCCGTTCGGCACTTGGTCGTCGGTGATTTGGATCACGGCGAGTACGACTCCATCAACACCGTTCTCTTGAACGCTTCCGCACGCGATCTACAAGTGGTATGTAGATGCAATCTCTCTCCCATGACTCGTTGCTTAGATGAACTCATAGATGGATCTTGGTGAAACCGTGCGAAAAATTTTAATATTCTGCAACGTTCCCCAACAGTCTTCGGGTACGTCGAACTCGTCGTCGCTGAGGCTAATCTCGTCTTCGGAGAGTGGCATGTAGTTGTCCTCCTCCGGATACCCGTCCGTCACCTGTTCATCTGGGCTGTCATGCCCATCTTCCTGTTTGGCCTGCTCGAAGGCGGGCTGTTCGGGGTTGTATTCATCGTCGGCACCGTCCGGATTGTTTTCGTCTCCGGTGCCGGTATTGCCTTGGCGGGGCTTGGAGCGACGCGGGCGACGCCCATGCTTTGCTTTCTTCTTGGAGGGGTTATCCTCCGTTGCCTCATCGCCATTGGTTTCTTTCGGAGTGTCCACCATGTATATATCGTATGAAGAGGTGGTTGTCCACCGCCCTGTGAGCGGTGGCTCCTGTACGTCTCCAGCATCGTCGTCCATATCGTCGATGTCTTCGAAATAAAAGTCAAGCACGTGGGTTAAATCATCGATCGTGGCAATGAAGTGGGTGGTGGGTGGGCAGCGAATTCCTTCGTCGCCTGATTCCCACTTGAGCCGGACATAGTTCGGCCTAGAGCCTCCTGACAAAGAGAGAGACTTTAATGAGTTCAGCATGTCGCCAAAGGGCGAGTGCTGAAAGATGTCCGCAGCGGTAAACTCCATTACCGGAGCCCAACCTAGCTCGGCTGGCTCAAGAGTGAGCGGACCGGGACCAATGACCGGATACGAGTCCGGGGATCCGGGGATACAGGTCTCCACAGAGATGTGATATGTGTTCGGCTCCACCGTCGATGAGCGTGCCGCCTGCGGCGCGGGGTCCATCCCTTCGTCCTCGGGCAACGCAACCTGTTCCAGATTTAGATCCGGGGCTATTGCAGGGATGATGTTCCGAGCATTGTCCGACAGCAAGTCTAGGCCGTGCTCGTCGTGACTGTCCGGCGCTCCTGGCATAGGCTCGAATCCGTCGAAGAGCAAGTCTCCGCGAATGTCTGTCGTGTAGTTCAGGTTTACAAACCTGATCTGGTGGCCAGGGGCGTAGTTATCGATCTGCTCCAGGTGGCCAAGTGAATTGGCCCGCAGCGTGAAGCCGCCGAACACAAAGATCTGTCCGGGGAGAAAAGTCTCACCCTGGACCGTGTTGTTGACGATTGAAGACGCCATCGAGCCTCGAAGCGACGACACAGAGGAACTCTCAATGAAAGTACCAATGTTGGTGTCAAAACCGGCGGATCTCGGGTAGGGGGTCCCGATCTGTGCGTCTTAGGCTGATGGTAACAGGAAGCAAGGGACACAATGTTTACCCAGGTTCGGGCCCTCTCGATGGAGGTAAAACCCTACTTCCTGCTTGATTAATATTGAAGATATGAGTAGTACAAGAGTAGATCTACCACGAGATCATAGAGGCTAAACCCTAAGAGCTAGCCTATGATGGTATGATTGTAATTGTGATCGGCCTTCTAAGGACCATCCTCTCCGGTTTATATAGACACCGGAGAGCTAGGGTTTACATGGAGTCGGTTACAAGGAAGGAAATATAATATCCGGATCGCCAAGCTTGTCTTCCATGCAAAGGAGAGTCCCATCCGGACACGAGCCGAAGTCTTGAGTCTTGTATCTTGACGCTTCTATAGTACGGACGATGTGTACAGTCCGGCAGTCCGGATACCCCCTTATCCAGGACTCCCTCAAGTACGACAAAGGTATTAGGGATGTCTAGTCCCGAAATGAAAATGAATTTACTTTATGTTGTCAAGTAATAAATTCCTTGGAAAGTGTTGGTATGGAGGGCACTCGTGGATACGGTTAGCCATGGAAAGTGAAAGTATGGTGGAAAAAGGAATAAACTTTATTTTCTGTTTGGGAACCACCTATGATATATCTAGCATCGAAAGTGTTGGGAAATCTAAGTTGTTTTCGTTGGTGGGAAAAGTATGCCTCCCAAAATGTTTTTATCTCTCAATTTTCGCTTTGAGCTATGGCACCTCTACAAATCGCTACTTCCCTCCGCGAAGGGCCTTTCTTTTACTTTATGCAATTTTATTTTTTACTTGAGTCTCCATCTTCTCTTATAAAGCACCAACTAAGGGGCACTATGATCTTACTTGAGCATTGGTTATAGCTAGTATTCGAGTGTGTTTCATGAATGGATCAATGATTGAGCATAACGGGCTAGGGACAACTTGCTTTAGCATTGATATTTTGAAAGACTTGGTTACTTGTTAATATGATTGAGTATTAAAATATTCATGTCAAAACTAGACTATTGCTTTGAATCATATAGAAGTCCATATGTCCATGCTACAAAGGAAAAGAATATGTGATGAACATGATAGGCAGCATTCCACGTCAAAAATTCCGTTTTTATCATTTACCTACTCGAGGACGAGTAGGAATTAAGCTTGGGGATGCTGATGCGTCTCCAACGTATCTATAATTTATGAAGTATTCATGTTGTTATATCATTCTTGGATGTTTTACAATCATTTTATAGCAATTTTACATCATTTTTTGGGACTAACCTATTGACCCAGTGCCCAGTGCCAGTTGTTATTTTTTGCTTGTTTTTTACATCGCAGGAAATCAATATCAAACAGAGTCCAAAAATTGTGAAACTTTTTGTGGATTTTTTATGGACCAGAAGACATCCAATGGGCCAGAGCAGCACCTGGGGGGTGCCCCGAGGGGGGCACAACTCACCAGGGTGCGCCCCGGTGGGTTGTGCCCACCTCGGTGGCCTCCCGCACCCCCTCTTCGCCCTATAAATTCTCAAATATTCCAAAACTCTCGGGGAGAACCTAGATCGGAAGTACCGCCGCTGCAAGCCTCTGTAGCCATGAAAAACCAATCGGGAGCCCGTTCTGGCACCCTGCCGGAGGGGGAGATCATCACCGGAGGCCATCTTCATCATCCCTATGGTCTCTAGTTTCTTAGAGAAGAGTAGCTAACCAGCACTCCTAGATACTTCATAGGAAAGTGACCGATCTCGCAGCCAAACAACTCAGCATATTTCTGGAGGATCGAGTCATCCCCTCCCACACACAACACCTCACTTTTTAATAAATTAATCTTAAGGCCATACATAAGCTCAAACAAGTACAATAGGAGCTTAAGATTGATCGCTTTATCAATATCGTCTTCGATATAGATCACCGTGTCATATGCATACTGCAGGACAACCACCCCATTGGGAAACAGATCAGCTGCCGGCCCTTTATTAAGTTATTTTTCTGGGCATTTCGAATCATCTTGGTGAGGCATCCAGCCGCAAGATTGAAAAGGAAATGGGACATAGGGTTTCCTTGATGACCCCCCTTATGACTTTGGAAATAAGGCCCCGTGGTGTTATTGATCTTGACACTAATTGTGCCATTGTGAAGGATTTTCTCCACCCACTCGCACCACTTATTGTTAAAGCCCCTCATTTTATGACACTCAAGCAAGAAATCCCAATTGACCTTATCGTACGTTCCTCAAAGTCAAGTTTTAGGACAATCCCCATTTTCCTCTTGGCTTGAGTGTGGTGTAGCACCTCATGAATAGTCAGGATGCCATCCATGATATTGCGTTTTTTGATAAAAGCGTTTTGGTGGCGGCTAATAGGCTTGTCGGCAAACACTGCAACCCTATTATCCAAAACCTTAGTGATAAGCTTGTAAGGGCATCTCAAAAGACAAATGGGACGAAACTCTTGAATTTTCTTAGCCCCATTGATTTTAGGAATTAGGGTAATATTCCCATAATTCAATCTCTCTATGTCCAGCGTCCCTTCATGAAAGGTTGTAAACACGTTCATAATATCGTGTTTAACAACATCCCGATAGAATCGATAGAATTCTGCTGGTATGTTGTCTGGCCTGGGGGCTATGTACTGTCCATAGAGAATAGAGCTTTTTTCTCCTCTTCCTCACTAAAGGGTCTGGTCAAAAAATCAGTATCCTCTGCCGTAAGTTTTTCATTATCTCCCCAACTATCAGGGTCTAAGTGGAAAAGATTCCCTGAAGTTGGTCCAAACAAATCTTTATAAAACCCTATGGCATGTTTGAGTAAGTTACCAGTCCCCTCAATAGTGCTGTCACCACATGAAAAGGAATGGATGGTGTTTTTTCTCTTTTTACCATTGAAAATCCTATGGTAGAAGGCACTATTTTGGTCCCCTTTCAACAGCCATGTTTCATGTGACTTTTGGAGCCAGTACAGTTCTTCATTCACCATAAGTTGTTGGAGCTCACCACTAAGAGTAGCTCTCTTATCTAAGATATCAGGATCAAGAGGGCCTTGCTCCTCCATAGACTCTATGGAAGCAAGCTCATCATTGATCACTTTTTTCCTCTTCTTATTGTGACCAAATTTATCAGAGCCCCATCCTTTAAAAAACTTTTTGAAATGTTTCAATTTGATATTAAGCACATCAATGGGGTCAGAAGACTTAACTGGTCTCTGCCAAATTTTCCTAACCAACGGTAGGAACTCCTCACTGGCCATCCAAATCATCTCAAACCTAAATTTCTTTGGTTTAGGCGACTCAGGTTGAATACCATTGGTAGTCATAAGGAGAGGATTATGGTCTGAAACGTCGCTGACAAGTTTTCTAGCAGTAACCAAGGGGAACAAGTCTTCCCAATCATTATTTATAAGAATCCTATCCAGCTTTTCTAAAGTAGGGTGGGCTTGGTTATTAAACCAAGTGAACATACCCCCCTCAACATATAACTCTCGAAAGCACATGGTACTAATGATGGCATTAAATATGTCTATATAATGGGAGGCCACCATCTTTTTGTTCTTCTCTCCGCAATGTCAAGAATGTTAAAATCTCCACCCACTATGTAAGGCATGGATAAGTGGCTACAAAAGCTAGCCATCTCCACAAGGAATTCATCCTTGTGTTTATCATGGGCAGCACCATAGACATTTAATAAGGCCCACACACACACTGTTTATCCACATCAAAGACAGTGACTTGGAGAATATATTTCCCCATAGACCACGAAACAATTTCTAATTTCTCCTTCTTGACCCCACAAAGCAAGCCCCCAGACTTGCCAACAGATGGAATCCAACTCCAATCAAAGGTGTTGTAAGGATCTATTTTCTAAAGAAACTAGGAGAGAATTTCCTCTTCATAGTCTCCTGCATGCACAAAAAATCTAGGGAATGATCCTTGATCAGATCAGAGAAGCAGGTGGTCATCCCACTTTTGCCTACTCCTGTGCAGTTCCAGAAGATACCATTCATTTGGGTTTCCCCCTCCCCCTGGTCACTCTGCTAGGAGACTTAGCAGCATTACCAGGTTTGGCAGTGGGCTCCACTGCCTTTTGGCTTCTGGTTCTGGGTCTAGAAATAGGGGTTTGAACTTTCCTAGTATTACATTTCTTCCTTCTAGACCCAACCACAGTAAAATCAGAAACATCACAATCCTGCTCGTCCCCCCAACTTAGGTTGATGGGGATATCGTCACCTTTACCATTGGTAATAAACATCACCTCATCAGGAGGTACATGTTTCTCTATAGCATTATTTCTAACGTTTTCAAGTATTCTAAGAATGTCAATTTAGAGAATTCAATATCAAGAATCATAACACCCATTTTCTAGCTCTAAGCATCATCTCAGGGTTAGACAAAACTGCAAAGGAATTATTAGAAGTAGGGATAATTAATTTGGTGCCCTTAGTTGTGTCCCACTCGGCAGGTTTACCCCTAGTTTCCGAAAACACTTGTTCCTGCCCAAACCACTTTGCTCCTCTTATGCTTTTGCCCTTTGACTGTTTGACCAGCACTTTGAAAACTTCATAAAAAATTCATACTAACTTAGAAAAATTCAAATAAGATATCAAAATGTTCAAAAAAGCATCACCTATATGTGCATGTCATTTGCATTCATGAAAAAAGTGTTGGCCAGTCCCCATCTCAGTTTTAGCTCGTGTGATCTTATCATGAACAGTAAAATCTAAAAAATTCTAAAAATTCTAAAACAATTTGGTGGCAAACTTTGACCAATGTTTTGAGTGCTTGCCAAGTTTCATAAGGGAATGACATTTGTGGAAGTCGTGGCAAAAAAACTTGCCACGACTTCCACGAATGTCATTCCCTTATGAAACTTGGCAACCACTCAAAACATTGGCCAAAGTTTGCCACCAATTTTTTTTTAGAATTTTTAGAATTGTTTTAGATTTTACTGTTCATGCTAAGATCATATGAGCTAAAACTGAGATGGGGACTGGCCAATACTTTTTTCAAATGCAAATGACATGCACATATAGGGGATGCTTTTCTGAACATTTTGATATCTTATTTGATTTTTTCTGAGTTAGTATGAATTTTTTATGAAGTTTTCAAAGTGATGGTCAAACGGTCAAAGGGCAAAAGCATAAGAGGAGCAAAGTGGTTTGGGCAGGAACAAGTGTTTTCGGAGACTAGGGGTAAACCTGCCGAGTGTGACCCAACTAGGGGAATAAAATCAATTATCCCTTAGCAGTACTAGTACCTTCCAAATCCCTTTTCTTGTTGGCAGCTTTGGCTCTGTCTTCTACCTTCCCCAAGTTGGTCAGCACAGTCCTGGCACTGAACCTGAGTACATTTTCATGTAAGAGAGGAGGCGTGGGAATCACCTCGCCATAATAGTCATGAGCAGACTCGGGCGATTGCACGCTGTAATCAACTGTAGTGTCATCAACAGCACCAAACGGGCCCTCCAACTCAGTAACTTTGATTGAGCCCTTCACACTCTCAGCATAAGTCTTTTTAACACTTCCATTTCCAACATCAAACGCAGCAATCTGGTTACACATATCATAGGATAGAGAAAGGGCTTTTGAATTCTCATTGGATTTTTCAGTGGCAGCCAAGGCCTCTTGCTCCATCGTGTGAATCAGGAGGGTGTCATGGTTTGAACTATCAGAGTTCACCGAGACATGCGAGTCCAAAGAATTGTTCACACACTGTTTCCCCACAGTTTTCTTCTCACCCACATCCTGCACTCCCCCAGAAGAACTGCCCATCTGATCCTCATTGATACCTGCTCTTTTTTGTTTTTTGGGTGAAGGTCCCCCCTGTTCAGCAGAGGTTTTAGTGCGAATATTCTCTCTATCAGAATTTCTCACGAGCACCCGCTCCACATCAAAGATGAAGTCATAAAAACGAACCCCCAGGACTGACTCAGCCACTGGGATGATCTCGTCAACATTACGACAACCCAATTTAACTCTGACAGAATTAGGACGACGTAGGGTAGCCATATCAATCTCCAGCGGCACTGCAGCAAGAGAGGCTACAAAGGCAACATTTCTTTCACATCTCTTGTCAGTTGGGATTCTACCAACTTTTACCCATGCTTTCTCCGGCACCCCTTTTTCCCCATCATCGTGCTCCCATCTAGTAACCCTCACCACTGTTCCACACGGTTTCATTGTCATACGGTCGTTGTAGCACGCTTTTTCCACTCCTTTGATATTAGGAGATCTCAAGAAAAACAATCCAGGTTCAATCAGTTTACCAGAACACCTCCAGGTTTTACCAAGATACAAGAAGAATGCATCATTCATCTGTTTCACAGTAGGGTTTTCTTTTAGCACAGTAATCATGACATTACAAGATCTCTCCCTAGCTTGCTCAGCTGAGCAGTAATCATGGATATAGAAGAAACCCTGCCCCTAGCTTGAAAGGCACACATCGGAGCAATACACTCCCAAGGTAAGAATTCCAGACAGACAGAGGCCAAGTGTCCTAGCTTGTTGCATCTCTCACAAAACGCAAGCGGACAACGAACAAGAGTATGTCCAGTAGCTTTGCGAATGGGACAGAGATCACCAGAGAAGGGGGCACCTGATTTTTGGCCAAAGCCCTTGATGTAGGAGGAGGAGCAGCAGTCAGGTCGGATCCGTGGCCAGGTGAGAACTGCTCCCTCCGCCTGAGTTCATAGAGGCCTTGTTCTTCTCCACCCATACTCCCCTGAGCTGGAGCTCTGCCGCTCCACTGCCGCCCCCGCGGCCTCCCGGCGAGGAGCCTCAGAGGCATCGGATGTGCCGGACTTGTCGATGTTGTTGTTGGCGCCATCTCGCCGCCACGAGAAGCAGCCTCCACCGTGGTCGAATCTTCCCGCACCACGATCGAAACGCCCGTCGCCACGGCCGAAGCGACCCGCGCCGCGGCCAGCGCGCCCAGCTCCAAACCCCTCGCGGTGGTTGCCACGGAAGCCTTGCTCCAACTTGTTCATGGGATCTGGTGGGCGTGGAGGAACTGCAGCGACCTTAGCGAAGGACCTGCAGTCGCCACCAATCTTCCCTCGCCACCAGGAGAAGGAAGGGAGGGAATCATATCTGGATTTAGGGTTGCGCGGCGCCGCTCACACGTGTGCGAGAGCGGGTCTAGGTCAAGGGGGGAGTGGGGTGGGGATTTTATACTCCCCCTCGGGCCGGTGAGATGCAAATGGAGCCTGGGACA